>NW_011494942.1:1962733-2102552 GCF_000754665.1 Bison bison bison
GACTGGTTGGATCTCCTTGTAGTCCAAGGGACTCTCAAGAGTCTTCTCCAACACCACAGTTCAAAAGCATCATTTCTTCAGTGCTCAGCTGTTTTTGTAGTCCAACTCTCACATCTGTACATTACTACTGGGTAAATCATAGCTTTGACTAGATGGACCTTTGTTGGCAAAGTAATGTCTCTGCTTTTTAATATGAACTCTAGATTTGTCATAGCTTGTCTTCCAAGGAGCAAGTGCCTTTTAATTTCATGGCTTCTGTCACCATTTGTAGTGATTTTGGAGTCACTGTTTCCACTGTTTCTCCCATCTACTGGCTACAGTCTATGGGGTTGCAAAAGAGTCGAATGCAACTTAGAAAATAAAATGAAAACAACAGCATTTATTACTATAGCAGCTCAAAATTTTAGCAGATTTAACTTGAATGTGACTTCATACATTTGAAACCGGGTTCTGTGGATCAAGTTCAGAAGCTCTCTAAAATACTCAAATTGCATGCAGACTGTGCTGTATACATGCTGAGGAAATAATTTATGTTTTTATTCGCATTAACAAAGGAGTGTGTGCCAAAAAAAATGAATTCAAGGTGGCACAGATGCTGTGTAAAGCTGCCAGAGAGGTTCTATGAAGTTATGGTTGATGTATTCACAACTGGAAATGAGTGATTCAGTGGTAATATCATCTAATACTGGATATTTAAAAATATTTGATAGTAGTTAAGCCTGTCAAAGAAGGTCTTTCACATGACTTTTTTTATGAAGATACTGTCTAGTTTCCTCTCCTAATTTTTTTTTTTTCTAAAGCATTTATCATTATCCTGTGGTCATGTATGGATGTGAGAGTTGGACTGTGAAGAAGGCTGAGTGCCAAAGAATTGATGCTTTTGAACTGTGGTGTTGGAGAAGACTCTTGAGAGTCCCTTGGACTGCAAGGAGATCCAACCAGTCCATTCTGAAGGAGATCAGCCCTGGGATTTCTTTGGAAGGAATGATGCTAAAGCTGAAACTCCAGTACTTTGGCCACCTCATGCGAAGAGTTGACTCATTGGAAAAGACTCTGATGCTGGGAGGGATTGGGGGCAGGAGGAGAAGGGGACGACAGAGGATGAGATGGCTGGATGGCATCGCTGACTTGATGGACGTGAGTCTGGGTGCACTTTGGGAGTTGGTGATGGACAGGGAGGCCTGGCATGCTGCGATTCATGGGGTCGCAAAGAGTTGAACATGACTGAGCGACTGAACTGAACTGAATAGATGATATATTTTGCTTACACAATTGCCTCATATTTTCCTTACTAAAATGTAAGGGTCATGAGAGTAGAGTTCTTAATCCATTGTTTTCATGACTGTTTCCACACTGCCTAGAACATTGTCTTTCCTATACTAGATGTTTCACACATTTATTTAGTAAATGGATGAAATGATTCCAATGTTTGAATGTGGTTACGAGTAATGCTCATATACATATAGAACTATGCCTTAATTATTTCTACCATATTCCCTTTCCTCTCTAATAATGTATTTTCTGTGTTGATTTATTTGAATATTGATCCTGAAGTCCACTTGGATAATTTATGCAGTCTAAAAAATTAGTAGGTTTTAGAAGACATAACTGGCCTGTACTAGGTAGTCACTGAAATTTTCAATTTATTATTTTAAGTTGAAAATAAAAGTTTGGTTCTGTCTTAAATAGAGTTGAAGTAATATATTTTTTTTATATGTGATTCTTCCATTTTATCACACAACAATGAGGGTTATGAGATGCTAAAATGAGAACATTTTATTGACTGCACATCTCAGGAAGAAATAAAAGCCAATATAACTTGGTTATTTGTCATAAGAGAGGCTACAGATGGGGAAGTTAAATCAAAAGTTTGGATAATTTCCAAAACACATCTTTGTAGCCTCCTGAGATTTTTTCCCTGGTATCTGCATTGGAGTATCAGTGTTTCTGCTCTTCTATGAGTTTTTACCACTTGAATCAAGGTATCACATTGTTTTATTCTGTTTCAGGCTGCTGTAACAAAGTATCACAGCTTGAGTGGCTTATAAACACAGACATTAACTTTTATAGTTTTGGAGACTAGAAGTCTGAGATCAGAGTGCCAGTATGGTTGAGCTCCATTGAGGACCTCCTGCATTTCACATTGCTGCCTTACAGTCTCCTCACAACGAGAGCACAAAGAGGAAGCAAACTCTGTCTTCTATGGGGGCTCCACCCTCATGATGTCATCTAACTCAAATTACTTCCCAAAGGCCCCACCTCCTCATGCCATCCCTTTGGGGATAGGGTTTCAACATATGAAGTTTGGGGGAACAAAAACATTGAGCCATAATGAGTATTTTCTAATTCCAACTATCTGGATTTTCCTTCCCACATAGTTTCATACCCAATTAGTAGAAGAGGAGTATTCTTTTCCGTTTCTTAAAATGTTTTTTTTTTTTTTTAACAAACAATGCACATTATTAATTTCTGCCAGATATTTATGCAGATTTTATAGTAATGTCAAGGTGAATTAAAGCAAAATTCTGGAACTGTATTGTAATTCAAATAATATTCTTATCTTCCTTCAGAGGGGAAAAACAATGACTTTAAGTTTTGACATCGTTATAGCCTAAAGTCTTGAATGAAAAAATTTAGTTAAAAAAAATAAAATATATGACAATCACAAAGCATACATTTAGAGAAAAATAATACAATACATAAAACTGAGGAAAATACGGAGGTATGTGGGTTTATGTGTAAAGGAGATATAGAAACAGGTGACAATAGCAAGTTTATTTATTAAGAGCATGAAAGGTTATAATATCTTTATATTTATACCTACATCCATATCTATACCCTGTATCTCAAAATAGACTCATGCACTTTGTCCTACAGTGATCTTTGAATAATGTGATTTTTGACCATCAAAGTTTGCTGATAAATACCTCCAAAGACGAGAGGGCAGAAAGCTAACTACAGGACTTAAATAGCACCTGCTGTCAGCTGAACAAATGAGCTCTTCTGATACTGCATGTGCCCAGCAAGGAATGGCCACCACCACCTGACCCACTAGGAGACTGTCTTCAGAGGAGAGTGGGCATAATTGACATAGCCAGTATTAGAAATGCTAACAATTTTTTCAGGTTTTGACAAATCTGTATGCATACTGGTTTGTCTTATTGGACTTTTTAGCTACTAACAATGTACGTGACAACGTGATTTTATCATTTGGTTGTCCGGAGCATAAATATTAACACAGGTCTCATTCCTTAAGTGTGATTAACTATAATCAAGGCCACATTTCTTGTAATTCCTCTCCTTGAATGTGGGCTGACCTTGTGACTTGCTTTATCACTGAAGTTGAAGCTGCGTTAAGCAAGTTCTGAGCCTGGGCTCAAGAAATTCTGCACAGTTCTACTCTCACTCATGGAATTCTATGATTGAGCTGGCTTCCTGGGGTATAAGCACACATGGAACATAGGTACATTGTCCCAGGTGAGCCATCTTAGATCAACCAGTCCCTAGGAAACCCAGTAGTGGATCATCAACATAAGAATAGACCCACTGAGATCAGTCAAACCCAAACACAGCAGAGGTTAGACAAACCACCTAGCTGAGCTCAGTCCAAATTGCAGAATCACAGAATCATGAGCTAAATCAATATTTCTAGTGACTTCAGTTTAGAGGCAGTCTGCAACATAGCAAAAACTAATTAAAACACCAAGTAAGTGGGGGAACTTTTTTTTTAAAAAGGCAGAACAACATTTATTTTATTCCAGTTTAATTAAATAAATAAAACAATTTTCTTTAAGTAGGGAGAAACAGTTAACTTTGAAATAATAAAAGATAAACAATAACTACATAAGGCTATTAAATGTCATATATGGTTAGGTGTGAATATAAAACGTGTCTCTGCTTTGTATTTGTTAGTTTCTGAGTTTCATTTTAGCAAAGTAATCAGTACTTTTGCTCTAATTACCATTGGAATTAATTGGCAAATGTTTTTTGAAGTTAAAGTAGAAAAAAACCTGGAATCTAGAAAATAAGAAAAATCCTTCTGTTCTTCCAATACTACTCTAATCTCTCTAATACTTCTGTTCCTGACTGGAGCAAATTGAAATTGGATACGAAGACAAAACTATACCTTGCTTTTCATTTTGGCTTTTCTTCATTGATGAACAGTGCATTATGAGGTCAGAAATATAAGGCTGTTTCTTTCTAAGATTTCATTAAAGATAGGCTATTTGAGAGAATGAAGACTATTTTGCTGACTTACCACATCATCTATTTCTAACCACTAAAAATGAATGACAATAAAATAATGAAAAAGAACTCAGGCCTTAGCAATCACAGAGTCATTTAGAATTTTTGTGATTGCTCTTTGAGTCCAAATGATTATAGCTAAACTTTGTCAAACTAGGAAGATTAAAAGATTCTTTGAAGTTGCATAAATATAATACCGTATATACTCAAGCCAGCAGAAGTTGCTTCAAAAGGTTAAGTTAGTAGGGTGAAGGAGCAGAAAACTCAGAATTCAAAAATAATAAAGAATGTTAGGCTTTTTCTTCATATTTCACAATCTGTTACAATTTGCAAACTCAGTTAATTGGGAGTATAGAGACTTCTCATCTGTGTTTTGAATGTGAAAAGAAAAGCAAAGGGTATTCTTTTCTGGATAGTGACTAAACACAGTACCAAAATACTTAATTTCCTCTAGTCATGGCTGCAATCTCAAAGTCCATTTCAAGTCGGGGAAGAATACTGATGCTTTTGTCTCTCTCCCTCCTGAGGCCCCACGAAAAATAAAAGCTAGACGAACTTGTGTTGTCTGTTAAGCCTCTCAGTGGAGAGAAAAAGTATGCAGTCAACACAATAAAGAGCTTTCTAAACACTAGTGGAAGACTAGAAATGGCTGAAAAAGAGTTGGTGAGTGGGAAAAGCAGAAAAATGCACAGCTTGGAATACAATGCAGAGAGATACAGGGGATAAAGAGTCACTGACAGCTAATCTGGACAAGACGTGGAAGGAGATCAGCAGAAAATACATACAAAAGTCAAATCCATTGGCATCCATCTACTTTTTGACATTGTGAAAGGTCCTAAGATGGTCCCCAAAGATCCTCAACTCCTGGCATTGATGCCCTTTTGTAATTTCTTCCCCTTGTGCATGGATGGGCTAAACTAGCTGTAGCCATGATGGGATGTCACTTCTAAGATTAAGTTATGAAAAGTCCATGGCTCCCATCCTAAGTGATACCCAGATTCTAACCCCAACTCTCCTTCCATCTAAGATCACTTGTCCTGGGGGGAACGAGCTGCCAGAATTTATGAAGAGGCCCTATACCCACATGTGTAAGAGTAAGCCATGTAAGTGAATTGGAAAGTGAATTCCCAGCCTCCAGTCAAACCTTCAAATGAGACTGCAGGTTTGGTCAATGGCTCTCACTGCAGCTTCATGAGAGTCCTTGAGCCCAAGGCTCTTAGCTAAGCTTTACCCAGATTCACCTAACCCACAAAAACGGTGAGAGAATAAATCTTTGTTAGTTTAAGTTGCTAAATTTTGAGACAACTTGTGACACAGGGATGTACAGTTAATATAATCACCTAAAATATAAAATGAAACAAAAGCAAACCCCCGAAGTAAAAACAAAGTGACAAATGAAAATCCAGGTCATTTTTCTCTTACAGTCAAAAATTTGTTCAAAGAATGGTAAGGCTCTTAGTTTGAATATTCTTTTTATTCCGGCATTAGGACGTCTGGACCACATCTGCCATTTCCAAGGAAAAGTCTATCACTGTACATACTCACTGATCACTCTCAACATGAACAGGGTCTCCTGTCACACTCGAGATCAAGCAGTAACACTAAGGCTCAATAACAGAGACCACAGATAGGAGATGTTTGGGGTGAAAGAGAAAGAATTCATAAAAGAGTGGGAACTTAAACTGCTGATCCAATAAACACAGAGGAAACAAAGTAAGAAAAAAAATGTTGAGGAACTTTTGGGAAAAAAAGGAGACAGGTATAATACAAATATGAAACAAAATGGAATGTCCTGATTATAAGAAATTGATATGATGGAAGGGATTCCATTTGATCCTGACCCTGAGAATATTCTCCTTTAAGAAGTCCAGGTAATACAATATTGGACCCATAAGAAAATGAATATAATCTTAACACATAACTGCAACTGGCATTGGACAATATTTACACAGTAGTGGTAGTCTCAGAGCACTTTACTGTTTCTGCAATTTGTATTCCTAATAGATAAAATATGCAAGACGTGGTTGTGGTTGTCAAACAGCATGTTAAAGTTAACATCTCTGGAAATATAATGAGGTGGTGGGATTTAGAGAAGCTAGTAGAAGACGTAGGTGTACAATAGCTTTATCTTACTAATGTGGATCTCAAGAGATACTGTTGCACATTAATGGAATGAGAAATAGAGACACTATACGTACTATTTAAAGTGACAAAAATGACTAGTATATGAAAAAATTCAGATGAAAAGAAGAAGAGGGAAATGAAGAGATAAAGACCAGGAACTAATCTTCAGTTTTCATTCTGGAGAGTGCATAAATATTATTTTTAAAATGGATAAACAATGGAAGTATAAGCATATTATTTAAAGATATAAAACTAATTGCCAAAAGAATTATGAAAAGATATCGTCTCTGTGAAGTAAGAGGAGGGGTGGTGAGGGGTTGGATGGGGTATTGCTACTATTTTTATATACAGCAATGCAAAGAAATAGAGGAAAACAATAGAATGGGAAAGACTAGAGATCTCTTCAAGAAAATTAGAGATACCAAGGGAACATTTCATGGAAAGATGGGCACAATAAAGGACAGAAATGGTATGGACCTAACAGAAGCAGAAGATACTAAGAAGAGGTTAGTAAGAATACACAGAAGAACTAGACAAAAAAGATCTTCATGACCCAGATAATCATGATGGTGTGATCACTCACCTAGAGCCAGATATTCTGGAATGTGAAGTCAAGTGGGCCTTAGGAAGCATCACTATGAACAAAGTTAGTGGAGGTGATAGAATTCCAGTTGAGCTATTTATAATCCTAAAAGATGATATTGTGAAAGTGCTACAACTCAATATGCCAGCAAATTTGGAAAACTGTGCAGTGGCCACAGTTTTCATTGAAAGTTTTAATCACAGTTTTCATAAACAGGTCAGTTTTCATTCCAATTCCAAAGAAAGGCAATGCCAAAGAATGTTTAAACTACAACACGATTGCACTCATCTCATGCGCTAGCAAAGTAATGCTCAAAATTCTCCAAGTCAGGCTTCAACAGTACATGAATCATGAACTTCCAGATGTTCAAGCTGGTTTTAGAAAAGGTAGAGGAAACAGAGATCAAATCGCCAACATCCGTTGGATCAAAGAAAAAGCAAGAGAGTTCCAGAAAAACATTTACTTCTGCTTTATTGATTATGCCAAAGCCTTTGACCGTGTAGATCACAATAAACTGCGGAAAATTCAGAAAGAGATGGGAATACCAGACCACTGTACCTGCCTCCTTAGAAATCTGTATGCAGGTCAAGAAGCAACAGTTAGAACCGAACAAGGAACAACAGACTTGTTTCAAATTGGGAAAGGAGTACATCAAGGCTGTATATTTTCACCCTGCTTATTTAACTTATATACAGAGTGAAGTGAAGTCACTCAGTCGTGTCCGACTCTTTTCAACCCCATGGACTGTAACCTACCAGGCTCCTCCGTCCATGGGATTTTCCAGGCAAGAATCCTGGAGTGGGTTGCCATTTCCTTCCCAGGAGATCTTCCCCATCCAGGGATCGAACCCAGGTCTCCTGCATTGTAGACAGACGCTTTACCATCTAAGCCACCAGGGAAGTCACATATATATGCAGAGTACATCATATGAAATGCCAGCTGGCTGAAGCACAAGCTGGAATCAAGATTTCCAGGAGAAATATCAATAACCTCAGATATGCAGATGACACCACCCTTACGACAGAAGGTGAAGAAGAACTAACAAGCCTTTTGATGAAAGTGAAAGAATAGTAAAAAATCTGGCTTAAAACTCAACATTCAAAAAACTAAGATCATGGCATCCAGTCCCACCACTCCATGGCAAATAGATGCAGAAACAATGGAAATAGTATTTTCTTGGGCTCCAAAATCACTGCAGATGGTGACTGCAGTCATGAAATTAAAAGATGCTTGCTCCTTGGAAGAACAGCTATGACCAATCTAGACAGCATATTAAAAAGCAGAGATGTTACTTTGCCAACAAAGGTCCATCTAGTCAAAGCTATGGTTTTTCCAGTAGTCATGTATGGATGTGAGAGTTGGACTATAAAGAAAGCTGAGTGCTGAAGAATTGATGCTTTTGAACTGTGGTGTTGGAGAAGACTCTTGACAGTCCCTTGGACAGCAAGCAGATCCAACCAGTCCATCTTAAAGGAAATCAGTCCTGAATATCCATTGGAAGGACTGATGCTGAAGCTGAAACTCCAATACTTTGGCCACCTGACGCGAAGAACTGACTCACTGGAAAAGACCGTGTTGCTGGGAAAGATTTAAGTCAGGAGGAGAAGGGAATGACAGTGCATGAGATGGTTGGATGGCATCACCGACTTGCTGGGAATGAATATGAGCAAGCTCCAGGAGTTGATGATGGACAGGGAAGCCTGCAGGTGAGCTGCAGTCTGTGGGGTCACAAGGAGTCGGACACAACTGAGCAACTAAACTGAACTGATACATACATCATCTTCTAAATCATATGACTTGTTTTCATGTGCATGTTTTACTGTAATAAAAATAATTTAACAACTATTTCCACTTTTTTGGCATATATATATAATACAACAAAATCTAAAAGTAAATTTTGCCAGAATCCTGCTATTAGCTTCAGAACCAGTGTAAAAGAGTAGGTTATAATTAATGTTATTACTTGCAATTTGAGGTATCACCCATTTAAGTATACTATATTTTCAAATAACCCACACAGCAAGACTAACTCCTTCGACATATCCTAGGTTTTGTCTAGATTTGTCTGTCATCAGGAATTCACTCTACTCCCCAAACTTCACTTAAGTCTTTGTGTTCAATTAGTGTTATGCCAGCATGCTCCTCTAATCTCTTTTAATTTGCTAGTTCTTGGTACTTGGTTCTCACTTGAGATTGTCAATTAAAATATCACAGTTAACCCCAAAATGATAAGATACTCCTCAACCCCTGAAAAAGCCTGCTATACCCACTGATCTGTAACCTGTCAGCAAAAACTATACTGCTTTGTACCCCTGTCCTTTCCACCTTACTGACAGACCTTCCTTCCTGAACTTAGGCGAAAGTCAGTAAGACAAACTGAAATGAGAATTTGCCTTCTGTATGTCCTATTCACAACTTTCTCTTAAAAACAACAATATTCTTTGTTTTAAAACTGTGTATTAACTCTCCATGTGAAGGAATAACTGTTTTCCCCTTCTTATATGTACCATTTTCATTCTCTGCAACTATTGATCAATCCAGGAAAATTCAACACTAGGCAACACTCATTATTTACCTCAGCATTGGGATATGCGCTTGATGTGTTCATAATTTATCTATGCAAGAACTAATTCCTTAGTGGCCACTATGCACCAAGCACCTTAGGTGTTGAGCCTGCTTAGGGGAATAGGGCATAGGTTTTGACTTTCAGGGGCTTCTCAAAAAGAAATGGAAGTAAAAGTTATAGGCTCTGATAGATAAAGAACTATCTGTTATCTACTTATCTGAATGTCTATTTATCTATTTCTCCAAAGTGCTATAATACAAGAAATGCATTCTGCTTGGGGATTTGGGGGAACGTTTTGAGTGAAATGTAAGGTCTAAAATCATCTCATACCAGTAACATTAGCAAAGTGAGATGGCTAGATAGCATCACTGACTCAATGGACATGTGTTTGAGCAAACTCCGGGAGATGGTGAGGAACAGGGAGGTGTGGTGTGCTTTAGTCCATAGGGTCTCAAAGAGTCTAACGTGTCTGAGTGACTGAACAACAGCAAAGAACTTTATAAATGTAGTCAATTACTATTAATAAGACCACAGGCACAAGGGTAGGATAGGATAAAAAGAAGAAAAGAGGACCACTGATGGCAGAGAGGAAAACATTGAAGAGACTGAAAATCGGAAGTTGCATTTTGTTTACTATTGCTAGCATATCGATGATAAATTTCAAATTTCAAATTTGGTGCTTCACACATGTTTTTTTCCCCCTCTTCTGAATCAACTTTCCAAATAATATGGAATGCAAAGTCATACTGAGAAGAATATATAAGACAATGAGGTGATTAAATAAAACACAGACAACTTCAGGTACAAATATAAGTATACGTCTATCTAAAACTATAATGAAAACTCTTACTTTGGACAGTGGAAAGCCTTCACTTCATAACAGAATAAGTGGGTCATTTGGCTGCCTCATGGTGTCTTATATTTCATTTATTGTTATGAGTTGCCATATTGGCTTTCTCTAGAATTATCACTAATGGTCACTTAATGCTGTGCATGGGAAATTCAGGTGTAGGTATAGGAAATTCACCACAAAATGTGAAAGAATCTTTATGAATCTTTTTTACTTCTAAAATACAGGCATTAGAACCAGAGAACCTCCATTTAATGTGATGTGAATACTATTTTCTTTTGAAAGAAATTAGTATTCCCTTTGGACCCATGGACACAAGTACTTACAGTATAATCTAGCTGTATACAAAGTCTTTTGATATATATTCAGGGATAGTTACTGTAGAGGAAAGCTAAGAGATATAGGAAATATGAAAACAAGCTTCCCTTAAATGTTCTAGGGCCACGGTTCTCCTGCTGAATTTTTATTACTGGGGTATATTTAGTGGGCTTCCCTGGTGGCTCAGATGGTAAAGAGTCTGCCTGTAGTGTGGGGGACCTGGGTTTGATTCCTGGGTTGGGAAGATCCCTTGGAGAAGTAAATGGCAACCCACTTCAATAGTCTTGCCTGGAAAATCCCATGGACTGAGGAGCCTGGCAGGCAAAGAGCTGGACATGACTGAATGACTTTTTCACACACACACACACACACACACACACACACACACATTTAGTGAAGATCTTGTAAGAGCTGGCTTAACATGGTACAGCAGATAGAAACTCCTCACGTGATTGTTGTCACTGTTCAGTTGTCCAGTTGGGTCCAACTCTTTGTGACTTCATGAACTGTAGCACACCAGGCCTCCCTGTCCTTCACCATCTCCCGAAGTTTGCCCAAAGTTCATGTCCAAGAATAAACATCAACACCTTAGGAATCAGAGAACTAAAATGGATGGGAATGGGGAAATTTAATTCAGATGACCCTTACATCTACTACCTTGGGGAAGAATCCCAGAGAAGAAATGGCATAGTCCTCATAATCAAGAAAAGAATCCAAAATGCAGTACTTGGATGGTCAAAAATGACCTCATGTGGTCAGCTCACCAGTATTCTGGGGAATCTATAATTAAATTTATTTTTTATGCAGCCTGTGGACAGAGTTGATCAAATTCAGGCCCACTTCTCTTATTTGGGATTTGAGTCATCTTGTTTGAATCTGTAATGCTTAGAATAGGGTCTAGCACACAAAAGGAAGAAAGGAAAAAAGCGATAAACAGAGAGAAGAAAGAAGAGAGTGGAAGAATGGGAACAAGGAAAAAATGACCATATACTTTGTTCCAGACGCTATGCTAAGATGTTTGCTCATGTAAATCAAGCTGACACAAAGAACCTATCATCACAGTAAGAATGATTTTAAAGTTCCCTTTATCACTGGTTCATAATTCACTCCATGTAACAGTCCAACATTGAGTTCAAGCAGTATCCGCAGTTCCTCAACCACGTGGTATTTATTCTGTGGAAAGACAGAGGTGATTCTGCTCACCCACACCCCTCTCAGGGAAGTCTCCAGGTCCCTTAACTAGGAAAATCAATCCTAAAAGAGGACAAAAGGAGTCTGCGTCACCAGCTTTCCTATCAAACCTACAGACTGGAATGATAATATTTATTTTAGAAGTTTTCCACAGAGTGTGGGTAATTTCAGATCCAGGGTAATGTCTAGCACATTGCCAACACTCAGGACATGTGAATTAATAAAAATGTGTTACTTCAAAACACTTGCTGTTTAAAAAAAAAAGACTAAAATATCTTCTACCCTTTCACTTTGTTTCAGAGTTTCGGTTTGTCAGTGATACTGTTAATAATATGCTGTTCATCTGTTATGTACAGAAGCTTTGTTCTTGTTGACTTGGTTGTTGTTCCTGTTGTTCAGTCGCTCAGTTGTATCCAACTCCTTGCTATCCTATGTAATGCGGAATGCCAGGCTTCCCTGTACTTCACTATCTCCTGGAGTTTGCTCAAGCTCATGTCCATTGAGTCAGTGATGCCTGTTGAATATTGCATTTTATAATTAATGCACGGTTTCTCCACACATCCGAGAAGTAGCTGGTTCCTGTCATACAGGTCTGTATCTCTAGGTACCACACCTTTATCCTCAAGAATACAATACTTTGCAAATATTTTATATATTATGTACACAAAAGATATTTACTAATTCATAATTTTAACTAAAAGTACTGCAGCTTTACAGGCAACATACATTATGGTTAAAAATATTAGGTTGGCCAAAAAGTTCATTTGGCCAACATCTTACAGAAAAACTTGGATGAAGATTTGGCTAACCCCATAAACAACTTAATAAAAACAAATATACACTGCTATTTTTGTTTTGATTATCATTTCTATGCTAACTGAAGAAACTATTGGTTAACACTTGTGTTATTTGTCTGCTTGAGATTCTACATAAAAAGAATAGCCATGATGAGAAGACAGTGTTTCATGAGTGCTAAAAAAGGCAGATGAATTAGCTATATTGCCTCTTAAAGTTCATATCACATGATACTACATATTTTTTGTTGTTGTTGGAGAACTTTTCAGTGATGTTAACTGATAAGAAAACTTAATATAGGCACTAAATAATGAAAATTGAAGAACTCATGTAGTACCCAAGGAAATCTATAGATTCAATGTAATCCCTGTCATATTACCAATGGTATTTTTCACAGAATTGGAACAAAATTTTTTAAAATTTGTATGGAAACACAAAAAAACCTGAATAGCCAAAATAACCTTGAGAAAGAATGGATCTGGATAAATCATGTGCTCTGACCCCACTCCAGAACTCTTGCCTGGAAAATCCCATGGACGGAGGAGGCTGGTAGGCTGCAGTCCATGAGGTCGCTGAGGGTCGGACACGACTGAGGGACTTCCCTTTCACTTTTCACTTTCATGTGTTGGAGAAGGAAATGGCATCCCACTCCAGTGTTCTTGCCTGGAGAATCCCAGGGACGGGGGAGCCTGGTGGGCTGCCGTCTCTGGGGTCACACAGAGTCGGACACGACTGAAGCGACTTAGCAGCAAGCACAGTAATCAAACCAGTATGGAAGTGGCACAAAAAGGGGTACATAGACCAGATACTATAAAACTCCTATGAGAAAACTTAGGCAGAATGCTCTTTGATATTAACTCACAGCAATACTTGTTTTGGCTCCATCTCCTAGAGTAATGGATATAGAAACAAAAATAAAGAAATGGGACCTAATTAAACTTAAAAGCTTTTGCACAGCAAAGAAAACTATAAACAAAATGAGAAGACAACAGAACAGGAGAAAGTATTTGCAAATGACGTGACCAATAAGGGATTAATTCCCAAAATATAAAAACAGCGGATGCAGCTCCATAAACAAACAGACAACAACAACAACAAAAAACAATCAAAACATGGCAGAAGATCTGAATAGACTTTTCTCCAAAGAAGACATACAGATGGCCAACAGGCACATAAAAAGATGTTCAACATCACTAATTATTAGAGAAATGCAAATCAACTATAGTAAGATACCACCTCACACTGGTCAAAATAGCCATCATTAAAAAAATCTATAAATAACAAATCCTGGAGAGGGTACAGAGAAGAGGGAACCCTTGTATACTGCTGGTGGGAATGTAAATTTTTGTAGTCACTATGGAAAACAGTATGGAAGTTCTTTAAAAAGCTAACAATATAGTACCATATGACACAACAATTTCCCACTCGTGGCCATATATCCATAAACATGAAAACACTAATTTGAAAAGATAACATGTACCCAATGTCCATAGCGACACTATTTACAATAGCCAAGACATGGACGCAACGTAAAATGTCCATTGACACATGAATGGACAAAGAAGATGTGGTACACAGATATACAATGGAATATTACTCAGTCATTAAAAAAGAATGAAATAATGCCATTTTCAACAAAATGGGTGGACCTAGAGATTATCATCATAAGTGATGTAAGTCAGACAGAGAGAGGCAAATATCCCATATCATTTATATGTGGACTCTGTTTTTAAAAGGACTAGCTTATTTACAAAGCAGAAATAGATTTACAAACAGAAACAAATTTATGGTTACCAAAGTGGAAATGCAGGGGGAAGGATAAACAAAAGTTTTGGATTAACAGATATAGGCAACTATATATAAAATAGATAGACAAACAATGAGGCCCTACTGGATAGCACAGGAAACTATATTCAATTATCTTGTAACAACCCATAATGGAAAAGAATCTGCAAACGTATACTGTACATCAATTCTACTTCCACAAGATATTATTAGAGAGATTTAAGTTTAATCTTGATATCAGTTTATTAAACTAAACCTACTGTTTTATATATATTATCAAAGAAAAAAGCATTGCTAACATACATGCATGCATACACAATTTTCTTATTCCAGATGACTTGCCTCCTCCCCTTCCTTAACAAAATACTTATTACATGTAAAAGAGGAATAAGTCAACAGATATAACATAAACATACTTATGTACTTGAAAGCCAGATTATTATGGTACCCAGAATTCATAGTATTGACTAAAATAAAGACATGAAGATAAGGTTATTTTATTGCTACTTTAAATTTAACTCATTTCTTAATAAAAGGGGAAGGAAATGGCAACCCACTCCAGTATTCTTGCCTGGAAAATCCCATGGGTGGAGGAACCTGGTAGGTTACAGTCCATGGGGTCGCAAAGAGTCAGACACGACCGAGCGACTTCACACCTGACACCTGACTTAATAAAAAGTAATTCCTTTGTCCTCAACTGAGACTTGAAATATCAGGAACGGTGACAATCTCACCAGTCCTTTCTGAGAAAATGTTCACTGAATTTACTGTCACATACTCATTAGATACAGGGTCTTAAATCATTCCATTTCTCCCAAATGGTATCAATTATATCAAGAATCATAAACCCAATTTAGTCTAACGCACAGCTGGAAGTACTTGATGTTTTTCATATCCATGTTGAAAAAAGAGTATAACATGAATTTTTAAGCTCCTTAATCAAGACATGTTATTGAGGACAATTACAGAAGTCATATTTTCAATATTCAGCACCATATATGAATGAGTTTCTGTCTGAGAACAGCTGGGAAACAGGTATAGGGAATTTCTGGGCTTCTCAGTCAATAGTAATTTCTGTTGCTAGTGGTGGTGGTTGGAGGTTGAGTAAAACAGTGCCGGGTATGGGGATCAGTGGACAGTTCACTTTGCAGTATATTTAGTGTTCTCGGTCCCCTCCCACTAAATGCTAGTGACAACGCTCCCCCTGAATCACTTCCTGCCTCCCACTGCTTTTCAACATACTTGTAGGGGAATGGCGCTGCCTCCCTGTGGAAAACACATTCAACAGAGAATTCAGCTCAGTATGCGTGCACGCGTGTGTGCACGCTAAGTGGCTTCAGTCGTGTCCCACGACTCTTTGCGACCTATGGACCCTAGCCCACCAGGCTCCTCTATCCTTGGGATTTTCCAGGCAAGAATACTGGAGTGGGTTGCCATGCCCTCCTCCGGGGAATCTTCTGGATCCAGGGATCTAACCAGCATCTCTTACGTCTCTTGCATTGGCAGGCGGGTTCTTTACCACTCGTGCCACTTGGGAAGCCCCTTCAGCTCAGTACGTGCTCAGTATATACAATTGACGCTTTGATTCAGAAACAGCAATTCAGAGCTATTGTTTTCAAGGGCGAAGAAAATATTTTAAAGGTAAGAAAGATGCTTTAATTCATACAGTGTACTTAAAGAATGCTTTTCAAACATAATTATTATTTGTATAAAGGTTACATGTGTCAGGCATTATTTTTTACTTCTCTTCATTTTAGGGTGAACCATAATGAAAAAAATTTTTTCTTTGGACAATGAAAAATTGTCAAATAGCAGTGACTGTATATAGTTCTCACATGATAGTGACTATTTAATTCTCACAATAAGTTTATGACACCATCACCCCCATTTTATAGATGGGAAGCAGAGATACTGAGAGGCTAACTTGCCTAAGGAACACAGCCAGTATACAGGGAAAGTAAGACTGAGATTTAAGCAAGCATTCAGGCTTCTGGAGTCACTGCCCTTGACCCTTGCACAATACTACACCCTTAACAGCCTTGTCAGTGCTGCCTCTTCAAATAGTCGGCTCTCAGAAGGCAGAAGCAGACTGGGAGAGACTGGGAAGAGTATGAAGGATGGAAATAGGTAGGTGAACAATGGAAAGGGCTTTGCAGGCAGAGCAGAGAGAGGTGTGAAATGGCATGACCTCTGGAGGTTTCTATTAGTAGTTCAACAGATCAGAGGAAATGGCTGTGGAGAAGAGTAGAGATAAAACTTCCTAGTGAGGCAGATAGGAGTCTAGCTGTGAAGGATGGACCCTGATGATCATTCGGGAATTTGCTCTTTATCTTAAATACTTGGATGTATTAAGGCTCATATCTGCATTTTCAAAAAGAGAAGCCTGATCCCTACCTAGGTAGAGATCACACTGAACTAGTTAAGAATCCGTGAAGGCAGAAGTGATGAGATTCTGAACAGAGGCCAGGCTCAAGGGCAGAGGACCAGCTCACCTCAACATACTCTGAAAAGAAGCTGGCTGCATAGCCTTGAGGAAGTTATTTAGTTTCTTTGGGCCTCAAATTTCTCAATAAACTCTTTAAAATGTATATATCCTAGAAGTTTTGTTTACCAGTAATGAGGGGGAAAACACCTTCTAAATAGCAGTGCTTCTTTACATTTAAAATTACAATGAATCATACTTTTCTTACTCGGCACCATTAGTTTCAGAAGAACGAGCCTTTGTATACATTTTCAAATCTACACCCAAGTGTTTTTCTTTTCACTATGCACTAAAATTTGCAGTTAAAATCTACAGTAATTTAGGTAAATTCAGCAGAATGATTAGACTAGGGAAAATAAAATTAATTATTCATGTCACCAGTATTTTAAAATGCAGAGTGGTTATCAGGAACGCACATAATTATAAGTAATGCAGTTATTTTTTAATAATGAAGCCACAGCTAAGGTTAATTAATATTTTTAATAAAAAATAAAATTTTGCTCTTTGGAGTTACAAAATGTTTTTTGTTAGCTTTAGATATTTTTCATGGAAATATGTGTGCACTCTGCTTACATTTTTCAAACAAATAGCATTAATTTTTTATGAGTATCTCCAAAGCTGCCAGGAAGCAATAGCAGTGTCCAACACATTCAAACACTTTTTTTGTTTGTACACTAATTGGGATTCTTTTTGGAACATTCTACAGGAATCAAATACCAATGAGTTCAGTAGGAAGTGAATACACATGTCCTGACAACCTACCAATGGTTTAAAATCCTCAATAGTACCTTTTCTTGAGTAGGTTTGCTACCTCTATTCTGAATAAAGTCTAACCGGAACCACTAAATTGTTGCAGTACATTTCACTCATACTTACTGATTCTGCTCCAGTCTACAATTTAATTTCTTTCTAAGAGTTGCAAACTATAGTCCCTCCAGTCAAAAACCAGAATCTCTCAAAGCCTTCTCTCCTTTTTTAAGGTTTTTGAAATGAGATGAAAAGAAGATGAAAAACACTGTGGATTCTTGAGATCAGGTAAGGAGACCAGAGTCAGTTTCTACTCTGAGTGTAAAAGACAGGGCCTCTCTATTATTCTTATGAAGAATGATTTTCTTGCAAAGATAGATTTTAAATATGTTGTCAAAGTAGAGCATAATACAATTTGTGAACTAAACTGGGATGCTTTTGAGAGTCAAAAAAGGATTCTATTAATAATTACATTGATATACCACTGGGTACATGGGGCTTCCCTGCTGGCTCAGTGGTAGAGAATTCACCTGCCAAGCAGGAGACATGGGTTTGATCCATGGGTCAGGAAGATTCCTGGTGAAGGAAATGGCAACCCACTCCAGTATTCTTGCCTGGGAAATTCCATGGACAGAGGAGCCTGGCAGGCTACAATCCATGGGGTTACAAAAGAGTAAGAAATGACTTGGTGATTAAACAAGAACAACACAGTTCAAGAGGTTCCTAAACCCACTTATTTTAGAGAGATAGCAAGCAAGGCCAGAGTGCAGCGAGGTTAACCATCTTGTCCAAGATACTCACAAAGATAGGAGGTTGTATTGAAACTGGAAACCTGTTGCTGTGATCTTTCTATTATACCATACCTTCTCTAACCAAAAGGCAATACCATGGATCCATATTGTCTACAGTATGTAATTAACTTTTAATAGATTCTTAATGGAAAGAATACAACATTGCAAAATGTGATACAAAGCATAGACCAAAAGAAATGTCAAAATATTGATCTCAAAATAAACAATTTCCTTTCTTTACAAACTGGCAACCAAAGGGAATGAATATTGTCCTTTGCATGTTAACTTGCTTTAACTCATTTACATAAAGCTACATATACATCAAGGGCTTGGCTGGTGACTCAAGACAGTAAAGGTTCCGCCTATAATGCAGGAGACCCCGGTTTCATCCCCTGGGTCTGGAAGGTTCCCTAGAGAAGAGAATGACTACCCATACTCCAGTATTCTTGCCTGGATAATTCCATGGACAGCAGAGCCTGGCGGGCTACAGTCCATGAAGTTGCAAAGAGCTGGACATGACTAAGCAACTAACACTTTTTTCACATATACATCATAGATTGCCATATTATTCAGAAGAGCAGGGAACACTTAGCCATCAAAGATCTTGTGTAACACTTTTGCCTCCAAACCCAAGAAGGAAGATCTCAGCATCCTGAAGAACTTTATACTGTCAAAAGTTTGCCTAGATTCACTTTCTGGGATTATCTTTATAGAAAGTTTCTCTTTGTTAGGATGAGTGGGTCTTATGGAAACATTTAGATACTAAATATCATAAACAAAATAACTTTTTGTGAATTTTATATAATCCATATTAAAAAGTACTACTAATATTGTTATAGTCATATTTTTTAAAATTATTTAATCAGAAGGGTTGGTAAATGGATCCATTACTTCATGACATAGATCATGTCTTTCTAAAGTAAATATCAGTCTTAAAATTGATCACTATCAAGAGAAGAAAAACTTTTTTCTTTTTAAAGCATATTCACTTTTAAATAGGAATGTAAACAGAATCTTATGGGATGACATTTTGTGAATTCTCTTTTATATTCTTTGACTCTGTGAAAACTGAAAAATACATTTCTCCCCACTACTTGCCTTGCAGAATGGCTGAAAAAACCTCATCTCATCTATCTGAAATGAATCCAATTTAATTCTGCTTGACCAAAAATCTGTTTCTATAGTTCTAAAACATGCAATCACCCTTCGGTATATAGGCATTGTAACTTAAGTGGCTCTGTGTTATCACTGAGGAAAATACACGTTGATTGAGAAAACAGTCCAGTATGGCTTTTGAAAACTAAATGACCCTCCCTGGCATACAACTGAGTAAGACAGTTGATAAAAGCAGGCAGTTATAGCCATTATGGAAGGAAGATGCCTCATCCAACCTGCAAAAATGGGTCAAAGGTTATAGTCTTAGACTGAGCATTACAAATCACTTTCCTATTGAAACTTCCAAGACTCATAATTCTAGCAAACACTTAAATTCTGTATATATCAATAATTTCTTTGTAGTTGGAGGGCAGTTAAAAATCAATTGTGAAGTAAAGGAAATTCACAATAAATTAGCCTGCTATTCAAAAATAAGCAATTTGATTTCTTCCCCAGTAGTCTCTCTTTCATACATTCACATTTTACTACCTGTAATCACAAACATATCCTTATGAGAGAATTTTAAAAGCTTTCAGTACAACTTTAAAACACTGTTGCCACAATTGAATATTTGTAGTATATTATTCTAAATTATTTAATTGCTATTATTGGTCTGCTGAAATCTGAAGATTTAAAATATCTATTTTTTAATCAACCTAGTAATCTTTTATTTAAGTCAATACCTCCTCAAATGAACCAAGTAATCACTAATTGATTAGATCATTTACTTCCATAAACCATTGCTATCTTTAAACATGTTATAGCTTATAAAAAAAGAGAGTCTTTTCATTGGCAATTAATGGGCAGTTAACTATTTTTCTTTTACATTACTTAATATTATAAAATGCATAAATTTTAATTTCTTCATTTTTAGGTGTTTAACTTGTAAATGAAATAGCTATTTTACACATATTTTCTTAACAAACATAATTTCTTACTACATAGCAAGTACTAATAAATAAAGCATATTAAAATGAGGCTGATACTTCCTTATTGGGGGATATATCTGGTTTATCTAAGAACTTAAGCAGCTGCAATTTCATTAATGATGAAGCAAGACTTCTGAGGAAAAAAAATCTGCTTAATTAAAATTTTATTCACAAGAATATTTCCAATTCTAAATGTCCTAGAATATCCTCTTTTGAATTATTTACTTAAAGGAAAAAGTTTATCATTGTTCTGTGTTTTGCTTTCCTATATCAGATTTGCTTGAATAACCTGCTTATTGTTAAATAAGCCACACACAATAAACACAACAACAAATCATTAATGAAGTAATATCTTAATTGAATTGTATACTTCTTGTACACTGTGACATTTAAAATTTTTTTCCCCTAAAAATTTAGACATAAGATTGAAAAATAAGCTCAGTGAATATTTTGGGTGAGGGCAGTTAGCCACATAATGTACAAAATATGTTGGCCCAAGACAGTTTTTAAATACCATATTTTGGGTCTTTGTACTCAGATAAACTAATAGTGCATTTTTTCTTATCAACAGTAGAAGAGTAGACTTATCGTTCATGACCAGACCCACGTGCCTTCCAATTCAAAATTTTCAGACTTCAAAATACAAGTGCTGTAGGTAATTTCTTTTTTAAGATTTTCAGAACTTGCTTTTATTTAATTTTGATAAAGTTTTGAGCTTGAACAAGGTCTTGCAGATACTTCATTAATTTACTTGTTCATTTAACTTAAAAAGTGAAAACCGTGTATAATGCTCAGACAATCCCCTTAGCTTGGTCTAGACCAAGGTTACTGGATCAAGACCATCAACCTAGCCACACACAAACCAATACAAAGTTTACCAAAGTTCACAAGCCACAAACCAACATTTAATCTTCAAATTGAATCCATTATATTAAGCAAGTCTCAAAACAGCCATAATGATTGAGATCAGAAGTAATCCCATTCTAGAAAAGACACACATGCAGAAAAGTCCACTTTCATAGTCACAGATTCAAAATGAAGAAATGAAATCCAGGTACTCACCTGGCTAACGGGTTCTTTCGTAGGGGGCTTTCCTCTTCTGGCTGTGCTAGTAGCCAGGGTCGTGGTGGTCTCCATAATTGACGTGGACATCTCTGACTGCATGGCAGTGGCTGTCGACTCAGTTGTCATAGAGGAAGGCACTTCACCAACCAGTCTCACATTTCCCACTATGGCGATGTTGGCATCATTTTCGGCTGCCATATTCAGAACTTTCAAGCCATTGTAGTAAAGCCCAGAGAGCTGACCCTGGAAGGGCTGGCCCTGCTCTTTCCCGCCAATTATTATGGTTGCTTGGCTATTGAAGATTGTGAGCTGACGCCCTGTAAAAATAATATTACATACATGCAAAAATGTTGATTGTGAACTCTACATTCTATAAAGGATGATAAAACAGATCTTTCATGGGGTGGATAATGAGAGCAATAAACTATAAGAGAGGCATTTGACTCATAATTCATTGCTTATAAATGAGGTGTCCATGAAATGCATAATCACTGGCAAATACTTATAAATTCTCAACTTATTGTAAATGTAGTGCCTTTGCTAAAAGACCAATCAAAGATATATATTATAAATCAATTTTCAGTGGATCACTTTCTCTTTTGCCTCAAGATCTCAAATCTAAATTGATAAATTAAAAATATGTAAGATATCTAACATTTCAAGTATTTGTCATTCTAAAATTACCACTGGCAGAAACTAGTCTATAGCAGCTGAAATCTAATTTAAATTTAATGTAAAAATTTCATAATTCACATAATGGTCACATGTATCCATATGCTTTTCTTTAGAAATATTTATTTTTTTGAATGCAATAGTCCATTGTTATTTGAATTATTCTACTTTTCTGGCAAATACACTGAAAAGAAACACATGGTTTACACTGAGTGTGTCAGAGACAAAACAAAGAAACAAAAACTCCAAAAAGATTTTTCTGATTGGCTTTCAGCAAGTCTATTAAAACAAAACAAATGAAAAAAAACACATAGCTTCAGATGTAAAAAGCGGCTTCAGGAATGATACACAAACCGATGGAGAAATTATGGCACATTTCCATTAAACAGCAATCCTCAGCAACAGTACCAAAATCATCAAATTGAGTATCCATTTTTAGCAGATTGCTCTCTGTTCATAAAAAGCATGCACACAACTTTAAGTTCAGTTTTAATTAGGGCTTGTTCCCAAATGCTCTTAGAAGGTTGCAAACGTTAAAGGGACTTCATTTTGACTGGCAATCCATATTGCCCACTATTTAAGATGCCTAGAGTTTAAACCAAGAGTTTTGTTTGTTTGTTTGTTTGTTTTTCAGGACCATAATAAAGATATCAGAACTACATATATTTTAGTTAATAATTTAGAGGCTGGAACATGTAATATAATCTATGAATGATTTATCATTTTGGGTTAATGCTTGCTGTGAGTACCTTCATAGATTGAGTTAGTGGATTATATTTAACAGTCCCTTTAACCTTAAGTTAACAGGGTAAGATTATTAAACAGCTGGTACGTCTAAAAATGTATAGAAAGTATTATACAAGGAATGCAAATATTACTATCTACATTTTACTGTTTTAAATCTGTTTTTAATTTAGTTTTACGGAAAATTTATTTTTTATGTTTATTAGTGTTACAATGAAGTACTACTTGGTTATGTTCAAATTATTTTTTTATTTGAAGTTTTAATCAATGTTTTTTACCTTTGTCGAGTAGCCATTCATCAACTACTCGACCAAGTCGATATGGAATTCGCTGTCTAGCAATCGCCAGGCGCTCGTTATCATTGTTTCCTTTAAAGTTTAAAGAGACATTTCATTGGTTAAAATCTGTAAGGTCAAAGGTTAAAAGTTAATACTTAAAGCTTGAGCTATACAGTTGCCACATGATTTTTTGAAATTTGGAATTTTAAAAAGTTCTACCTAGAACATTTCATGTTTCAGACTTGTCATTCATTCATTTATTTTATTTTAGCAAACAAAATTATTCCTATGTTAATTGAAAATTAGAAATCTGCATTTGAGCTAGGTTATTAAAACTTATGTTATAGACAGACCCGAACAACCAATTTAAACAGCATATAATAGCTTTGCAAAAAAATGACCGTTGATCTCAGGGTTTTGTCTTTTTGATGTTTCTTATTAACTAGTTAAACATGTTCAGGTGAAACAGGTTTAAGTTTTCAAAATACATTCAATCTCTTATTCCAGATTAGTAATTTATGAACACCAAACTTAATACCATCTTTGGCACACTGAAGCATCTAAAATAGGCCTAGCATACTTTATGTCCTATTCAGAAAAGAGAAATTCTTATTCATCTCATTTAAGGAAACCACAAAGTCTGAATAGTTCTTACATATTCCACAGAAATTGGTTTATCAACCACTTGGACATCATAAGGGAATGCATCTTGCATCATCCAAATATGTTATGATAGGAAAAGGCTTTGACAAAAGTGACTTTATTTGAGTGTCCTTCAGTTTCATTTAAAGCTTGACATGCTGAGGTGTACAACTTTGAAAAAAATTATATACTCAAATATTTGCTTTTTATTAAACTATTCTAAAAAAGGCATGATAGCTTCAGGAACAAACACAAGCCACAATAGTGGTTCCGTATTCATAGCTCTAACTATGTAGCAGCCTTGATACTTTGAACAAAAAATTAATCTAATAAAAACATAGTTTAAAATGACCTTGAGTATTGCTTGCAAATAGATGACTGTTTTCTTGATCTATAAAGCACTTAGGAAGAATCTAGGCTTCCATCTCAGCACTCAATTGTGTATATTGCCAGAAGTTTTTCTATTCTATGAAAATTAGTTAACATGGAGTCTTGCACTAAGGAATTTTAGTAATAGCTCAGATGGGAACTCAGAGGTGAAAGAAATGATGAATGGAAGTACTGCCCATAGGAAAAGACCAGAGCATTTTACTGGGGAAGAAAAAAGATATAAATTTTCTTACATTTAGAATAATTAATGTGTTTTCTTGGGCTGGTCTTATTATATACTGTACTTACCACAAAAAACCCACCATGATATTGGTCACATACTTTTAGAGAAAGAGAAAAGAACTTTCATTTAGACTTTATCAATTTGTCTTCTGAAGTTTAATATGACTGAAAATATTTCATACATTAGAATTTAACTGAAAGTACAAATATCAAAATGGAATCAAATATACAGTTTAATAAAAACACATATGTATTTCTCTGTATTATGAAGTTATTAAAATGTTAGAATATTTTTTTCCTATGGGAACATATATTGGTATATTGATAATTTTCTAAAAAGGATAATATAGCCTAAATTACAAGTCTATCTTCATTTTCAAAAAGTGTGTTCAATTTACATTCTCTTTTGCGTGCCTGTATACATATATATTTGGAAAAATATACTAAAATTTAATATTGGTTGTCTTATGGCAGCACATTTATTGATGAATGTGTTTTTGACTGATATATGATTTATGTAATGAACATGCTTATGCACATAATTTGATAAACTATTTTCAAAAACACATAATCTTTGCTCTATGGATTTCTTTGTTGACCAACACGCATACCAATTTACACTAGTATAATGCTCCTGACAACTTTATAATTATGTAGCTCTTTGTCCAAGTTTTTATGCTACAGTGTTCCCATCATCAGAAACGATTTAATATTCCCTCACACACCACCCAAGTCCAGACTACAAATAACCTCTTGCCAGTTACCACTACAATATATTAATAGATCTCTCTGGATCCTCTCTGCAATCAGTCCCACCCATTCTCCACACTGTCAGCTACTACCCAATCATGCTACTTGTCTATTGTAACCTGCCTGTTGCCTATAGGATAAAATATCAACCAACATGATGAGGTTTATGATGACTTCCATGATCTGGTCTCTTCCCACCTCCCCTTCCTCATCTCAAAGTGGTCATTGCCTTGCTCTCCTCTTTCCATCCTCATGGAAACTGAGACTTCTTTCAATTCTTCTAAAGCCCTCCTTTCACCTCTCTGGGCTTCTTCATTTGTACTCTCCTCTACTTGACTTTCTCTCACTCCCAGCTCATTCTCATCTTTCCTTAGCCAAACATGTCTCATTAAGGGAGTCTTCTTGGCAGGAACATTAGTTCTCAGGAGGTCTTCACTGATGTTCTCAAGTTAAATTAGGACACCTGAAAAAATACCTTCCTTGCACTTGATATATGCCCTATAGAAACAAGAACTAACCTTGTAATTGCACATTCAATAAATGCTTTCTCTCTGAACTCTGAAATTCCATGAAGTCAGGTATTATTTGTAGTGCTTACTGTTGCGTTTTCAGTGTGCACACAATACCTATCACACGAACTCCAAAGCAATATTTGTAGAATGAAGTAATAAAGGAAATCTTGTTTTAAATTCTGATAGCTTCCGTGGCACCATTATCTCGTCTTCACAGGCTAACAACATTCACAAGAAAGCAAACTCTTGTGCCCAGAGGATAGACTGCATGTAGCTAAGTTTCTCTTTGTACTCTTCAAAGGAAACATGTCAATTATAATTTTAGGTCTTTAATGATTTGAACATCCATTTAGCCAATCAGTTCATTATTTTTTAATAATAACTGCCCTATACCACAAAGTAGATAATCATAGTTATCATTAGTAGGGAAGGTAGAGAGAAACCCTCCCAGGTGGCTCAGTGGTAAAGAATCCACCTGCCAATTCAAGAGACACAGGACACGTGGGTTCAATTCCTGGGTCGGGAAGATCCCCTAGAGGAAATGGCAACCCAGTCCAGTATTCTTGCTTGGAAAATCCCATGGACAGATGAGCCCGGCCAGGTTACAGTACATAGGATTGCAAAGAGTTGGACATAACTGAGCATGCACACACACACACACACACACACACTCAAAGTAGAGAGAAAAGTCTTACATAATACAGATGGAGGAAATAGATGGCTTTTGAATGATATTGAAAAGAGTGCATAAAAGCACAAGAATACATATATACACATGCATACACACATACAGTTTGCCCTCATACCTTTAACTGGCACCCACAGAACAATTAACATGATTGCTATAGCACAATTTAAATCAGCAATAGCTTTGGAAGATTCTTGATGAGACTCAGCTTAAAAAACAAACAAAAAAACCCCACTGAAATCCCAATGAATAGCAAAGAGGTGATCTAACAAGAAGAAAAAATTAGAGTAGGCAGCAGAGATAGATATAAAATGACATGATAATATTTAAGAAAGATAGCCATACAAATGGGGTCATACAATCCTATAATTCCCGAATTTCAGATGCCTTTTAGTTGATAATAACTTTTAAATTGGAATATTTGATTTTGAAATCCAGTTTGTTGTTGTTCAGTTGCTAAGTCATGTCTGACTCTTTGCAGCCCCATGGACTGCAGCACACCAGGCTTCCCTGTCCTTCACTATCTCCCAGAGTTTGCTCAAACTCAGGTACACTGAATTGGTGACGTCATCCAACCATCTCATACTGTCATCCCCTTCTCCTCCTGCCTTCCAAGGACAGACTTTATTCTTGGTGTAATGGATAGGAAATTAGATGGTGCTTACTTCATTATATGTTGACTTTATTCTCTAAATTTTTTGTTCTTCTACTAGAATTAAAAAATTAATGTCTTTTCTTCAAAAAAATATATAAATACATTCAGTTCAGTTGTTCAATCATGTCCAATTCTTTGTGACCCCATGGACTGCAGCCCGCCAGGCTTCCCTGTCCATCATCAACTCCCAGAGCTTGCTCAAACTCATGTCCAATACATTATTGACAAGGACACATCTGATTATAGTAGAGTGACAGTATCCTTCTAACAGATGATTCCCAAACTCCTTCTAGTAGTGGGTAAGAAATAGCTCAGATTGTTTAAGTTTGCCAGGTATAAGCCCATATTTTGCGTCTACCTCATGATTTTCATTAACAAGTGGAACATGAAAAGTTATAAATTAGGTATATTATTCTAAGACACTGAGCTTCTCAGGTGGCGTTAGTGGTAAAGAACCTGCCTGCCAATGCAGGTAAGACATTAAGAGACCTGGGTGATCCCTGGGTTGGGAAGATGCCGTGGAGAAGGAAATGGCAACCCATTCCAGTATTCTTGACTGGAGAATCTCATGGACAGAGGAGCCTAGTGGGCTGCAGTCCATAGGGACACACAGAGTCGGACTGAAGCAACTCAGCAGCAGCATTCCAAGATATTGGCCTAAATGCCAATTCTTTACAAATTCATAGTGCTATATTATTTACAACATATCCAGTAACTCTGTGTGATTGTGTTAATTTTATTTAATCTTGTCCACATTTTGGTATACTTCTAAATTTTACATAAAATATAAAGGACATAAAAACAACCCATTTGATCAGGAAAGGTCAAAGATAAATATCATTTCTGATGACCTTTTCTTTGGAAAGTGTTGAGATTTGATACCAAGTGTGTTGGGATGTAGAAATATTACATGGGCTTTCTGTGGACGGTCAGAGGTTGCAGGTTTATACTGATAGAAGATATTTTTTAAAACGAAAATGTATCTGAAAATCCAAATCAAATCAAAGGTGAGAAGCTATTTTCATCTTCAAGTATCCTAAATCCAAGGTGAGAATAAAGCAGTAATGACCCACTTATCTAAGACTTTCTCATTTTGGAATAATAAAAATGGTCCAAGTAGAGTTTCAACTTTTTAAAAAGCGTGCAAATCAGCTACAGCAATCTATCGAGCAGATAAATTAGGCTTATAGAACCAGAACTTCTCACTGCATAAAGGATAATAATTTAGTCACATACTTCCTTTATTCTAATAAAAGTGGAATGAGGTTTTCTTTTTGATTTATTTTTTTTTATTCTTCAGTTAATTTTATATGGGTGAAACTTGGTACCTCCACTGAAAATGTCACCAGTAACATGTACGTCTATGTTAAAGTAATTTTTAAGTAATAAAAGAGTATGTAAATTTTGGTTTGTTTTTCTTTAAATTGAAGGATTTGGCAATTTTTAATTAATAAATTTAAAAATTGAAATATCATTGATTCCTAACATTGTATCAGTTTCAGGATTCAGTATTTTTGACAGGAAGCAGGCCCCATGTGGGGTTTCCCTGGTGGCTCAGTTGTAAAAACTCTGCCTGCCAATGCAGGAGAGGCAGGTTTGATCCCCAGGTGGGGAAGATTCCCTGGAGAAGGAAGTGGAAACCCACTCCAGTATTCTTGCCTGGGAAAACCTGTGGATAGAGGAGCCTACTGGGCTACAGTCCACGGGGTGGCAAAAGAGCTGGACACAGATTAGTGACTAAACAACAGGTCTTCATGGAGTAACACTACCACCAACTGATAGGTTCTAGCTCTAACTGGTGTGGCCACTTAGGTTTAAGGTACTAGGACTCAGTGGTAAAGAACTTGCCTGTCAATGCAGGAGATGTGGGTTCGATCCCTGTGTCAGGAAGATCCTCTGGAGAAGAAAATGGCAACCCACTCTAGCATTCTTGCCTGAGAATCCCATGGACAGAGGAGCCTGGTGGACTATGGCCCTCAGGGTTGCAAAACAGTCAGACATGACTTAGAGACTAAAAAAACAACAAGCTATGTATAATGGGGCATTTCAAACAAAGTTCCACAGGTGAAGAACAGAAAGGAAAATCTGATCATTCAGACTTCAGAGTGTAGCATCCTCAATTTTGATTGAATTCTGGATAGTTTTACTTTCCCATCTAACCAATAATATTTGGTCACAGTATAGTGTATTTATATATTTATTTTTTATAAATCAGCAGATGTCAAGGAAACAAGAGTAATTTCAAAGAATCAAGGTAAGCAGCAAGGAGTAATAAAACTCAAATCCTTGACTTGGAGTTAAATTTCATGGTGGGACTCAGAAAACAAAGGGAATAAAATTATAATCATATTTTTATGACTGTTGGTGAGGAGAGACAAGCTATATGAACTTCGCTAACATGTTTTTCTACTCTTATTTTCATAGATCTCCCCTGATGTGTAATTTCTCCTTGGAAATAAAAGTGGCAGTTTTTGATATGACATAGTAATATACGTGGAAAACAATAAGGAAAAGCAACACTATGAACCCAACATTTGTTCAGAATAATATGAAAGTGAAAACACAGATACTTGCTTCTTTTGAAGGCTTCTTAATTCCTACTCTTTTAAACACTGGGAAAGGAAACACAAAAGGGTTCCTAAAAGCTATACATATTGCAGAGAAGCTTAGGAGTCAACTTTTAGATTTTGTCTATAATTGAGAACATGGCATTTGGATATGCCTAGACCCATAAAGCAAAGTAAAAGTTCAACATAATTTTGAAAAATTACTCAGGTGTTAAAAGCAGAATCGTTATATAATTTCCAATGAAATGCTGTACTAGCAGTTGTTATACAAATCATACAATATAGTAGTACCTAATTTAGCTAGTAATATTCCAAATAAGTAGATTTTGAACATAATTGACACTCCTGAAGGGACAAAGTTGTTAAAAAAATGTAGATGTTCTAATGAAAATATTTGTCCTGTATATTACATAATTTGCTATGATTTTTGTTGGGTACATAACAAACATATACATCCTTTGGCTTCTGACTTCTCTAGTTTCATCTTGAAACCATGTATTTCTAACTCTTTAAATTCTAGTCACTGGACTTCTTTCAACTTCTACAAACAAGCTAATCCTCTGATGCCATTCACCTTGCTTTGCAAATTTCCTGCATCTCTGTGTACACGTCAGCAACCCCACTCACTCCCACATAAACACACATACATACACACACATCTGAGTCTGGCCAACTTATTTCTGCTTTTGATATTATTTATTATTTATCATAATTTATATATAATATAAACTATCATATAATTTATGATAAATACATATATTATTTGTGATAAGTTCCCTTTATGCTTGGATTTCATATTGCCTTTGTTTTTCCTTCCTTGTCCATCTCTTATCTCTGTTCTCATGCCACTCATTGGTGTCATGGATCCATGTCTACTCTTCCTAGACATACCTTAATTCCCCAAAAGTCTTTACTTTCCTTTTCTAGTTTCAATAGTCAAACCCTTTGTTTCTTTAGTATAGCTTAGGTAGACATTAAGAAAGCAATCTGATTCAATGAAGTCAGCATACAAGCACTGACTGTGTACTCAAAGTACTGTGTCAAGCATACATGCTTGGACTTTGGCTGGAGAGTCAAGGGCCAAATTAAAAAAGTTAGATGGAAATTCAACATAATACATAACTTGGTATCCATCTACAATAAACCACCGTTTGAATTGTAGTTGCCACAGAAGTTTACAGAAGAAAATGGATTAGAACAAAGAAGGTGTGACAGAACACACAGGATTTTACCTAGATTGCAAATAATCTAAATCTTATTGAAATTACAACCAGATAAAAAATGTATTGTAATGTGGATAGTAATCTTCAAAAGGTTGATAAGTAATTATTCTCTGTAACTTCATAAAACTCTACACTCCTACATCTATTTTAAAATCAATACATTCTCTAACAGAATATATTTTGACTCAAGATAATTACAGATATGAATAAAAGTGGTTAAAATACTTCTGTCATGCAAAGTGAAATACGTAATACACATAATGTTAGGACCATTAAGTAAAACACTATGTCAGTTGGCAAGAATTTGAGGGTAATAGGCAGAAATGAAAATATTTGTGTTAGGGTGGAGGGATGATGAGTGATCTTTTCCAAAATTTAATTAAATATTGTTGATATATTTATAAACACTGTAATTTTGCCCCTACTATTTCTTTAAAAAGAAGCATTTTCTATAAATTAAATGTAGTATCTTAACACAATGTTATAGCAAGAGAGGGTGGCACACTCAAGTGCCCTGCCAATCAGCCCACTTGCACAGCTGAAGAAAGAACAGGCTGCTCAAGGAGGGAAATACTCTGTTCATAACTAATGCTTCACAGGGCACCCCAGTTCTTTCTGCAGAACAGCAGGCCTTTGTATCCAGTTAAATAATATCTTCATGTGAGACTGCTGTTATGCTGAACATAGAAAACCATAAGCTATCTATGCAGGCTTTAACAGTGCTTTGGGGAAGAAATTAGAAGCTTAGCGTATTTCTAACTGGCTTAAGAAATTTCTCCCTTCATGTCCCTTTGTTATGTGGAAATACATTAAGATATCTAGTGTGCCTTTATAGAAAGTTTTTTGTGAGCATATGTTCCTACTAGCTACTTAAATTCAAAATTTTACTTCGGATATTGTTCCATCAAAAGAATTAGAAATAAAGGTAATCTTGTGAACTTTGGGTCTCACTGCCTATGTGTAATGAACAGTGATTTATAGGTTCTTCCCTAAGCCTTCTAGGATGTTGGATTCCTAATACAAAAACAAAAACAAAAAAAAAACTGGAGTATCATATCAAAAACCAGAAGTGGAAAAAAAAGAAATGAAAGCATCAGGGAGAAGCAGATAAGAAAATATAGAACATACTCTGATAAATTAAGGGTCATACTCTGTTATCACGCATACTAAAGAGTTATTTTGTACTAGCTGTGTTGAAACAGACAGGGCCACTGATGGATATCACTCAGTGGAGAGAATAAGAAAAATGAAATGTAAGAACATCCCCACATTACCTTACAAATGGCATTTTGCAATTTTCCCAGATATGAGAACCTTATGCCCTTTCTAAATCGCAATGTCAACATTTAAGCTTATCCACCCTAATAAGAACTTACATATATACTCGCTCATCCTTCTTTTCCGGGTTATTTATTTCTGAAAATCAGAGAAGTACGTGTACAGATGGATTTTCTACCTTCTCATATCAACCTTGACTTTTAGTCTATTCTTCTTAGTATTTAGACTGGTCTGTGGGAGAGGAAATAAGTAAATGTCTCAAAGATGGTCTGATATAGCCTGAAAATGGTATTGAGAAAGTTCCTTATCCTCTAGTGAAAAAAAATATGTCTGATTTCTACTGCATTCTAACTGTTTTCAATGGACTTCATTCTCTCTTTTCTAAAAGTAATTAGAATGCAGGGAGATTTTTTTTCTTCATTTAGAAAGATGAGGTTTCTCTACTGTACACAAATTATTTAAGATTAAATGCCCTGCAAGTGCAGAGGATAGGCTAAGATACAGCTGTTGGATCGATGCCAGTCTCTTCAATTTCATAAAATATAAAACCTCTTAAATAAAATAATCATTTTTCTTTTGTAGGCAAATAGAACACTGTAAATTTGAACTAAAAACCCTAATAACTTTCCCTCAATAAAATTTTATTTTGGTTGTCAGAAATTATTTCTTAGAAGAAAGTGCCAGTGTGATCAGATTCATTGTAGAATGAGATCTCTTGGTATTTAAGATATTGAACTCTAATGCCTGGGTTCAAATCCTGGCTTTACTATTAACTAGCTGGGTAACTCTGAACCAGGAGCATAACACCTCTGAATAACAGTTTTGTTATCTGTAAAATAAGTGTTTATAAGAATAAGTGACACAATATTTACAACATATATAAATCTCTTAGCACAGTGCCTTGAACAGATAACCATTCAGTAAATATTAACTATTACATTGTGTTTGTGTCATTATTTGTCATCTGGTAAAATCTGCTTAATATGACACATCTAGAAATATAAAGGTCATGGAAATTCTTTCTCACCCATCTGAGCTCAGGAAGGTAGCTGACGTAGGTGTGAAAAGAGTAGAAAACAAATCTGTTTTTCTTTCCTAGGACAAATAAAGGCCAAGGAACTAGACTTATAAGTGATGTCCTGAACCCCATAGGTGCTTTGTCAAAATCACTGCGTTTTTCTCTCAAGCAATGTCAGCTCCTTTCTCAGAGGTTTATGCATGACTACCTGTAAGCCAGTGGGAACAACTGAAAGGAGGTCAAAGGAAAAACACAATTTAGGGGTCCACCATCTGTTCTGTGCAGCAGTGTAGTAACAAAGATGCTCCTGGAATAAGAAAACATTTGATATCACTGAGGTCTCTAAATGACATTTTAATCTGTGTATTAACACTTCTAGGAGATGTACTGCAAACAGAACATCTTTAACTCTTCTTCCTCCTCTCCCCCTAAAATGCTTGTGGCAAAGAAGGGTCATAGAAACTATAAACAGAAGTGGATATTGTTTGGCCTAAAGCAACTTAGTCCTACTACCTGTAACATGAGGTCAGTGGACAGTGAGGCCCGCAAGACATCTTCAACGCTAATGACTGACAGCCCCAAGTTTAAGGTAGAACCAGGAAGACACGCATTATGCCATCTGTTAAAACATGCTATCTGTTGGGTTTTATGATGGATTTAATTTTAGAGCCATTAAAAACAAAATATCATCAATGTTTCTAATGCTGAAAATTTCTTTGAAGTGTATGAAATCTTTGAATCGGCAAGGTTTTTTCTTTTCTTCCTCCTCTTTTTTTTTTTTTTTAAACTATCTCATAGTCTTTGGGAAATGTAAGAAGACTTTCAATCATCCTACAGAAAGACCTTTATAATTAAGCCATTACATTTTTTCTGATTTTTTTAATGTTATAAACTTGTCTTTTTTTTTCTTTCAGCTGAACAGACACACACACCTCTCACCATGTAGACAGTCGTCTTGCTTCTTTCTAACCACCCACCAAAGCATGTCACTGCTCTGACAACCATTTCAAGAGGAGAAAGGCTGACAGAGATTAGATTTTAGGAGCTTTCGATTTTATAAAAAGTGGGTAAGAGACTAGGAGAGAGAGTATAATATGACATTTGAAAAGAGAAGAGGTTTACCTCCTCTTTGTTTTAAATGCTTAGCGCTAGAGAAATGAGAGGACAATTTTAAGAGGGAATCTAAAGCACTTCTTCAAATCAATTGGTGGGTGCTCTTTGCAAACCTCTTTGTCCCAAATTTAGCTAAGTAAAATCTTTTCTCTGGTATCTCAAACACCTGTGATCTAGGGAACTGTACTTTGGGAGGTATTCCTGGTTCAGGAAACATCCTCATGAGACTTCCCATCCAATAAAATCTGACAAGAACAGAGTTAAACATCTGCCGCTAGTGACCCAAGTCTAACTCCCAGCGTGGGTGAAGATCACTCACTGAGATCCAGGCATCCTACAGAATGTAGTAGGTAGAGTAGTTCATTGCATCACTTCAAATAAGACCATGAATTTCTCCACTGCCCTCAGTATTCCCCTTTAAACTTAAGTCAACTGTGACTTCTAGTGGATTCCTACTCAGAGAATGGAATGGAGAGACGAGCAAAAGTATAAATCAGCCAACAAAGTTTAAGCTGATGCTCTGTTAGTAAGAACAGCTGGAATTGACCCACTCACATGTTCTTCTATGTCATTCTGCAACCCCTCTATAGTTACATCATGTCATTTTCAAGGATAGGGCTAAACTAGCTGGGCCATACAACTCTGACCTAATTAACACTTCATTACATTTTTTCCTTAAGTCTTTGAAATCTAACTGGCACCTTGCAGTAACTTCAGTGGAAATCAACAGTTTGTAGTTATCCTCCACTCAAGAACCCTTCAAACACTTCCAAACTGTTATGACTTGTGTTCCCCCAAAATTCCTATGTTGAAGCCCTAATGCCCAGTACCTCAGAATCTGACTGTATTCAGAGATAGGGCTTTTAAAGTTAGGATTAAATTGATTCCTTTTTAATAAGCACTAATTCAATCTAGCTGGTGTCCTTGTAAGAATAAGAAGACACAAAAAGATGCCTCTGAACATGCTTCTGCATGTGAACAGAGAGAAAGGACCACAGGAAAACTGAGAGAGAAGGCAGCTATTTTCAGTCCAAGGAGACAAGCTTCAGAGGAAATCAACCCTGCTAACATGGGGACCTTGACTTCTATTCTCCAGAACTGTGAGAAAATAAGTTTCTGCTGTGTGAGCCCCCCAGTCTGTGGTATTTTGTTACGGTGGCCCTAGCAAATTAATCTAGGGATGATTTAAAATCATATATTGTTGGCTTATTCAAACACCTTTAGTGTTAAGCAGATGTGACTATATTTTGCCACTAATTGCCAAAAGGGCTAGAAATAAGTACTTTTGGATTTGCAATTTAATAAAGTTCTTAAATATCCATTTTAATTTCTAATTCTGGTTAAATAATTTATCTTGTCCTTTTCTGTATTTGCTGCATATCATAATATTCTGCAACACAATTCTGGTACTTAAGCATAGTTACCAAACAAAGTCTACCAATTTACATATTACATTAGGTTAAAAGATAATGATGAAATTGACTTTAGCATGAGGTATATATATGTTTCGGGGCTTTCCAGGTGGCACAGTGGAAAAGGATCTGCCTGCCAATGTAGGAGAGGCAAGAGATGTGAGTTTGATCCTTGGATAGGGAAGATCCCCTGGAGTAGGGAATGGCAACCCACTCAATATTCTTGCCTGGAAAATTCCATGGACAGAGGAGCCTGAAGGGCTACAGTCCATGGGGTTGCAAAGAGTCAGACAGGACAGAGCACATGTGCTTGTGCATGGTATATAGAACAACTTTTACAAAAGGAGCTATTTAACCTTTCATATAGATAAATAAAATTTTTCAAATTAAAAAAAATTATTTGAAATCCATTTTCTTTAGTTTGTGACTCCTATAGCTTCATGAGCATAGACCACTGCAGTACTATTAAAAATGTAGTTTTGGCATTCAACTTCTAATGCATTTTACTGCACAAAATAAATCTCTACTAATATTAATGGTTCAATAAGGTAAGATTCTTTTATTGAAATATACTGGTTTTCTTCAAATTGGCAAATATTTTGAGATCACCAAATGTTTATTGTGCCCACGTTCAAAACTGTAGATCAATTCTAAGTCCCAGAGGACATAGCCTATATTACTCATACAAATTTCTATTCTTAGAAACTGCCTGAGGAGGCTTTTAAAATAAACACAAAAATGATTCTGTGAGACAGTAATTAGATTTTTGGGCCTTGCCAAAAGCCATACCACCACCAACAAAAAATAGCAACTTTGACTGTTAACTTGAAATATTTATCATGTAATCAAAACTGGATGGATATCTTACTCTATTCTCGTTCTCTTTTAGGGCTTATCACTAAAGAATGAGCCAGGGCCAATTTCAAACGTCTGTGAAGTAGTCCTGCCATAGGGTGAGATCCTCTGCTGAAAGTCTTCAGGGACAGTAGAAGGCCTGGTGAATGGATAACTATACTAATTGGAGCTAAAACAGAAAGACTTGCATACTCAGCAGCTTCAGTTGTGTCAGACTCTTTGTGACCCTGTCCATGGGATTTTCCAGGCAAGAATACTGGAATGGGTTGCTATTTCCTCTGCCAGGGGATCTTCCCAACTGAGGGATTGAACTCACGTCTCTTGCATTGCATGCAGATTCTTTACTGCTGAGCCACCAAGGAAGCCCATCATAATATCATCTCAAGGTCCCTCCTATTTCCTGAGAAATTGGACTTACCATCACCACTTTTACCTATAGAATCAGACTGCAATATACCTTTCCATCTGCTTTTGGTTTGGGAAAATGCTTGGTAGAAGGGAGCAGAAAAGTTTTGCCACTGACCTTGACTTCTGCTTTCTTCTAATGTACCTGGAGTCTGAAGAAGAGCCATGCCTTCGTTCTCAACATCAGTGTCTTTCCCTCTCCACTCCCCGTGCTATAGTCCAACCAACATCTGGACTGCAGTAGCACCTGCTACTTTAGCGCTAGACATTCATTCTGGCCCCCACCAGTGTATTTTCTACTCTTTAAGTGGAGGGGTTATTTGAAATAATGTGTTCTCTCCAACAAACTGTAAACTCATGAGAAGAACCGTGTCTGTTTCTGGTCACCTCTGTATTCCCTGCAGAGGACCAGGCACATAGGAGGTATTAAAGGAAGGTTTTTGAATGAGTAACTAGATAAATGAATGAACTGTACCCTCCCAGGCACTTTTCTCTTTAACTATCCTTTGCCCTTCGCCTTATCATACCAAATCTCTCCACCTTGGGATCTATCAGGCCTATCTCATGCTCCCAGCCTCTTCCCCATTAAGAGGGGAAACTTATTGATTCTATTCTCCATTCTAATACAAATTTAGTGATTCTAGTCTCCATTCTCTCCCAATCCTGCTTTTCAAAAGGGAAAATAGGTAGCCACAGCAGAGATTGCTTTTCTAATTAATACATTGGGAAAACAAAAGAAATAGTTGGTTTATATATGAAGTCAATTCCCTTCATGAAATTTGACACAATGACTCTGCTAACTATTTGTAGGGACACAATAGTTCTAGTTTGGATAGCAAAACTGGGAGTCAAAAAAGGCATAGGACTACTAATCTTTTTTAAGAATCTGCTGGGCATTTTGAGGAGAAACATCACATATAAGCTCTCAGACATAAGTGAGTGCATTGTATGTTCAATATTACATCAAAAAATAGACAAAATTGCAGATATGCTGCAATATATGTTATAATAACTTGGTATTTAATAAAGTTGATGCCAAAAGAGGTCTATGCAAAATATGTTTCACTCTTTAGCTGGCAGTGTGGTATACTAAAAAAAAAAAACCTCTGATCTAAAAAAAAGCAAGGTAAAAGGTCCCAAGCCTGTCACTAATGACATGCATAGCCAGAGATACTTTATTTGACCAGACTTTAAAACAAAGATTTTAGGTTGCCACACTTTTTATGTGATGACAAAGAAATTTTACCTCATGACTAGGGAAAGGGTCACAACAGAGCATACTATCAAGAATACACAGCTTTTCACACACTCGACGTTGGTCACAATAACATAGGTGAAAATTATAGCACGTGTAGCTGACATATTTCTCATTAAAAAAGAAAAGTCTCCTTTTAATAGTTCCAAGAAAGTTTCCAGTTTCAAATCTGTGAAAGCTTGATTTTTCTATATATTTAAACTATAGGGCTATTAACATTTATGGAAAGAGATAATCAAATCTATTTGATTTTATAAGGATTAAAAAAATCTCAGGTTCAACTCTCAGTAATGTACTCAATTCAAAGACATGTTAACATTCCAAGTGTCATCACATCTGTAAAATGGGGATAAATTGCAAGATTACTTGTAAGAATGAAGGTCCATCTAGTCAAGGCTATGGTTTTTCCAGTAGTCATGTATGGATGTGAGAGTTGGACTATAAAGAAAGCTGAGCGCTGAAGAATTGATGCTTTTGAACTGTGATGTTGGAGAAGACTCTTGAGAGTCCCTTGGACTCCAAGGAGATTAAACTAGTCAATCGACTAAGGAAATCAGTCCTGGGTGTTAATTGGAAGGACTGACATTAAAGCTGAAACTCCCATACTTTGGCCACCTGACACAAAGAGCTGACTCACTTGAAAAGACCCTGATGCTGGGAAAGATTGAAGGCGAGAAGAGAAGGGGATGACAGAGGATGAGATGGTTGGATGGCATCACCGACTCAATGGACATGAGTTTGAGTAAACTCCAGGAGTTGATGATGGACAGAGAGGCCTGGTGTGCTGCAGTCCATGGGGTCACAAAGAGTCAGACACGACTGAGCGACTGAACTGAACTGACTGAAAACACCTGAGAACATGTTCTGGTACACAGTCATTGTTAACGCTATGATGGCTATTATTGCTTTCACAGACTGCATAGAATCACAGACCGGCAGGAATGAAATCGACTTTAAAACTAGAATCTGGTCCAATTCTCAACCTGTTCAGTTTGTGTTTGATAACCTTGAGAGATTGGTCTCTTGAGCACAAGAGAATTAGAGAATAAGAAAGGTGCTGTGGTTCATTAAGAGTTGAAGTAAATTATCTCATAAAACTACTATTGTTTATGTTATTTACTTTTTAAAGGAAATAAAAAAGTAAATAAAGAATATTATCACACATTATGAGCAAATACAATAGACCTTAGTGTTTGGATTTGTTTTGGTTTGGTTATACATTAAAATACTCTAGATGCAATCAATCATTAAACTTAGTTTTTCTAATAAATGGCTTTTAGGTATATTCAATATAGACAAATAACAGTCAAGTTCAAACTATGAAACTGAAATTAAAAATACAGCAAAAAACAAACAGCTATAATCTTCGGTTTCCTATTGCAAAGGTAAGAAATTGGTAACATTATGAATGCTACATAGAAAAATGTAAATTGGAAAAATCATATTTAAAAAAAAGTCTAATGTATAAAAACAAAAAATAAAATATGAAAAATAAGATTCCAAAGTGGAAAACATGAGACCTGAGAGAAAGACATTTGATTCTACTACATAGCTCTCTTCTCAGCATCCCTGTTGGCTCAGCTGGTAAAGAATCCTCCTACAATTCAGGAGACCTGAGTTGGGAATATCCCCTGGAGAAGGAAATGGCAACTTACTCCAATATTTTTGCCTGGGAAATCCCATAGATAGAGGAGCCTGGCGGGCTATAGTCCAAGGGGTCACAAGAGTCAGACATGATTTAGTGACTAAATCACCCCTACAAAACTCTTCATCCCCACAAATTCTACTCCTTCTGTAGTCCACTTTGGGGAGTCACTGAAGGATTGAGGAGCAGGAAGAGATATATATCAAAGTAATGTAAGGAAGATAAGCATCTAGGCCATATACTGAATGGGTTAACATAAGGAATATAGTCTATAGCTGATACTCCCCTTCATGTATCACAGCCTTCTCGTGGCAAAGGGGCTTTTGTAATTCAATGAAGCTATGAGACATGCTGCATAGGGCCATCCAAGGCAGATGGGTCATAGTGAAGAGTTCTGACAAAATGTGGTCCATTGGAGGAGGAATGGCAATCCACTCCAGTCCTCTTGCCTGGAGAACCCCACAGGCAGTATGAAAAGGCAAAAAGATATGACACTGGAAGATGAGCCCCCGAGGCTGGTCCAATACACTACTGGGGAAAAGTTGAGGGCAATTACCAGTGGCTCCAGAGAGAATGAGGTGGCTGAGCCAAAGTGGAAATGACGCTCAGTTGTGGAAATGTCTGGTGGTAAAACTAAAGTCCAGTATGACCTAAATCAAAATCCTTATACAGTGGAGGTGACAAATAGATTCAAGGGATTAGATCTTAGATTCTGGTACACAGTCATTGTTAACGCTATGATGGCTATTATTGCTTTCACAGACTGCATGGAATCATAGACTGGCAGAAATGAAATAGACTTTAAAACAGAGTCTTTTTTTTTTTTACTGTTTTACTTTTACTGTTTTTTAAAACAGTAGACAGAGTGCCTGAAGAACTATGGATGGAAGTTTGTGACATTGTACACGAGGCAGTGATCAAAACCATCCCAAAGAAAAAGAAATTCAAGAAGGCAAAGTGGTTGTCTGAGGAGTCTTTATAAATAGCTGAGGAAAGAAGAGAAGTGAAAGGCAAAGGAGAAAGGGAAAGATATACCCAAATGAATGCAGAGTTCCAGAGAATCTCCTATCCAAAGAGATAAGAAAGCTTTCTTAAGTGAATACTGCAAAGGAATAGAGGAAAATAGACTGAGAAAGACTAGAGATCTCTTCAAGAAATTGGAGATATAAAGGGAACGTTTCATGCAAGGATGGGCATAATAAAGGACAGAAATGCTGAGGATCTAAAAGAGGCAAAAGAGATTAAGAAGAGGTGGCAATAATACACAAAAGAAATGCGAAAAATGTTTTAGAGACCTGGATAACCACAATGATGTGGTTGCTCACCTAGAGCCAGAAATCCTGGAGTGTGAAGTCAAGTGTGCCTTAGGAAGCTTTACTATGAGCAAAGCTAATGGAGGAAATGAAATTCCAGCTGAGCTATTTGAAATACTAAAGGAGGATGCTGTTAAAGTGCTGCATTCAATATGTTAGCAAACTTGGAAAACTCAGCAGTGGCCACAAGAATGGAAAAGGTCAATTTTCATTCTAATCCCAAAAGAGTAATGCCATAAAATGTTCAAACTACCATACAATTGTGCTCATTTCACATGCTCGTAGGGTTATGCGCAAAATTTTTCAAGCTTAGCAGTACATGAACCGAGAACTTCCGGATGTACAAGCTGGGTTTTGAAGAGGCAGAGGAACCAGTGATCAAATTGCCAACATTCACTGGATCATGCAGAAAGCAAGGGAGTTCCAGAAAAATGTCTACTTCTTCACTGACTATGCTAAAGCCTTTGAATGTGTGAATCACAACAAACTGTGAAAAAATTCTTAAAGAGATGGAAGTATCAGACCACTTTACAGGAAACAGACCTCACCTGTCTCCTGAGAAACCTGTATGTGGGTCAAGAAGCAACAGTGAGAATCGGACATGGAAGAACTGACTGGTTCCAAATTCAGAAAGGAGTATGTTAAGGGCCTATATTGTCACTCTGCTTATTTAATTTCTTTGCAGAGTATATCATGCGAAATGCTGGGCCAGATGAATCACAAGCTGGAATCATGATTGCTGGGAGAAATATCAGCAACCTCAGATATGCAGATGATATCACTCTAATGACATAAAATAAAGAACTAAAGAGCTCTTGATGAGGGTGAAAGAGGGGAGTGAAAAAGCTGGCTTAAAACTCAACATTCAAAAAACTAAGATCATGGCATCCAGTCCCATCACTTCATGGCAAATGGAGAAAAAGTGAAAGTAGTGACAGATTTTATTTTCCTGGGCTCCAAAATCACTGTGGACACTGATTGCAGCTGTGAAATTAAAGACATTTGCTCTTTGGAAGGAAACCGGTGATAAACCTAGACAGTGTATTAAAAAGCAGAGACATCACTTTGCTGACAAAGGTTCATATAGTTAAAGCTATGGCTGTTCCAGTCATCATGTACAGATGTGAGAGTTGGACTATAAAGAAGGCTGAGTGCCATAAGAATTAATGCTTTCAAAACTGTGGTGCTAGAGAAGACTCTTGAGAGTCTCCTGGACTTCAAAGAGATCAAACCAGGTCAATCTTAAAGGAAATCAACTCTGAATCTTATTGGAAGGACTGATGATGAAGTTGAAGCCCCAATACTTTGGTCACCTGATACAAAGAGCTGACTCATTGGAAAAGACCCTGATGCTGGGAAAGACTGAAAACAAAAGAAGAAGAGGGCAGCAGAAGATGAGATGTTTAGATAGCATCATTGATTCAATGGAAATGTTGACCAAACTCCTGGAGACAGTTGAGGGCAAAGGAGCCTGGCCTACTGCAGTCCATGGGGTCACAAAGAATTGGACATGATTTAGCCACTAGACAACAATGATAGCTGATAACAGGAAAATTGTTATAAAGGTTACATAACTAAAACGATACAAGTGCAGATAGAAAAATGATGGAAACTGGGGAATCTTTGAAAGAAGAATTACTGGAAACTAGTTCCTACCATTGGATTCAGTGCTTTGATGGGACAAGTAGGGTGATGTTGATATAATAATAATGTAAACTATGTTATTAATAGCATGCTAGGAATGTCAAAGGGTAAGATGATTTGGGGAGGTACAGAGAAGACAATGGCACCCCACTCCAGTACTCTTGCCTGGAAGAGTACTGTACTCTCCAGTACTCCCATGGACGGAGGAGCCTGGAAGGCTGCAGTCCGTGGGGTCACTAAGCGTTGGACATGACTGAGCGACTTCACTTTCACTTTTCACTTTCATGCATTGGAGAAGGAAATGGCAACCCACTCCGGTGTTCTTGCCTGGAGAATCCCAGGGACGGGGGATCCTGGTGGGCTGCCGTCTCTGGGATCGCACAGAGTCGGACACGACTGAAGTGACTTAGCAGCAACTCAGTTACAGACTAAGAATTCAACTACAATCAAGAATATAAATTTTTGTGAAAATTAAACAGTTATGCTCATCACTACCTATCCACTCAGAATATATTAAAATTCCACAGAAATTTACAATTAGCTCCAGTTATCAGTCTTGTCCAGGTGGACACTGCTAATTTCCCTTTATCATGATAGATTCAGAAATGTGTACAAATTCTCTCAAGAGCCCATGGGAACTTGAGCTGTCAATCTATGGGCTATCTCCTAAGACTAGGTCCATGTTAAACCTCCTCCCAAAAGCATCCTCTTGTTGCAGGTCAGATATCCCTGAAAAACCTACGAATTCTGGAAGAAAGTGGTTCTGATTACTCCCTCAGCTTTAGTTACTAGGATTGTAAAGTGCATGCTAAGTCGCCTCAGTTGTGTCTGACTCTTGGCAAACCTATGGACCATAGGCTGGCAGATTCCTCTGTCCATGGGATTTTCCAGGCAAGAACAGTGGAGTGGGTTGCCATGCCTTCCTCCAGGCGATCTTCCCAACCTAGGGATTGAAGCCACATCTCTTACATCTTCTGCATTGGCAGGCGGGTTCTTTACCACTAGTACCACCTGGAAAGCCAGGATTGCAATGAAGTTATAAATACCCCATCATAGAGAGCATGACCATTCGTTGTGCTGTGTTGGAATCTTTAACCACCTGTGTTCTTGGGTTCATTCTCTCTCCTGACTGGAATGGGCTTTTCACCAATACATGTCCATTCAGACTTCACTTCTCTTAAGCACTAAATGTGTATTCTCCTCTCTACTTCATATCTCCTCCAGTTCTCAAGTTTACCTTTTGTGCTATGCAACCTTGCATTTCCCATACAATTCATGCTTCCCTAACTGATTTATCTTTCCTCCCAAGTTATACTTCAAACTCTTAGAGGACAAAGACAGTATTTTTTTGTTTTTCTGTTTCCCACCAGGTTTAGCACAGCATGGGCCAACCATAAAGTGGGTCTTAATTCAGGCTCATTGATGGATCAAAGGAGGACTGGAGGCTTTTGGCCTCCATTACCTCCTTCGTGTAAAACGTTTTAAAGTAACGGATGGGTCTAAGATTTGGGTCTATTATTAGCACTTTAAATAATTTTATCCATTTTCTGATGCTTTAAAGAAAAATTCTAGTTGCTTACCTTTTATCAATGCTTTCTAATTCAGCATGAAATAAATATTTGAGAAAAGTATCTTTAGGCAGAGTAAAAAACTATTTTGAATAAAAAATAAACACAATTTATGACACATGAAATGATTAAGCAAAAGAGGATATTCAGCATAAGATTTATGAGTGACTGAGAATGTGTTGATATTTTAAAATACTTGGAGTAGGAAAAGCTGTAATAATTTCAAATCTGGTTGAAATTATTTTAACCACAATTATTTATTTTGCATTGTTATTTATGTAATAATATTTTATTAATTTAATATATTCAGCTTCCCCACTTGAACAGGAATAAACCCGTCCACCTAGTATAATGACTAAGATTAATTCTAGTTTCTTCAGGTAAGAGACAAGCAATAGTCTCAGTTCTACCTGGCAGCTTATAATCAAAGTGACAAATGTTCTGGATTGCCCAGGGCAGTGTTGGTATGTGCCTGTTAAATAGGAGTAACTATTAATAGTGTTTCTTTTCTCTCTCAGAATTGTGCTTCTTTGAATGTTTGCTGCTGTTGCTGCTAAGTCGCTTCAGTAGTGTCCGACTCTGTGTGACCCCATAGATGGCAGCCCACCAGGCTCCCCAATCCCTGGGATTCTCCAGGCAAGAACACTGGAGTGGGTTGCCATTTCCTTCTCCAATGCATGAAAGTGAAAAGCGAAAGTTAAGTCACTCAGTCGTGTACAACTCTTCACGACCCCATGGACTCCTCCTCCGTCCACGGGATTTTCCAGGCAAGAGTATTGGAGTGGGGTGCCATTGCCTTATGTTTATGGTCTCCTAATTATAAGGCACTGTTGAGGAGAATTGAAAATGGAGACTCTCCTGATGGTTACAGACCAGACAAAAGGTTTGACAAGTTGAAGGTGCTTGGTACAGAGGAAAAGACAGCTCAGTCATTAGGGGACATCCCCTGTGTCAGGACACATGGCTTGCTGACCCATGCACAAACTGGATTCCAGCTTCCAACTTCCTCTCTGATGGGATATTGGTGAGTGCCTATAGTTAACTCAGAACTTCCCTGTAGCTCAGATGGCAAAGAGTCTACCTGCAATGCAGTAGACCTGGGTTCGATCCCTAGATCAGGAAGATCCTCTGGAGAAGGAAATGGCAACCCACTCCAGCATTCTTGCCTGGGAAATCCCATGGACAGAGGAGCCTTAGGGCCACAGTCAATGGGGTTGCGAAGCGTCAGACATGACTTAGTGATTAAACAACAACATAGGTAACTTAAAAATAGTTAAAATTGCAAAACTATAGGCAGTGGCCTGTCCATCATTAGCGTGGGTTCCCTAATGCTCACTTTTTACACTTCAAAGAATTCACCAACACCCGATCCACATTCCTGTCCTCCGTGAAATCTTACTTGAGTACCACACAACACTCCTTTCCTTAAATTAAACCAGAAAATGTTTTCTATGTTACTTATTTACCTTGAGTCCTGCCCTTCCTTAGTGATGTCTTTGTGGTGTTTTGGCTTATGGTGGGTTTGGAGGGCACCAGGGATGGGGTGGGTAATGACATGTCTGAGGTTTCTGGAAAGACTCATCTCCATATATGTGAGTCATGTCTGGCAGCAAAGACAGGACAAGTTTTTCCCGGAAGAAAATACACTTTAACATGGGGATGTTAGTACCTATTGCAGTTACAGAATTGCAAAACGAAACTACTCTGATTAATGACAGCGAGGCTAACATTTTTTGAGTACTTACTACTCACCAGGATTTTTACTAACAACTAAGTATTTTGAAGCTAATAACTCCTTGAAAATTCAAACAGCCCTATGAGGTAAGTACTATCATTAACCTGTTTTACAGATCAAAAAACTGAAGTACAAAAAGAGGTTAGAGAATTGAGCAAGAAGTCAAGGATCTACAAAGAGCTGCAACTAAGATTTGAACCCAGATAGTCTGACTCCTGAATCTTAGGTCTTAAGCCACCTTTAATCTTGTGGTGAGTCTACAGTGTAAGTCTAAAGCTTGGTCATTTGATGTGTAGTCCATATTTTCTATCACAATTTTAGGGTTTAAAAGGAGTATACAAGTTGGATTCGGCACTCATTTCTGCATTGAGATAAATAATAACCAAGAAAAAAAAGGACACAATTGCAAGGGACAAATTCCAAGGGACACTTGAATGTCCTTTCAAGATCTGGACAGAAGAAAGAGTAACTATTGGTATTAGGACCTCAGCACAACAAAGGCGCAATCTCGTGGGAACCGAGAATAATTTTTCTTCTTACCAGGAGTAAGATTAAATAGTGTAGACAACACTACACAGTACTTCAGAGCCCTGGACTGAGTGTTAGGGTGTGTGGCCTTGGCAAGTAATCTAATTTCTCTGTGTTTACTTCTCTATCCAAAGGAGAAACTAAAAGCTGCCTTATAAGATTTTATGTTAATGAGAAAATGTATGTAGAAAAACCACCAGAGAGCCAGTAAGGAGAGTCCAGCATAGAATGCCTAACTCACTGTTGCAGATTATAGATCCTATCAAGGCAGGAACTGAAATGAGCCCTTTGAATGTCTGGGATTTGGGGTAAGTTCTCTTTACCTCTTTACCCCAATCCTTGAGCAACAATAATTTCCTTGTTGAGTCAATATAATGGATTCAATCTTTTGTGTGAGCTTCATTTCCATCAAGCACAAGCCTCATTTAATTATCTCCAGGTCTGCTTCCTACTGGGGTTGCCACCATATTGTCCCTCTTTTGCAGAAAGCAAACCTTTGCATTTTAAAAAGCTTCTATTTATTTCTCCAACTAGAAAATACACCTTCATCCAACTCCTCTGCCAAATTGAACAATAAAAATAATAAATGAGAGAACTGAAGACTCCATGTGGACTCTTAAAATGTTTCAGCAAAGGTGACCCTGAAAAATTACTATGGCATGTTATCAATTAGTTCACATTGTGTAGAAAAATGAAGCTAAATGTTCCTCTATTCTGTCCAGTTTTATATCTCATAAATCTAGCTAAAATGCTTCATTGGAAATACATGTGGTAATATCTAGACAGACTTACGTTAGGTATATTCACTTTTTGGGGTCTCAGTGGACATTTTAAATGTTCAGGCCACCAGTACAGATAATATGCTCAAGATGACAAATTATTTCAATAATACTTAATATGAGGAAAGTTAGTCTCATACTTGCAGGATGGGGATAGGAACCTCAGATTCTTTCTAATGCTGTAAAACTCATAAGGCTAAAACAAAACAGACTTTTAAATGCTTAAGATGAAAGTCTTTCTTTGAGAAATGTTCAACCCATGAGACTAAATCTGACACAAAATATTCATCATCATAATTTAAATTTTAATATATGGCCTATTTAAAGGCTTCATACTTCAAAAGCTTTTCACATTTATTATGTCACTCCATCTTAATTAAGAACTAAAATATTAGGCTAGGTTACACCTTTGGATTGTTATAGAAGTTAGGCTTATACTCCTTAGAAATAACTGTATTTTCCTAATAACCATATAAACATGTTAATGTACAATTTAGTCACAATAATTATATCTGACTTACCAGTTTTACAAAGGCAAGAAGTTTTGTGGCTTAAAATCTTTTTTTTTTTCTGGAGTACTGTTATACAGAATTGAGTAAAATATACTTTTAAATTAAAATCTAAAGTTTTTTTTATTAAAAATGTTAAATAAAAGTTGTAAAAGATAGTAATGAGAGTTCTATATAATTTGCATCCAGCTTAACCTACTACTAGTATCTTAACCATTACATCATTATCAGAACTAAGAAATTGACATTGTTAGTATGCTATTAACTAAAGACTTTACTTGGTTTTACTAGCTTTTAACTAATGTCATTTTTGTATTCCAGGATCCAATCCAGATTCCCACACTGTATTTGTCATGATTAGACTGAGGTCACAAATTTTTGTTGAGAATACAAAGATTAACAGAGAAATGATGTGCGTTTCTCACTGTATTATATCAGGAGGTGCATGAGGTCATGTTTCTTATTAATTGTGATATGTTTAGTTAAGGTGGTCCATTGGATTTCTCTGTGGAAAGTTTCTATCTTCCCCGTGCAAGATAAACATTTATTTACTTTAATTAATTTTAGTTGGAGGATTATTAAAATATTATGATTGTTTTTGCCATACATCAACATGAACCAGCCACAGGTATACATGCGTCCCCCCATCCTGAACCTCCCTTCCCCCTTCCTCCCCAATGTATCCCTCTGAGTTGTCCCAGAGCACTGGCTTTGAGTGCCCTACTTCATGCATTGAACTTGCACTGGTCATCTATTCTACATATGGTAATGTACATGTTTTAATGCTATTCTCTCAGATCATCTCACCCTCGCCTTCTTCCATTGAGTCCAAAAGTCTTTTCTTCACATCTGAGGAGACACATTTAGACTATATATAAATTACTAGTCTCTACTCAAACTTTGATCCAGTAATTTAGCATCTATGTGAGTATCTTGCCTTCAACAATTATTACTTTGAAGCTCTAATGCTGAATTTCTACTGCCATCATTCTTCTACATTTGGTTATTGGAATTCTTCCATAACAGTGTCCCTGCTTCCTTACATATCTATCTATCTATTCCATTACTTAATATCAGTACATGCTCACAGATATTTATTTCACTATTTGGGTTAAAACTCAATATTGTACTTATTTTGCTGCTCAAGTAGCTCCAGTTCTGACCAGTAGGAGCTCTTCCAGGTTGGTTCCTGTGTCTTTCTGTTGTGCCTTTATATCAGGGGTCAATCAACTATGGCCTACATGTCAAATGTGTCCCTTTATCAATTTTTTTTAAAATTTTATTTTATTTTTAAACTTTACAAAATTGTATTAGTTTTGCCAAATATCGAAATGGATCCGCCACAGGTATACATGTGTTCCCCATCCTGAACCCTCCTCCCTCCTCCCTCCCCATATCATCCCTCTGGGTCGTCCCAGTGCACCAGCCCCAAGCACCCAGTATCATGCATCAAACCTGGACTGGCAACTCGTTTCATACATGATATTATACATGTTTCAATGCCATTCTCCCAAATCTTCCCACCCTCTCCCTCTCCAACACAGTCCATAAGACTGTTCTATACATCAGTGTTTCTTTTGCTGTCTTGTACACAGGGTTATTGTTACCATCTTTCTAAATTCCATATATATGCGTTAGTATACTGTATTGGTGTTTTTCTTTCTGGCTTACTTCACTCTGTATAATAGGCTCCAGTTTCATGATTTATTGGAACTTAGCCGTGTGTGTGTGTTAGTCGCTCAGCAGTGTCCGACTCTTTGCGACCCTATGGACCATAGCCCACCAGGCTCCTTTGTCCATGAGATTCTCCAGGCAATAAAACTGGAGTGGGTTGCCATTTCCTTCTCCAGAACTTAGCCATACCCATTATTTATTTATTATCTATTGAAGCTACTGACCTACAGTGGTGGAATTTAGTAATTGTAACAAAGATTACATGCTACAAATCTGACAGTATTTACCATCTGGCTTTTTATAGTAAAAGTTTGCCAATACTTGCCCTAAAGTTTTTTTAAAATTATGAACTTTGGACAGTGTCCAAAATACATTTGTTTGTCACATTTGAGGTAGTTCATACATAATATAGAACCCTGAATACATATTTTTCTAACTTGGTTATAACATTCTTTATGTTAAGAATTTACTTTTCATGAAAAGGAAGGAGTGTGTTGTCAGTGTTCTCTTGGAATGAGTTCAGTACATATATAAGAGAATAAACTATCAAGGTTAAGAATGTGATGGGGACAAAAAGGTAAAAAATTACTAGTGATGGGAGAAAACTAGTTAATCTATCTTTCTCCCTGAGTTCTTAAGTTTTCTCTACACATGCAAAGGTGTAAGGTATGTACGTAAAGGTAATAAAGCCCTTATCCTCATAATAATAAAAAGTAATATTTTCCAAAGGTGTCTGATTAATACTCATTGTTGTCTTGACTACATTGGACACTTATTTCATCATCATACTTAACAGTCTTCAGATGTTTTATCAATAGATCTATCTGAATGAGACCTTCAAATCGTGCATATTGATTTTAAGCATATTTATTATGCAATATGCCGATGCCTGAATTATATCAAACAGTGTATCAGTGGTCAAATCCATTTATTGGAAGGATTATGACATTCTTGTAATCATACTTGTGAAATCAGTTTTTCTAAATTGGAAGTACAAAAGTTGGGTTTGTTCTATTAAAGAAAAAGCATTTTATCTAAACTAGCAGAGGTTATAACCAGGGCAACGTCAGTGGTGAGAAGGTTATTACGATTAGAAGATTTTTTTTTAAAAAGGGCAGTTACATTTCATAGAAAGCTTGCTGCATTTGGGTAGCAGGAGGTTCTGCCTCATATGTCCATTAAGTAGACTATATTTCTTTCCTCTAAAATGTCAATATCCTTAAGCTCGTTCTAAGCAGAGGTTCTGCAACTAGGTTAATGGGCCATAAGGATGTTGAGGCACAACTTCTAAAAATCATATGCATAACTCTGTGTACATGCAGATGTATGTATATTTTTCTAAAGGTAAGATATCCTATTTATCAGATTCTTATACAGGCAGAGATTCAAAGGAGATTAAAAAAATGAACCTCAATTAGTCTAAAACTGAAGACAGTTCCCTAACTTTGGTCCTCCATGTAGGACTTGGACATCCGTGTATGAGATTTTTTACCTTTATGCTACTCTGCTACCTCTTGAACCAACTGCCATGGATGACTAGAAAAAAAGTGACATTTAATTCCAACTAATTCCTGAGCTACTAAGAGAAGACACGTAGGTAGATGGCAGACAAAGGGAAATACTAGGAAAAGTACAAGTCTTACTCATAAGTGGTATTCAAATGCTGACATTAAGAATTGAGAGGAAAAAAACATATAGCATAATATTAAAAAAAAAATGTTTTATCTTACACCAAAATACTACTTGTTATCTGTATTTATCATAAGAATATATAAATATTACTGGGCAATTTGATAAAACCTCTTGATACAATGAGGGGTCAGAGTGCTGGAGAAAAAATTAAGAGACTCATTGTGAAGTTGAGAAGATGGCTGTTCTTCCATTAAACTCAGGTAATTATAAACTGTTAAAATAAAGATACTTTTGGACAATAATCAAATTACAAAAGCACTGTCACAAAACCATAAATCTCCTCAAAATCAACCAATCACTTGCAAAAACTGAAGTTTCCTGAAAGCCCAATATCTTTTCAAATGTAATTTCTCTGACTTTCAGCCTTTACCTATTTTTTAAAACTTATTTCCATCTCAGGTCTTAAAAACTAAATTTTCATTTGTAGCAGTAACTACTTTTTGTTTGTTTCTGACATAAGTAATTCATTGTTTGTAACCAATAGGTAGATTCATTCACATGATCCATACCTTTGAAGAAAAGCCCTTGAACCCAATTCCTTAGTCAACATTTTTGGTTACATTTACTTAAAGTTTATAACAATGCCATTCTCTGTTTAACCCAGGTATTTTCCAGGAGTGGAATCAACACGTTCCTTTATTATGATCAAAATGTAAGCTTATCATAATAAAAAGATATTAATTAATAATTAATGATCATTAACCAAAATGTACTTTGGAAATAATGGGGAACAAGAAGATACAGGGAGAATCTTCTGGAAATCATAAAGGAGGGCTGTCATTCATATTATAAGATAAATTTATATTATCTATGCTTGCCAGCTTGTATAATTTAATTGACACTAAACCCCACCAAACCATGAAAGAACCTTTCTCTTTCTTTTGTCAGAAAATTAAAAATCCTAATATGGTTGGGTTATTATAACTGTAAGAAATCTTTCATATTACAAAAGAAAAAAATGCAGATCACTGAGAATATATAATAAAAAGTGAGAAGTCAGTATATATCATTTCTTTCTATCTCCTTGGATACAATTTCTTTGAAGCTAAGTATTTTCGGCAGATGTGTTTAATATACTGCTCAATAAAAAGTTCATTATGCTTGATCATTAAGAAAAGCCCCCAAAGCCTCAGAAAAACTAAATACCACGAAAGAAGATAATTAACAAAGGAAAAGTCAGAGTTTTAGTCACTAATTCTACCTAATACTGCTATAGTATTTGAAATTTCAGATTTCCCATAGTATATAAGCTTTCCTTTGGAAAATTTGGATGAGTGAACAGTTAACTATATCAAATAGAAAGCCAAATATTTATATATTCACATATTTATCCATGCACATCTGCACATTTTGGCTAAAAACCATGAGCACAAGACAATATTTAACATTGAAGTTGAATGAGGAAATGGGATTTATTCAACAATTATTTATTAAGTATAATTTATTATGTAAGTACCATACATCTGGATAATTCAACAGTGGTCACAGGACTGGAAAAGGTCAGTTTTCATTCCAATCCCAAAGAGAGGCAATGCCAAAGACTGCTCAAACTACTACACAATTTCACTCATCTTACATACTAGCAAAATAATGTTCAAAATTCTCCAAGCCAGGCTTTAGCAGTACATGGACCATGAACTTCCAGATGTTCAAGCTGGATTTAGAAAAGGCAGAGGAACCAAGGATCAAATTGCCAATATCCACTGGATCATCGAAAAAGCAAGAGAGTTCCAGAAATACATCTACTTTTGCTTTATTGACTATGCCAAAGCCCTTGACTGTGTGGATCACAAAAAACTGGAAAATTCTGAAAGAGATGGGAATACCAGAGCACCTGACCTGCCTCTTGAGAAATCTGTATGCAGGTCAGGAAGCAACAGTTAGAACTGGACATGGAACAACAGACTGGTTCCAAATCGGGAAAGGAGTATATCAGGGCTGTATATTGTCACCCTGCTTATTTAACTGATATGCAGCGTACATCATGCGAAATGCTGGGCTAGATGAAGCACAAGCTGGAATCAAGATTGCCCGGAGAAATATCAATAACCTCAGATATGCAGATGACACCACCCTAGTGGCAGAAAGAGGAGGAACTAAAATGCCTCTTGATGAAAGTGAAAGAGGAGAGTGAAAAAGTTGGCTTAAAACTCAACTTTCAGAAAACTAAGATCATGGCATCAGGTCCCATCTCTTCATAGCAAATAGATGGGGAAACAGTGGAAAGAGTGAGAGATTTTATTTTGGGGGGCTCCAAAATCCCTGCAGACAGTGACTGCAGCCATGAAATTAAAAGAAGCTTGTTCCTTGGAAGAAAAGCTATGATGAACCTAGACAGCATATTAAATAGCAGAGACATCACTTTACCAACAAAGGTCCATCTAGTGAAACCTATGGTTTTTCCAGTAGTCATGTATGCATGTGAGAGTTGGACTACAAAGAAAGCTGAATACTAATGAATTGATGCTTTTGAAGTGTGGTGTTGGAGAAGACTCTTGAGCGTCCCTTGGTCTACAAGGACATCCAACCAGTCAATCCTAAAGGAAATCAGTCCTGAATATCCACTGGAAGAACTGATGCTGAAGCTGAAACTCCAATACTTTGGCCACCTGATGCAAAGAACTGACTTATTGGAAAAGACCCTGATGCTGGGAAAGATTGAATGTGGGAGCAGAAGGGGATGACAGAGAATGGATGGCATCACCAACGTGATGGACATGAGTTTGAGTAGGCTCTGGGAGTTGGTGATGGACAGGAAAGCCTGGCCTGCTACAGTCCATGGGGTCTCAAAGAGTAGAACACGACTGAGCAACTGAACTGAACTGACCATACTATGTGCCAGGTCATCGACTGGAGTCGGTTCAGGTTGGTAATTTATTTTAAGAATGATTCAAATCTTCTGCATGGTTTATCATTTACCATAAGTGTGTTAGATTTTCACTCTTAACTTTGTAGGAGGGAAACAAAACTCAGTCATACCTTTCCTGTATCTCTACATTTAACCAAGAGGAGCAAGTTTTTCATTAGGATACAGTTTTTCTCCTTAATAATCCTGAAGAATTCTAATACCTGAATCCTCTAATGAACCACTTCTCTTCTAGTACCTGAAATTAAGTTTCAAGTGATGTTGCTGAGAAATATATATAAATTAGTAAATATATAAAGTTTGAAAGTATGTCAACCTAAAGGTTGAGTGTTGTAGGAACAGTAAAATATTATGATTCATAAATGGTTTACTTAATTTGCTAATAAAGTTTTTAAAGTAAGGTTAAAAATTAATCAGTGCCTACTAATGAGTTATTCAAAAATTTAGTGATGAAAACTACGACTTTGTAAGAAAATTATTTTTATTCCATGTGTTACTATTTTTTAATACTCATAAGATTGTATGTATGTGTGTCTTTGTGGGTCAACAGAAGTAGTATGACTGACCATGTAAGTCACAATATTTAGTTATGAAGAATGTACCTTGCTGTGTTGAGGATACGTCTAATGATGTCTCTTCATTTTGGTTTCTCTCTCCCAGACAGTATAAAGTGCAGAGTTAGTGGACAAGTTTCACGTGTAGTTTTGGCTCTGTTACAAACTAGCATAGTGATACTGATCAAATCCATTAACCTCTCCAAGGTTCCATTTTATTGTCTAAAAATGAAGAAGCTGGAAGAGAAGATTTTTGAAGTTCCTTCCCCTTTCAAGTGCTATGATCATAAATGAGAGATTTTTCTGAATTGTATCACACAGACTAAATTTTCAGTTTAAAAAATAAAAATATAAAAATACTCAAAGAAATGAACATTTTAGTACCAAATAGGAGAAGGCAATGGCACCCCACTCCAGTATCCTTGCCTGGAAAATCCCATGGATGGAGGAGCCTGGTAGGCTGCAGTTCATGGGGTCGCTGAGGGTCGGACACAACTGAGCAACTTTACTTTCACTTTTCACTTTCATGCATTGGAGAAGGAAATGGCAACCCACTCCAGTGTTCTTGCCTGGAGAATCCCAGGGACAGGGGAGCCTGGTGGGCTGCCATCTCTGGGGTCGCACAGAGTTGGACACGACTGAAGTGACTTAGCAGCAGCAGCAGGAAACTTCAAAGGATGGAATGGCTTAAATACCTAACCAATAAATAATCATGACTTGAACTAAAAATCAATTAATTAATCTAAATTAAGTTTGAGGGATTTAAAGGGAAATCATCAATATGACCTTTCTTGAGCTCTGAAATATTTTACAAGCCTTTGAAGATGAAAAGAAAGCCAAAAGATAGAGATAATATCCATAAGACCTTTGAGCCAAATTAAATGGTCATGCAGACAACATTGACACCCACTCCTTAAAGTCTCCCCTTGAATTATTCCTCTTTCTTTCCACTCTTCCATCCCTAAACTATGCTTTATTTTTACACTGCTCCAGACTGCCACTTTTTCTGTATTTAAACTCTAATAGCAACTAAACCCTGAACTCCTAACTTTGAGGCTAATCCATTTTATTTGACATCTGTAGATTTTCAAAGAGACTAAACTTTAAGTAAACCAGAACTATGTCTTCTCTACTCATTCCTAACACAGGTTTTCATTTCATTGTCACCTAGTGCATTCTGGTGGTCACATAGCAGCATCAGAACATTGAATAATCCATGGTTAAATTAAAAGAGAAAGAGAGACAGAGAGAGGAACTGAAAAGTAGAACTGACTCTCCTTTTATTTGGCTGTTCATGAGGTCTTCTAATGTATTCTGTGTTCAACCTCTTTGTTTTCTGACGCCCTCACATCTTATTTTAGGTCTTATCTTTTGACACCTGGGCTTTTTAAAAGCTTTCTAATTATTTTGTCACTATCTGTTCCTGCTAATCCCATTAAAATGAATGCATGTCACCCTCTAAGTAAAAATCTAGCCTTTAAAGACCCAAATCAAATTTCCTATATTTTTTGTAGCCTTAACTAGACCACTCTCTAAAATGGCTCTTCTTCCCTGAAACTATTTTATCTCGTTTCTTAGCATGTCTTATTCAAAAATTAGCTAAATATTATATGATAAAACTTGTATTTTCTCATATAATACATTAATCTTGAACATTTTTATGTATCTCTGTAACCAGATGCTAAGTCTAGAAACTTCTTATAATATAGTACATGTTTGTCGATTTGATGTATTAACTTGGACAGGAATAAAATGGATATTTGACTTTGTATAGAATAAATAACATCTTTTTGGCACACTGTGGTAGAAAAATGAACCCAAAGTTGAACCTCAAAGGTAATTGTGAATTATATGGATTAATCTTTAGTGTGGGCAAGTAAAATTATGTTAGGGTTTGTGGATTAACATCATGAGAGGAGGAAGTCTATTTTGGTTGAGAGAGAAAATTTTACTAACTGCACTTAGGAACAAATCAGGGATTAATGATGCATTATATTCTAGAGCTTTAACTGATAAGCACCAAGAAATGACTTTTTCAACTTTAAATGGTTTGCAAAATATTATTTCTATACTTTTCTCCATGCACAGAGCATAATGAAAACTGGGTCTACTATTCAGAAAATTCAATATTTATTCTAACGTGAATTGTTGAGTTATGAGAATATTTCATGCACTCCAAAAGAGCATAAAATCTACCTCTGCTAATTAGTTTCTCTATGAAAGCCTTCCAGACAATTATAGGCTAACGGCACTGGTCAATGCTTTAGATGCTTTTCATTAAAGATATAGTGTCGCTACCAGATGAATTGCTTCATATAAAAGCACTTACCACAAAGCACTATAATGGAAGGTTAAGTGGTATACTTAATTACTAATTTCAACCCCATTACCTATATTTTGCAGTACAGGCACTTAAAAAGGAACCAAATATAGTCAATTGGTTCCCACTTTTCTGATTACAGGATTTAGTGGTAAAAGCATTGGTCCAGCTGTTTTTCTAATGAATAATAATCAAAAAGCTTTTAAAATAAAAATGCTCATACTACAAACCAATATAAAAGAGATATACTAAACACTTCTATTGAATTTATATATAGGATCACTTTGTTCTAGGTGACACGGACTTAGAAATCTGTATTTGGTCTTCATGACACTGTTGCCAATGAAGCTCTGAGAGAAAAGGTATTTGAAATTGTCATGGCTTACTTCCTATCTCAATATCATGCTGAAATGCAGGCAGAGCAGGTGATTAATAAAATGCTTGATGACAACCATGGTGACTCCCCTGAGTTCTTTACATGCTGTTCATTAACTTTTTATATGTATATATCAAAATTCCTCACAACTGCTCTAATTTCCTTGAGGGCAGATTCAGTGGTTTACCCTTGCTTCTATCCTTCAGAATAATTGCAACTTTGCTCACCTTTGATTTATTAATTATATCTAAAACAAATTTTGCTGGAAGGACTCTTAGAATCTTTGACTAAATATAAAGATGAAACCGAAATTGAGTATTTCTAGAGATTTGCTTTTTAATTATCATGATTTTGCCAGCTTCTGACTTTTAAATATATTTTATATTGAGAAAACATTTAATTGGTACATTATATGTATAAAAATATGTCTAGAACAAATACAAATATTTGTTAACTTTTCATTATAGTGCTTTGTGGTAAGTGCATTTATATGTTTTATAAGTTAATTAATACTGCTCCAGTCTCAGCTACTAGTATTCAAATTGGACATTAGCAGGCCACAAAACAGATTCATTGGAAAAGACCCTGATGCTGGGAAAGATTGAAGGCAGGAGGAGAAGAGGATGACAGAGGATGAGATGGCTGGGTGACGTCACTGACTCAATGGACATGAGTTTGAGCAAGCCCTGGGAGTTGGTGATGGACAGGGAGGCCTGGTGTGCTACAGTCCATGGGGTCGCAGAGAGTCAGACACGACTGAGCGACTGAACTGACTGATGCCACAAAAAGACAGAGGCCACCCCGTTCTGGACTGTGCCAAGAATATAGTATCTGGTATCTACACAATTAAAGTGCTGATAATCAGATAAAATATTTTAAAATAATGAGGTATAGAAGTTTTTAAAAACATAAAATATTTATCTAAATGCATTATTAGTACATCAGAAAACTAGGTTCTGTTTATGTATGCTTGGGAAATGCATACTGTATTTCTCTTTTAGAGATTCAATATGGTATTAATATAAAGTCCAAGTATAGATATTTTTAACTTACTTTAACCCAGAAGTTCCCAAACTAATTTGAGGGTGGGGCTTCCTTTCTCCTGCCATAGGTCACCATTAACATTCTCTAGAGCAGGGTTCTTAAAGACACTGGCTTGGAAAGTGTAACAAGAGTGAAAAGTTAATGAACTAAGATAATTTTAATGAGCTAACTGGTGAAACCAAGTTAAGTTTCAAGAGGCAACTGCAGCACTCTAATATAAGAGTAACAGGATTTGTCCTTTTACAAGTTCGGGTTCACTGTTCACAGAGGACCACATCCCACGGGCAGAGTCTAGACCTTACCCTACTTTATGTCTTCAGTGGTATCCAGCGCAATGATTTCCTCTCAGTAAATAGGTATTGATTAATCTGGATTTTAGATTAAAATCCAGTCGACTCCTGTCATTTCACTAAGGCTGCAGTTATTATAAAAATTACATTTCTATTAGAATTCAGTAAATGTGATAAGGGTTAGCAGGGGCTATATAACACTGCATTCACATTTAAGTTACTTTGCTTCCAGATCTTCCATTCCTTCATCTTATTATAGTTGGTAACAGAAGGTGTGCATTCTCATAATTGTAGTCTTAAGACCTGGATGATTTGAATGACATCAATTCAGGAAATATCTATTGTATCTATTAATTGACAGTATTTTAAAAGGTACTGGGTGTATTATTAATGTGCTTGCCTATGAATTCTGTATTTTCAGAAGACAGTATTTATTACACTAAATTCAGTATATATTTGTAAAGCACCAGATTTACAGAATAGGTTTGAAGTGCAGCTTAAATATGTAGATGTTATAAATTATAAAAGGTCCCAGAGGGCATCAAAGATATTTCATTTCATAATTATGTGTAACTACTAAGGAAAAAGGTTTTTATTTTGTAAGTTAGTTACTTCCTTGAATTACTTCTTGCAAGAAACAAATACTGTAATAGAGAAATTTCTACATAAGTTTTGGTAATCATTTTATTGTGCCAAATGAAATTTTCTTTTTTTAATCTTTCTCTCTACCATGCTATAAATATGCTGCTGTATATAAAAGAGTTGTTTCCAAAAGGGGTGCGCAGAAAAATGAGACAATGTTTCTAGTAGTCTATTTTGCACTAAAATATGGAGAGGATAATAATTAGAGCAAAATACCTTTGTGCTTTAATTTGAATTTTACTTTAAAATGGCATTTTAAAAATTGAGAGTATATGCAATCACAAGTAACTGGTTTAATTTCTAATGTACTGTCTGTTTCAGTAATAGTACTGACAAAACTCATGAATGATGAAGAAAGATAATTTTTATTTTATCAATAATAAATTAACGTTCATTTTATAGACTTGAAATGACTAATCCTAGTGTCACAGAATCTGTGTAAAACCCCATGGTTTAGGACAGTGAAAACAAACATCATTTACTTACATGTTCTCATAACTGCTTATTTATGGTACTAGACAGAGTTCCTTTACTATTTTTGTTTGTCCCTGCCGGCAGCTTTCATGGCTTTCAGCTATGTACCACCATCAAAGGAACTGCATCATCCTATTTTCTTTCAGAGAAAAGTGGTATAATATTCCCTGTCTTAGTTTTGAATTTTAACTTTGTTACTTTTGACAAAGCCTTTCCTTTGTTCAAATGCAAGGATCCAGTAAAAAGAGCTTTGACATGTTGTGCCTTTTATGTGTGCATTTTTCTGGTTCCACTGATGTCCGGAATTTTGCAAACTATAACGTGTGCCTTCAAGTTCTCCTATATAATGCCATTTGTACACTGTATCAAGAACAGTTTAGGATAGCATTACATTCACACGACTCTAACGTCCAATAAATACTTGATGGTTTCTCAGAAAACCCACAATGGGGTGAAACGGACGCAAAACAATGCTTCGTTTTCATTTGTTTTTCATAAAATCTTCCCCCGATACACATTCACTGGCTTACCTGCAGGGTAGCGCTCAATCACCGGCCAGCTGTCCACCTGCAACGTGGCATTGCCACCACTTCTCGTGAAGCGGACTACGTGGTATTTCCCATCGTTAATGATTGCATTGGACTCTTCGATGGCGATGTCATCCGTCCCAACATTAAATTTAACTCCAATTTTTCCTTGATGCTGGAAGAGAGCAGAGGAGTAAAAAGAGTTGAGTGGAAGTTGTGCTGATTCATCAGTATTTAGTTAGGATTACATTGCTCAAAAATATGCTTCAGAACAACAGTTGTTCTCCTTCGATTTTATTTCTTAAAATTTGTGCTGTGTTCTTGACATCTGGGTAAATCTGAAGCATCTCTCTCACGGATAATTAATATTTCAAAAGACACGCTTTCAAGAGAATTGAGCCGCCTTCTTCCCAGGGGTTGCCACAGACAAGGTGCACAGCTGCCTGTGTGAAACGGTATACTTTCATGTTCTTTAACATAGTTCCTTTAATGCATGCCTTCCATTTCACAAGAAAAATGAGGCTTGAAATTCTCCCTTTTAATAACTGGTGAAATCAGAGCAATAAAGTCTATTTCTGAATCCAACGTGGACAAAGGCTCACAATATAGAAAATCATTCTCTAGAGTATGAACACACAGGCATTTAGTGAGTGCAATCATTATTCACACACAGAAGATCCTCCTATGCTAAGACTCTGAAATTTACTCAAATTATTTTACAGATGATGAAATGATGATGCAGGAAGGTGCAATGACTTGTTCAAGGTCGTATAATAAAAAGGAGGGATGCTAGAGTTAGAATTCAGTTCCCTCGTTCTTAGTGTATATCTAAGCTAAGATGAAGTTAAGATATGGCTATCTAAAATTAACTCTCTAAATTATGTGAAGCAACATTACAGATTATTCTCAGTGCAAAGTTTGTGGCTGTTAACTTTATACTTTCATTATACAAAGCACCAAAGAGAAACATGTGCTTATGCCCTCTGCCTTTGAGAAGCCTTCTCTAACAGCAGGGTTGTCAACTCTGGCATGAGTTCAGTTATTTTTAAAGCATGTGGACTTGCCCTTAATCAGTAGCAGAGAACACTTGCACTGCAGGTCCTTGTCAGAGTACGTAACCTCAAATTGTCGGCAGCTCACCTTTCGTCAAACCTCAGTTGAGAGGAACAACATGGGGGGAAGGGGATGTAAAGGACACACAGCCCATCCATTCCTGCAGAAATTTAAAACCAGGACATCGGAAACCTGAAGATTTGGACCACAGCCTCTTGACCTCTTGCTGGATTCTCATCACTGAACTAAGCAGCAGAGAATGACATCAGCTTACACTGAGAGTTATTGTACTAATTAAAAAAAAATCTTGTATAACACTACATTAATTGAAGGGAAGTATTTGAAGATGTTGTTTGGGACACTGATCACTGTCATTGTTCCCTTCTGTTTTTCTTATTCCTGGTTCTTAGGGTCCACAAAAGAGCTCTTTCCTATAACAGGTTAGCACAGCTTTTATTTTTGTGTGTTTTGATTTGTTTTGTGCTTGATGGACAATATGACAAAATCACATTTCCTTTCTGACTTGGGTTATTAGGAAACTCAGTCAAAATGAGGAGGGAAATTTAACAAGCCGCATAGACCTCTGCTCTTCTGTTTTAACCTGGGCTTATTTTTATATTCTACGTATTTCTCAAGTTTCTTACTTTGAAGTATATGCCACTGTAAGGCGTTTTGCTTTCTTATAGATTAATTCAGAAGATAAGCAAGAGAATTTCAATGAACACTTTTTAACCAAGGACCTATAAAGACTTTTGTAGAAAATTTCAAAGCCTAGGTATTTTGTGTAAACACTCATTATTTTTTCATTTTAGTAGGATTCCTCTTTGCTCATTTTCAGTAAAATATTTAACATGGCATATTTATATTTTAACACCTGTGATACAATGCCACAGGAAATTTTTTAAGAATAGTTTATTATCTTTATTTAAGCAACAACTCTATAGTGTCCTAAGCACTTTACCAATACTAACTCTGATATTTTTCCTATCAACTCCAAGAGAGGGGTATTATTCTGTCTGCATTTGACAGATGAGGAAATTGAAGCACAGAATGATAAAATAATTTAGCTAAGGTCATGCAGCTAGAAAGAGAAAAGCTGTGATTCAAACGCAGGCAGTTGGGGTCCAGTGGTTGAGCTCCTAATCATTACACTAGGCTGAATTTTAGGAATATTGGGTCATCCTCTAGCTACAGGTAGCATATTTGGTAAATCTGGTTGTTCTTTGTTACTGGTTTTATCTTTCTGGCTAGAATAAGGAGCCCCATGGAGGCTCTTATTATGCTCTGCAGATTGTTTGCATGTATCAATCAATGCATGCTTAAAATAATTTTAGAGAGGATAGTAAGCGACTGATGTGTGGACATTTGTTGTTCAGTTGCCCAGTCATGTCCAAGTCTTTGCAACCCCATACATTGCAGCACACCAGGCCTCTTTGTCCTCACCATCTCCCAAAGTATGCTCAAGTTCATGTCCATTGCATTGGTGATGCCATCCAGTCATCTCATCCTCTGACTCTCTCTTCTCCTTCTGCCCTCAGTCTTTAACATGGACATAACTGGATGTTAAAATGGACTCTTTTGTCTCAGTTTCAGCTGCAATCTTGACATGTCAGTAAGTAAACAAAGAACAAACAAATAAAAAAGGCCAGCTTTCAACTTCCCTTTTACAAAATGAGGTACAAGACTGCCTAAGCCAGACTTGCAAAGAAGAGCACTGAAAACTACTTTTGGGACCCTTGAGTAATTACCTATTTGCAGCCAATTAAAAAGGCAAGAAAGACCAAGAGGTGATTGATAATTAGAAGAGGATTTTTGGAGAAAATTGGGGTGTGATGTGATTTGCATGTACCTCCAAGACAGAAGGTTACTTTTCCCTTATCTTAGGTGTACAGGGGAAAGGGACTTTAATGGCACATCCCAGGAAGTTTGATACTTGTCTCCTGGAAGCTGGGAGCAGTTGTGGAGGTAATCAGCCACCCTGGCTGCCCTTGCCTGGGATTTGACTCTTGCCCAACAAATTTTCAGGGGGAGAGACTATTACTGACTGATGCTCTGATGGCAGAGCAAGGAGTTACTACTGCCCCAGGGATAACCTGTTAATATTTCATTAGAAGAAAGAACACGTAAGCATTACACATGGACCATGGGTTAGAGAGCCAGCACAGAACAGTGCCGTATTCTATCCGAGAGGGTCCCTGGAGAGAGAGGTGGTGAGTAGTGAAGACAACTCAACAGAAAGAGCATGGAGTTGCAGTGACGGGTGCGCAGGGACTGAGGTGAAATCCTGAAGGACTATCTGAAGGAGGTGCATTTACCCACTTTCAGGGAATTGCAAGTAAAGAAATTTCAAACATGTGGTTTGAAATTTTTGTGTGTGTGTGGCACACACACACAAAAATCCCACCAAAATGTCCCCCAAAAGCGCTTCTCCGAGCCAAATTTAAGCATGGGCTAAACCCAGCTAGATGGTTACTACTGTATTAGCCAAGTAAGATCATTTCTGTTCCTTATCTCCTCTTCCTTCTCCTGCTTCATACCTGGAGGAATCAGAAAGGAGGAGGAGTAAAGGCCTTGGAAGTAAGAGGAGACATGACCCTGTTCCCTCACCCCGTGCAAGTAGCAGCTCCAAGGCAGCCCAAGCAGGCATGAGGCTGGCTTTAACTGAAACTCTATTTATTATTACAAACGAGAAAGCTGAAACTGGGCTTCCCAGGTGACATAGCGGTAAAGAATTTGCCTGCCAATGCAGGAGACTCAAGAGTAGATCCCTTGGAGTAGCAAATGGCAACTCACACCAGTTTTCTTATCTGGAAAATTCCATGGACAGAGGAGCCTGGCAGGTTACAGTGCTTGGGGTCACGAAGAGTCAGACATGACTGACAGACTGAGCATACACGTAAGCTGAAATTATATCCACGTGAACAGAGGACTTTTTTTCATTATCCAAGAGTGACCAAGGTAATAATGAGACTTTTTCTAGACTTCACTGGAGTAAAGAAGAAATATTCCATGGAACAGTTTTAAATTCCTGTCACAACCTAGGAATCCACTCTTTCACCATAACAAGCATGTGAGGATATCTGTTACTCTAGAGTTGATTGCTTTAGTGTTTCTTCTATTATAGACATGTATCTTATCCCAGAAAAGACAGAAAGAAATTCTTAAAGTTTACTACTTGTTCTGACAGGAAGGCTGCAGAAGGCTATTTTCATCAGAGTTCTAATCATTAAGGAGATTCAAGTTCTGTGAATAGACATGTTACAATGCTAAAGATACAAAACGCACCAAAATCTGAAAAGAGTCCTTTACCTTATCCCTATATTTTTTGGCAATATGAAATGTAAAATGCTTATTTTCTTTTTTGAGTTTATATATATAATTTATTGGGGCTTCTCACATGGCTCAGTGGTAAAGAATCTGCCTGCCAAGCAGGAGATGTGAATTCAACCTCTGGGTTGGGAAGATCCCCTGGAGAAGGAAATGGCAACCCACTCCAGTATCCTTGCCTGTGAAATCCCAGGGACAGAGGAGCCTGGCCAGCTATAGTCTTTGGGATCTCAAAGAGTTGGGCATGACTTAGCTACTAAATCACCACCACCATATAATTTATTGGGGTCTAGTTGCTTTATAATGTTGTATTAATCTCTGCAGTACAATGAAGTGAATTGGCTCTATGTATACATACATTCCCTCCCTCTTGGATCTCCCTCCCACTCCCCACCCCATCCCAGCCATCTTGGTCCCCACAGAGCAGCGAGCTGAGCTCCCTGTGCTATACAGCAGGTTCCCACTGGCTGTCCATGTTACCCCTGGTAGTGTTATATGGTAATACCAATCTCCCAATTCTTCCCACCTCCTCTCCGCCGCTCCATGCCCACATGTCCATTTTATATGTTTGCATCTCTACTTCTGCCCTGAAAATAGGTTCATCTGTACCATTTTTCTAGGTCCCATGTATATGTGATAAAATATATATTTTCTAGTGTAAAGAAACTCCCAGATTTCTCAGGGATTCATTTCTTGCAACAAAACAGACTGTCAAGAAACAGAGAGAACTGGTGATACTTGGAGAGCTTCTGACTTTAAACAATGCTCATATTTTCCTGCATATGCTGATTTGGTCCTTCAGTTTCCAACATCTTTGACATCTCATGGATTCAAAGTCCAGAGTCAACTAGAACTGAATTATCACCTGAGTAGGTTCAAACAATAGACTGTACCCTAACGCAGACATCATTTACTCCACTCCAGTTTGCATCAAGTTCTTGAAAAACAGTTTAAGTATAAATAATAGCCAATAGGCCAATTTTTCCCCTAAAAAACAAATAAAAAGGCATAAAAACAATAAAATATTAATATCAAGCATATTTAGAGTGCCAATATTTATAATTCTATTCAGAAACTGTAAATATTCTCAAAACACACCCCTCCCATATTAACAGGCTAGAAAGTCATTTCAATTACATAAACAATAAAACTTGCTAAACTTTCTTGCCAATGGATAATTACAATTTAAAAGAATTCATTTCAAATTCTTATTCTCTGGGATTAAATGTGTTTGTCTCTGGCAAATTCTCATGAGTATTGCATTAGCAAAACCAGAAGCAGTTTCACCGGACATGTACTTATCTTTCAATACTGTATCTTTCTTAAAATAGATAACTGGCTCACATAATAATTTCAAAAGTCTATTATGAGAATATCAGTAATGAGGCATTTATAATTTAATGAAGTCTTTCCATGGATTCATTAAATAAATAGTGACAAAGGTAATTATTGATTTTTTCACATAAGCTGATTTCACAATAAGGATTATATTATTAAACCAAGTTAAAAGGAAACATGAAAGATGACACCAGGAAGGAACTTGAAAGATTTAGCCAGTGACACTAAAGTTAATTCATCTCTTAGTTCCATCTGCAATCACATACTCATTTGAAAAATATTTGTTTTAATCAAGATCTGGATTCAATGATTTACTCAATATCTTGGGCATACTTCAAGCAGGATGTTTGATGTTCAAGATGCAGATATATTTCAATCTATATGCATATGAAAGAGATACAACAAAATATATATACTATGGCATACAGATACATCCACTGCTTTGTTCCCTATTCTGGGGTTGTTAGGAAGAAGTGTTTAGCTCAATTATGTCCAAGAAAACAGTAAAAAAAAAAAAAAAAAGAAAAAGTGTCGTTTTTGTTGTTGTTCATTTATTTAATCATACTCTTATAATACCACTAAACAAAATAAATAAGTGTGTAATCCAGCATGGCATGTAGATTAGCAAGGAGACTTGCTTATGGTCTGTAAGCTTCTGTTGTGCCACACAGTACAGCTCAATACTCCAGGGCCCCACTGCGGAGAGAACTTGATGATGTCTTCAAATGCACTCAACACTCAGGTTCATTTCCTATCGTACAGAACAGTCCCCGTGTCCAAGTCTACCCTGTCAACTAAAATCAGAGTCAGGTTAAATGTCGTGTTTTGCTCCTCCAGAGACTAATCTTCACCCGGGAACAAGATTTTAAGGCTGATGATGACGCTGTGACCTAGAGTCACTGCTGCTGGAAGTAAGTGACACTGCAAAGTGTCAGAGCCAGAGAGGCATCTGTTCTCTCACCTCAAAAGAGAGATACCAATTCAGATAACTGCTAATTTAACCCCTGCACATTTTCCAGTAAGTGACTCAGGGGTCCGCATGGTAGAGATTGTGCTTACCTGTCTACATGGACTATAATGTCAGCACGTGGTTTGGATCTAGGCATTTTAACCTGGCAATGCACTCTTTCTCCCCAACAGAAACCCCAAACCATTTCAAAAACAGAAGGTCGCTGCTCCCCTGTCTTCCACTTTCCCTATTGACTAATACTTTTTTCTTCATTCAGTTAATAAATACAAATTGAATAATATGAATTCTGCATTTGATAAGCATGCAGAAAATACAAACAGGTCATGTGTGTTCTCTGCCCTTCAGAAAGTTTCAATCAAATTGGAGAGATAAAGGGGAGATAAATAATGCATGAAAATACTCATACCCTTAAAAGAGGGGAGAGATTGGCAGGAGGAGCAGAGCTGCTCTGTGAGGAAGGGTTCAAAGTGTCTCAGGAAGCCTTCGACTGTACGGCAGAAGCAAGCCAGTTGGACAGCTGTCAGCCAGCCAGTGGATACCAAAGACATTCAGGGATGTAGAAGATATGTTCTCTCTGCCTCCCGTCTCTCTTTCTGGGCCCTACACACTACAGGGCTCACTGAGCTCCAGACATTCAGTAATAATAGAATGAGGCATTCTCATAATAGACTTTTGAAACATACCAGGAATCTACCTGAAACTTCTAGCTGACATAAAGCTAAGTGTTATTTTCTCTATCTGCTCAGAGAGTTTAAATAATGTGCCTCAAATCATACAGCTAATAAATATAAGCATGGAAACCTCATCAAATCCCTCATCAAGGGATTTTGTAAAAACAAAGTATTTTCAGTTGTGCTATGTTCTACAAGATCCTGAAATCAAAGAATGGAGTCAAGAGCAGGGTTATTGAGAAGTACACCTTTCTTTTTGGCTGATGACATTTCACAGCACCATATGATAAAGAACCAGAAGTGGCTAAAATCTAGAATGATCACTGTAGCGAGATATCATTAAAGGCTCATGCATTCTAAGAAAATCATATTTTCATTTACTCATCAAATCTTCATGGAGGACAGTATACCTTTTCTAATGTGCCCATGTTCTTTAGACTGCTATAGCTTCTTTGAAGGAGAAGGCGATGGCACCCCACTCCAGTACTCTTGCCTGGAAAACCCCATGGACGGAGGAGCCTGGTGGGCTGCAGTCCACGGGGTCGCGAAGAGTCGGACACGACTGAGCGACTTCACTTTCGCTTTTCACTTTCATGCATTGGAGAAGGAAATGACAACCCACTCCAGTGTTCTTGCCTGGAGAATCCCAGGGACGGCGGAGCCTCGTGGGCTGCTATCTATGGGGTCGCACAGAGTCGGACATGACTGAAGTGACTTAACAGCAGCAGCAACAGCTTCTTTGATTCCATGAAACTATATCCTGACAATGGTATCACCCTTCTGGAGGCTTATACTCATCTCCTGGTCCTCAGACTGTCTAATAAAACTTTGTAAGCTCATGACAGCCCCCCAAAACAGACTACTCGTTTTAGGTGTTAGTTTTTATGTACCTGTTGTAACTTCTCAACCGTATGATAAAGAACTTGAGAGTAAAAAAAAAACAAACAAAAACTCCAAACTGACTTATTCCTTATTGTTTCCTTCACAGCACTATGAGGACTACCTCTGTGCTTATAGTTTTCCAAGGCTCTTGCACCTACACATTCTTTTTTAAATTGAGATCTAATTCACCTACCATAAAATCTGTCCTTTTAAAGTATACACTTCAGTGATTTTAGAACATTCACAAGGTTGTGCAAGCATCACCATTATTTAATTCCAGGATGTTTTCATCACACTGCAATTTTCTTTTGATGAGATAATGCATATAAAGTTCTTAGCACACTTAATGGCCACTCAGCACCTCTGAGCTCAATTATTATTATTACTTCTATCATTGCTATTCTTACATTTGGAAAACAATGTTTTACTTCACAGTAGTTTGATGGAAGTTAATTAAAACAATGCTTGAATTATATAGTCACTGCGGTGCAGTTAGAACATACAGTACCTTAACTGATTTTCACAACAATTTGTGAATTACCGTATCTACTTTGCAAATAAAAAAGCTAAAGAAAAACTGAGAATGAAAGCTTGGAAAAACTGAGACCTGACCAAAGTAAAAGCATCTATTTACCAGCTGGCTTAAGAGGGACTATTCTAAAATCTAATCATGCTCACCTGTGGTATAAACTGTTCAGCCACAGGTTGTACTAAAGCAGAGACTGCTAGATTAGACACCCCTCTATGAACCCTCCAATGTTAATGATACTATCATTCTATGAAAAGCCTAAATGGATTGCTTAGTGGTTAGTATAGAGGGAGATAAAATAAAAAGAGAGAGAGGGAGAGAGAAGGAGAGAAGGAGGGAGAAAGGAAGAAAGGACTTGTTAGTTTTTTGAAATAAATCAAAGGTACCTACATTTGAATTTGAGTCCTAGATTTTTTTCAAAGTTTATACAATAGCTGAGATCTAAGATTGTGTTATATTTTTAAATCAGAAATTCTTCAATTTATAAGGGGAAAAGGGATATCCCACCAGACCGATGTTTCAGAATAACCTAGGAGGTTTTTGTAAACCTTGTGTGTTTGTTTTTTTTTCCAAGAAAGTATAACCCTTCTCTTCAGAGGGCATGAAGAGACTTGTCTTTATGGGTAAGATCACATGGCTTACCACATTTGTAGGACTCAGTGGTGGTGGTGAGCATAGAAGCCAATGAGTTCTTCTTTGGAGGACAGATAGACCCTGAGTTCTAGTGATAACACTGACTCTTCAACCTCCATTTCCTCACATTATCTCTCCTTAGATGAAATTAAATCAATAATCAGAATACTGTTGGGATTAAAATAGCCTACTAAGTGACTGGTGGGTGTGTCTTTGAAAGGGGTGATCATCTTACTGTTGATATTTTGAAACTATCTCTATTTTGCTTACCAGTTGAGCCTATACTGGATTTTGCTGTGCTTAGTAGCTCAGTCGTGTCCAACTCTTTGCAATTCCAAGGACTGTAGCCCACCAGCCTCCTCTGTCCATGGGAATTCTCCAGGCAAGAATACTGGAATGGGTTGCCAAGCCCTCCTCCAGGGGATCTTTCCAACCCAGGAATTGAACCCAGGTCCCCCACATTGCAAGCAGATTCTTTACCATTATCTTTTATATTTTAAAAGACATTCTCCAACCATTATGAAGTTTTCCCAGTGTGGCTATGGGTTCATAAATCTCTAGTCTTTTTCATCATACTTTCCGTGGTTCAAATAGCATATCTCTGCATGATGCCACACAACTCTAGGATGAAATAAAGCAAAATTATTCTCTTGTGAATCAGAGACAGCTATTTAAGATCATTAATTCTGCATTTCCATCCACTGAAATAAATAACCATCATAAAATAGAAATACGCATCTTTAAATGTGTCCTTGTATATAAAGAATGTATACTATCATTAAGCTCTCTTTCCCCGAATAATCAAAAAGCAGAAATTAAGCAGAGTGAAAAGCAGGCATTGACTGGTGACCCGTCTCAGGTTCTTAACTTTTCACAGTAAGATCTCTGGGTTGAACGTGTAGCCCAGTGGTCTGGCATCATGACAAACCTCTTGAGCTGCTGCATGGAGATATAAGGTGACACCTGCTTAAGCCTTATCAAAAGTTCAGTAGGTTGATCAAATATGGCTTGTTAATGGTTTTTAAAATTTGTTTTATTATAACCTTTAAACCCTTGGTTGGGTGTTAAATTAGCTTTGGTCATATTTTATGGTCATTCAGGAAACTGTAGGCAATAAACACTGGGTTTCAGCTGCTAATTAAAACCATAACCTTTGTTTCTCTGCTTCTCTTTGATTCCTTGTCTTTGGGCTGTTACACTGCTTGTTATTAATTCCTGCCCAGAAATTGGACAGGAATAGGACATTCAACTCTCCCAGTTGCAATAGCTGTTGGAATTTCTACGTAAAATAATTTTTCTATAAAAGAAGTCTGGGATTATTTGTGGATTTCATTTACTCGTATCCCAGAACCATCATTTTCATGGAGAGCTGACTATGCAATTATGGTCTGACTTTCAAATTTCCACAGCATAGAGAACACTATCTTTTAGACAAGAGATAAAACATCTGTGGATGGTGGCTTCAGTCCTCTTCGTGGTAAATATTATCTTAGTAACCAGGTTGTAAGTAAAGTAAAATTAGTCTTTATATTAACAAATCTTTAGGGACTTCCCTGCTTGCTCAGTGGTAAAGAATCTGCCTGCTAATGCAGGAGAAATAGATTCACTCTCTGATCCAGGAAGATTCCACATGCCACAGAGCAAATAGTTGTGCCACAACTATTAAATCTGTGCACCAGAGCTGAGGAACCGCAACTACTAAGCCTGTGTGTCTAGAGCCCACGCTCTGCAATAAAAGAAGTTACCACAATGAGAAGCCCATACACGGCAACTCGAGAGTGGCCCTCTGCTCACCACAGCTGGAGAAAAGCCTGCACAGCAATGAAGACACAGTCAAAAAATAAAGAAACAAAATTATTTTTAAAATCTGTAAAATTTGAATGACTCAGTAAGTGAATGATTATAAAATATACATGAAATTAAAAGGTTAGTTTGGAAGGGATACAATTTTTTAAATTGTTTTTATAAATTTTGACTTGAAACCAGAAAAATAATAGTGAGATAATATTTTCAAGTGTGTTTGATGAACTGACTTTTAAATAATGCTATCTTGGTTTCCACAAGCCTTGAGCAGAGACTTAATTTGAAACACATTCCAAGAGAAAAGCTGACAGGGCTACCTTTCACTTTTTCATTTTTGTTGACTTCTTGCCCAGGAATACCTGTCTATATTCTTAGAAAAAGCAAAGGTATATATATATATATATATATATATATATACACACACACACACACACACACACACACACACACACACATATGGGTAGGCTTTCCAGGTGGCTCAGTGTAAATAATCTGTCTGCCACTGCAGGAGACACAGGTTCAATCCTTGGGTTGGGAAAATCCCCTGGTGAAGGAAATGACAACCCACTCCAGTATTCTTGCCTGGGAAAACTCATGGACCGAGGAGCCTGGCAGGCTACAGTTCTTGGGGTCATAAAAGAGTCAGACATGACTTAGCGACTAAACAACAACAACATACGGGCAGACAAAGGCATTCACCAAAGACTATTTTCTATAGAATCAGCAAGGTTCTATTATCCCCAGTGTGGTAAGCAATGATTTCTCTAGCCATCAAAAAATAAATCTATGTTTATATGTGCAATTTTGGCAGAAAAGAGTTTTCAGAAGAGAATATAAAATCTCTAAGGCTGACGCTCCTGATGATTATGACCTTTCTTTATGTTAATAAAACAATAATATTGTCATGAAAATAAAATAATAAGAAACATTCAGCAAGTTTCTATTAGATGCAGTACATTTCATGAAAATGCTACACCACTCTACCCAGGATTTAAAATTTTAAATAGGTACACGTTGATTGTGTTTATATACATTCATTTTTTTCCTAAATTATATGATTTCCTTGGATAAATGACACTAAAATTCTGGAAACAAAAAATACTAAACTTGTGTAAGTCTTCACTTGTATTTATTTATTTACTGATTCATTCATTCAACAAATACAGATGGATTTCATACTGTACTCCTGACATTTTACCAAATTCTGAATAAACAGGGGTTAACAAAATAGTGCCACTGCCATTATGAAGCTTTAAGTCTCTTATTATTTCTTTATATATTAAAATTATTTCTTTATATAATAACATTTCTTTATATATTAAAATTTATATTAGCATAGAAAGTATGCTAAGGGTCAAGAGGAAAAGGGCAGGGTGTTATGAGAGGCATTGCATGATTAAGGAAAGCCTCGCTGAGGAGCTGAAGATGTGAAAAAGTCAGCAATGGGAATAAGAGTTTTCCAGGCAGAGGAAATAGTATGTGCATAGGCCCTGCGGAGGAAAATATTTATGTATAAAAAGACAGATGCTGTGAAATACATATGCAGATTCAGATATAAATATATGGACTGTCTGTAGAGACAGAGAAATATAAATTATGTATGAACATATGTAGGCATTATTCAGAAATTTTATCTAGAAGATTAAACTAGATTAAGGAATTACTCACAAAAAAACTAAATTGCATCATTTGCAGACATAAAGCAATTGCAAAATAGATGGCTAATCACATTTTAAAAATCTTCCAATTTAAGAATGGAAAATTGTTGATATAAATGTAGAATCTAACAGTATGTATCTTGACATTCATCTAATTGTTTGTTCCTAAGTTTCATTCATCAGTGTGCTTTATGAAATGTAATATATAAAGCCTTTCTGAATCAACAGGGACTCACCACATTTTCTAAAAGTCATTTACTTCTACAATGTCAAAAAATGATTCATCATTCTATGGTTATATTTCAAAGCTAATGTAACACGTTTAGTTTCTTTGTGGGGTAGAATGTCTTGTTAACTCATTTCTCTAGAGAGCTCTTTAATCTCGAGATGTAGCAAGAGTTCTCTGTACACTTTTCACCTTAAAAATACTGTTTGAAATCATTTGACTTGTTTTTCAAGTACCCTCTACAAATTAGCCGAAGAAAGAAAAGTTTTCACCTTTGACCATTTTACTTTCCTGTTCACCTGAAAGAGAAAAATCAACAAAGTTTGCTGCTTGAGGCCCTAAAATGCAAGTTTCCAGGTAATGAACTAGTCACTTCAAACAAGAAGATACATTTCCACCCAATTATTTTTCTGGAAAAATTTTGAATCAGTGAATTCAGAAGATAACATTTTTCCTGCAATTTGGCTTAGAAATTTGAAGGCGAAATCACACAAAGTGCTCAAATCTGAATAATGTATGAGCATTTGGAACTTAAGGTAAATATTCATTGCTAACTTCTCAACAGCAGTGATCACTGGGGGTTCCCTGAAAGTGGCTCAGTCCTGTCCAACTCTTTGCAACCCCATGGACTATACAGTCCATGGAATTCTCCAGGCCAGAATACTGGAGTAGATAGATGTTCCCTTTTCCAGGGGGTCTTCCCAACCCAGGGACTGAACCCAGGTCTCCCACATTTCAGGCAGATTCTTTACCAATTGAGCCACCAGAGAAGCCCAAGAATACTGGAGTGGGTAGCCTATCCCTTCTCCAGAGGATCTTCCTGACTCAGGAATCGAACTGGGATCTCCTGCATTGCAGGCGGATTCTTTACCAGCTGAGCTACCAGGGAAGCCTGGGGGTTCCGTGAGATCATCCCTTTTCATGCTTCCCCTGGAAGAGCCAGAGGGTATTCTGAAGAGACTTGTGGACTCTGATAAGAGAGCAAAGCCTGAAGGAGAGAGAACTATCAGAAGCAAAGTCAAGTTATTAGCCATCCACCCAAAAAACATACATTCTTTCTCTTTTTCTCACTGTTGTATCACAAAGGACTTCCATTTACATGAATATAACATGTTCGGTTACATCTCAGGATCTTTATTATTCCTTCTGTCTAGTTAGGTCTTTCTTTGTTTACCTCACCCTCAAATAACCAATCCCTTATATTAGGGGTGAAAAAGAACCTTGAGAACTTTAGGGTGGAGCTGGTCATTGACTCTGATGAGCAAAAGGACAATGCTTGTCTGTGAAAAATGCCCTTTTTTATGAAGCAAGAACTGAAGAGTAGGCTACCTATCGAAGTACAAAGAAACATTTAAATGTCTACCTCGACCATAGTTGAAAAGCCAGTGCCATATAGGAAAACATGTCTCATTTGATTAATTGTATTCTCCAGTGTTTGGGTTATCTATGATAAATCTTTAATTATTAAAATCATAGCAAGAGTAATATGCTGTGATCTCATATCCAACTTATATAATTCCTTTGCCAAACATGCCCACTCCTTCAAAATGATAATAAATCAAAACTCATTGAGAAGATAAAAATCCATTGAGAAATTAATCACAAATATCTTCTAAGGCTAAATGGAAACCATATCCAACTTATTAACTGTTCTGTAACATTAGTGCCAAAGCTTCCCTAATGAGCTGAAATTCAAGAAAGTCTGCATTTGGTAGCAGATGCATGATGATGAATTGATGATGATGGTGATGGTAGTGATGTTAAAAGCTATCCTTCCTGGATACTTGCCATGTTGTAGGAACTCTTAAGCAGTTTATAAGAAATACTATATGAGAATATATGCTATTATTTCCATTTATTTGATGAGGGAGCTGAACCTCAAAGGGCTTAATAACTTGCCCCAAAACAGATGCCTAATAAGCATCTGAGCTGTGATTTGGTCTCAAACAATCTGGTTTCAGATTTTGTGAGCTTAATCATACTTAACTACTAGGCTTCTCAGAAAGGATCCAGAGGTGCTCAAAAGAGACTGCAGTTTAGATGTGATATTAGTAAGCCTTTTGGAAAGAGAGAGATGCTAGCATACTTCCTATTGTATATACCAAACAATAAATCAATTACTTTTCAAAACTTCACACCTTTAATCCTCATACTAACTCTATTTGTCAGCCTTAGAGTTATCATGTGGAGGATGTCTGAAACTCAAAACAAGTAGGTGACTTCTCTAAGCTAAAACATCTAGTCACATTTAACCCAGACTATTTCATTCCAAACTGATGCTTTTCAGTCACAGCATGCTGCTTCCCTCTGCACACCTTTTAAGATCCCCTGGAAGTAGAAGAGGCCACATGAGAGTGCCCTGGAGCCTCAAAATCCTTGTCATTTTATGATACTTTGAACACTGACACACTTGTCAAGATGGAGGTAGGCAGAGCCCAGTAACTTTTATTTCATGGACATTAAATGAGTCCAGGTGTTCAGAACTACTAGTTGGCTAAATTTTCACCTGCACTAGAGTCAGAGCAGATTGTCTCATACTTCAGAAGCCCTGGAAACAGAAATGGATCTGCAATACCTTTTAGGTTTTATTATAACTCTGGATATTGCCAGATGCTCAAAGACTCTATAATGGGACCAACTAAAGAAATGGCCAGTGTTTTTCCTCTCTCCGTTTTTACCTAGCATTTTTGTCTGCATCCCTGTTTTTATGTTGTATTTTTTTTCTTCCCAGCTAACAGATTTACTTAAATCATATTCAGTATTAGTTGTCATTTTGGAAAGATGTGTTCAAACTTCCAATCAAATTCTATAGAATATATCATCATCCTAACAAAGACAGCCATGGAGATTTTTGCTAAATAAAATTTGTGACTCTGTTGAAAAGGAAAAGAGGGCTTTCACTGTTGTTTTCCAGTAGTGATAAACCTAATATTTAAAAAGAAATGTTAATGCCCTTCCAGCAGATAAAGTCTGTGTGTTACAATCAATAAGCAAGTAAATATGGATTTGAATTCTGTAACCAGTTTTATTATATCAAAAAAGCAATGTACAGTACTATTATATGAAGTCTTTAAGGAGACACAGGAGCCATGGGTTGGATTCCTGGGTTGGGAAGATAGCTGGGAGGAGGGCATGGCAACTCACTCCTTATATAAACTATCATTAGCTATCTCTTTATCACAATAATAGACATAATTTAACAGGTTGTTGTTGTTGCTTAGTTGCTAAGCCATGTCTGGCTGTTTTGTGACCCCATGGACTATAGTCCACCAGGCCCCTCTGTCCATGGGATTTCCCTGGCAAGAATACTAGAGTGGCTTGTCATTTCCTTCTCCAGGGGACCTTCTTGACCCAGGGATCAAACCTGCATCTCCTGCATTGACAGTCAGATTCTTTAACACTGAGACACCAGGAAAGTCCCAATTTAATAGATAGAGGTGCTGAAATGTGAAATATGAATTGACCCATTAGAAATATTCTAATTATAATTTTTTAACTTTCTTAATTTTTGAGGTCATGGTTAGAAATATTAATATCAGTCTCGTCTCTTTATCTAATTCATTTAACTTCTCTCTTAGAAACATAACGACCATATGTTAGACTCTTTTAATCCTATTCTTCCATAAATATTTCAAGCTTTCTACTTACAAATCATAATTCTTCAATTTATTTTTTATCTTAGTTGTTTGAAAAGGCCTCTCAATCATTGTTATCTTTCCTTTCTCTCTAGGCTTGTAAGCATGAGTCTAACTTTTAATAATACCATTTTTTAAATTGAACTAATTGTATCCAGGATGCTGTGCAAGAATGCCAGATTTAAGAGAAAGCTTCATGAAAGGAGTCATAATGATAGTACCCATGTTACCATGAAAAATGAATGGAAAAACTAACTAAACACTTTCTCTTCAAGCAAAAAGCATACTTGAAAAGTGAAAGAGAAAATTACTCAGTTGTATCCGACTCTTTGTGACCCCATGGACTATACAGTCCATGGAATTCTCCAGGCCAGAATACTGGAGTGACTAGCCATTCCCTTCTCCAGCGGATCTCCCCAACCCAGGGATTGAACCCAGGTCTCCCACACTGTAGGCAGATTCTCTACCAGCTGAGCCACCAGGGAAGCCCAAAGAGTATACTTAGACATCAAAAAAAAAAAGAAAGAAAGAACAATATTTAATATTGGCTTTGGCTGCATTCCAATTAACAACTAACAAGTAATAGTCTATGATTAACTCACAAGATTCAATAATTACACTTAATTATAGTTGAGTAAGAGATGTGGAAGGCATTTAAGTTTGGACCAAGATGCAACAAATGTGAACCCAGCAGAATTGGTTTGGTGACATTAAGCTTCCGACTAGCTTTCTGAGTCAAAATTAAATTATTCCATATTTCTTTGAAATAATGATAATATAATTTCCTATTTTAATTAGATCTATTAGTTATTTCAAATTTGCTGTTATATTTTATACCAAAAAATGCCATAAAACAAATTATGAAAATATTTTCAGGACAGATTTACCAAATTAATTTTTAAATTGAAATTCTATATTAGCATTTCATTTTATATTTTTATTTTATTTCATTGTTGACTCATCATTTAGCTTAAAACATCATAATGTCAATCTATACTATAAGAGCTAGACTATGTCAACACATTTTCCAAACAAATAACTATCCTGATATTAGCATAGGCCACCAAAATGCACTGATCAGGGACAATATATGGTTAATGGATACCATATGTGATTATTGATTTAAAACCAGACAGTACTCAAGTTCTCCAAATAAATTCACAAGAAAAAGAAAATCAGTAACACCTAAAATACCTCTTCAACAATAAATGATTCATTTTGCTGTCTTTAACATAAACACTAGCTAAGTGTTTCAAAAGTATTGTTGAACTAATTTCTGAGTTGCTTATTAATTTTAATCCAGCTTATTTTTTGAAAGAACTTGTATTATATTTTAGTTTCTAAAGAAGAAAAGCCCCCTTTTCATCTTGTTAGCCAAAATTCTCCTGGGAGTTTAAATGGTGTCATGTAGTCCCTCAGTCTCGGAGAAGGAATGGCACCCACCCCAGTACTCTCGCCTGGAGAATCCCATGGATGGAGGAGCCTGGTGGGCTGCAGTCCATGCAGTCACTAAGAGTCAGACACGACTGAGCGACTTCACTTTCACTTTTCACGTTCATGCATTGGAGAAGGAAATGGCAACCCACTCCAGTGTTCTTGCCTAGAGAATCCCAGGGACGGGGGAGCCTGGTGGGCTGCCGTCTATGGGGTCGCACAGAGTCGGACACGACTGAAGCAACTTAGCAGCAGCAGCAGCAGTCAAGGTTAGCAGCGGTCAAATCTACCTAGCTGAAAGCTGTATAAAGTAAATCTCTCATTATTATTGTGTTCACCACCTTTTTAATCTTTAGAAAGTATTAGGGGCTTTTAAAAATTACTATTATTATTTAACTTCTCACTGTCCTTTAGAATTATTCTATCACAAACACCGTCCCAAGTTACTTTCTAGGATATTCTTATCCAATACTACAATAGAAATTTTGTGCAAATTGTCAATTTCTTAACAACAATAAAAAGAATACTTACTCAGCTTTCTACCTAAGTATATTCATATATTGTTAAAAAGCTGAAACCAATAAATTTAAGTACAAAAAGAGCTGATACTTTTAAAACTAGAATAAAAATAACTGCAGAAATTACCATTATAAAGATTCTTGGCTTATATAGTGTATACCTCAGTTAATAATGTTGATAATAACATAATAAGTTTTAATTGTCAATGACCCCTTCCTAAGTACCAGCTCAATCTTTTTTCAGATAACAGTGAACACAGTCCTGGCCCATAAGGGTCACAAAGTAAATATTTACTGAATATTGACTGTATTCTCACATTAACTCTGAGAGACGGTGCTGTTATATTACCTCCATTTTTATAGATAAGGAAACTGAGATATAAAAATGTTTAGTTACTTGCCCATAGTCCTTCTGCTAATCAGCTGAATAACAGTACTTGAATCCAGATTTGTCTGTCTTAACTGCTACTATGCTCTAGCCTTTTGGGGGAAAACATCCTAGAGACAGGTAATTTCCAGTAATTAAATCTATTTCAGAATATGGAAAATGATAGACAACCACCCATCTAACTTCATAAGATTAGAACTTCCTTACACAAAAGCCACAGAAATGCACCCACACACATATACACAAATCCCAATTTATATTATAATAACAGTTAAAAAATCCTAATCGCCATACTCCCTACATAGTTTCAATAGTACATAAATGAGTAATCCACTCTGATGAAGATGCATGCTGCATGTAGCATTATTTATTGAGTCAGCCCCTGTGTGATATGTTATATAATAACTAGGTAACTATTATTATCACCATTTTATCGATGAGCAAATGTACCCCAAAGTTACACAGCCACTAAGTGTAAACCAAGGACTAAAGTCTTATTCTTTCTGACTTCAGATGCCACGTATGATCATGTTGGGTATATACCAAGAATAGAATAGGCAGTCTATTAACATGGACAAACTAAAACGGTCAAATTAAGACAAATGAAGGAAAACAAAAATCACTAAGATGGATTCTGTAATGATATTTGGTAAATCCAATTCTAGTCTTGATTTTTAAAAACATCACTTAGTAAACCAGAAATAGAAGACTGCCCCTTGGCATGATAAAAACCAAATCTACCTTAAGTCAACTAGTAACAATGACGCTTACCGTGAAAAACATTCCTATTACAGTATATTTTTATGTTTTAGCTCCTTCTTAGACATGTCAATAAATGTTCTATGACAGGAAATGTAAATAATTTAAATTACTGGGGAAAAAGAGAAAAGCAATCATACAGTGCTTGCCACTAACCTGAAACTTCACCATTGGACAGAAAAACAGGCACTTTGAAGAGCATAAAAGTGCTGCTCTTCATAAACCTATTCTAAGAATGAGATGACCCAAATAAAGACATGCATTATCATAAGGGATGGTAAAAGACACTCAGAAAAATACTTTATAATAAAAAGTATAAATGAGTTTAATCGAAGTTTGTAAACATTTTTTGGCAAATGATTTTCTAGGTGATGAGTTCATTGAAATCCATCATGTTATTTTCTTTATTTGTGATGGAAATTTTCCGTAATAGAAACTATAAATGATGAATGGTAGCTTGAGAATCAAGGAGCCTGAGGTTTTTGTCCCTAACTAAGCTTATGACCATGAACAAATTATTTAACTCTTCTGCTATCTAAGTTTCTTCATTTTCTAGATTATTATTTTCAGTTTTTAATTTTATTCTATAATAGCCTTTTCAATTTCATATACCCTAATACATTTTAATTCACAACCATTCAATTTTTGAGAACTGTTGTTGTTATTATTGTTCAGTCACTAAATTGTGTCCAACTCTTTAACTACTGTTGGGCAATGAATGGAAAACTCAGCTAAACAAACAAACAAAAAAGGAAAGGAAAAGTAAACAATCAAATCTAGTTTCTACCAGGATGGCAAGATGCCTTAGCAATGGTCGGTAAAGATTCTACATTCACAGTTGATGATTTCATCAAAATTGTAGGTACATTCACTATGGTTGTGACTGGGGACTATCCTGAAGTAGTATAGATGTTCCCAGGGAACAATCTCTAACTTTTACTTATAGAGTGTGTTTACTTTCAATTATTGATGACATATAGAATACTGTTTCCTGGGTTTCTGCTGTATACAACTTATCAAAAAATAAAGATAGTCTAGAACACAAAAGAAGAATATACTCTGCATGGTTATATTGACAATGGTTTTGATTTACATGCAGTTATACGTTAATGATGTTGACATCATTAACACAACAAACCTATATTTACAAGAACCTTTGTTAAGCTCAGGGAGATGGCATTCGCCATGTGAGAGTTTCTTATCTCTTGTGTCGAGCTAAGGCAGATGTGTAAGGCAAACAAAAGGAGGACATGGAGAATAGCAGCAATCATTACCAAGGACATAAGATAGCACTCCACACTTAGATAAAAAGAATGTGGAGGAAGCAGACTCTTTAATATGCATAAACTTCAACATAAAAAATAATTTCAAGCCTAATTCATTTTCCAAATTTCTATGTGGGGAGTGTGCATACAGGCAAAATAATGTCTTTGGCAATAAAAAATTGATAGAAGGTGGCACTTAAATGGAGAGATCAATTCTAGCACTCCTTTTGTCTTGTTTTTCCATTATTGGATAATATTTGGTACCAAATACAGTTTAAAAATATAGTTGAGTGGATGTTTTTGTCCCTAGGTTTTAATTTAGACTACACAACACATATTGATTCATTCACTTCACTAGTCATAAAAATGTTCTATTGTTCCCCTATTGATACTTTAAGAGAATGCTCATAAACTGAGTTTCCTTTTCAAACATCAAGACTCCAGAAGACAAAACTGTCAATATCCTCTGCCTCTCATTTCCTTTCCAAAACTTAGACCTCTGAATTGACTCCCATTAGGTATAATGCTTTATTTTCATCTATTTTCTCAAATTATTTAAAACTAAGTTCAGTTCAGTTCAGTTGCTCAGTCGTGTCCAACTCTTTGCAATCCCATGAACCGCAGCACACCAGGCCTGCCTGTCCATCACCAACTCCCGGAGTTCACTCAAACTCACATCCATCGAGTCGGTGATGCCATCCAACCATCTCATCCTCTGTCATCCCCTTCTCCGCCTGCCCTCAATCTTTCCCAGCATCAGGGTCTTTTCAAGTAAGTCAGCTCTTTGCATCAAGTGGCCAAAGGATTGGAGTTTAGCTTCAACATCAGTCCTTCCAATGAACACCCAGGACTGATTCCCTTTAGGATGGACTGGTTGGATCTCCTTGCAGTCCAAGGGACTCTCAAGAATCTTCACCACCACCACAGTCCAAAAGCATCAATTCTTCAGCGCTCAGCTTTCTTCACAGTCCAACTCTCACATCCATACATGACCACTGGAAAAACCATAACCTTGACTAGACAGATCTTTGTTGACAAAGCAATGTCTCTGCTTTTTAATATGCTATCTAGGTTGGTCATAACTTTCCTTCCAAGGAGTAAGTGTCTTTTAATTTCATGGCTGCAATCACCATCTGCAGTGATTTGGGAGCCCAGAAAAATAAAGTCAGCCACTATTTCCACTGTTTCCCTATCTATTTGCCATGAAGTGATGGGACCGGATGCCATGATCTAAGTTTTCTGAATGTTGAGCTTTAAGCCAACTTTTTCACTCTCCTCTTTCACTTTCATCAAGAGGCTCTTTAGTTCTTCTTCACTTTCTGCCATAAGGGTAGTATCATCTGCATATCTGAGGTTATTGTTATTTCTCCTAGCAATCTTGATTCCAGCTTGTGCTTCCTCCAGCCCAGCGTTTAAATTTTTCTAAAACTAAGTTACAAAACCTATTTATTTTGGAAACCATAAACATAGGAAATTCATAGGATTTCTCTTGGTCCATTATTTAGATTATGCCATGAAGCACCAGGATATAACTGGTGAAAGAATTTAAGATTTTTGCCAAAGATTCTTAAAATACTGAATAATAAAATAACAAAAATCATAAAATAGGAAAGAGGTCTTAGGCCCAACTCTCTCCTGATGCAGTAAACTTCTAAAATATCTGGGGCAAAGGTATTTGAAACCTGCCATTAATGTTACTACTTCTCAAAGTGACCTATTTGTTTTTGAAAATCCTTTTGAACTGAAAGCTACCTCTCTTTAATGTATCTGCAATATGGATCAGTATAGTGTAATCTGTACCCTTTCCCATATGAAGACCCTTCACCTTTTTGCAAATAGTAACCCAGTCCTTTTTTTCTACTCACAGCTCAAGTCTTCTGGAGAGTCATTTTTCTATTCTTTAACTATCAATCATTAAGAGAAATTTTTCTAACCATTCATTCTTCAGATCCCCAGCTTGCTAATAAACTTAGATTCTAAAGAACCTTAATAGAACACATTGACTTAACTGCATTGCATAAGATGGGTACTAAACAGTGAGCTTGCTTTCTTAATTAAGGCATTATTTTCCCATTGATATTGTCTGGACTTTTTAACAGTCACACTCACTAGCTGCTGATCTGAGCTTTGTAAACTAAAATTCTCAGGCCTCCACACACTGTTCATTAGCAAGATCTCTTCTCTGTATTTATTCTTGTGGATTTGAAAATGCAATTACAGGGTTTTAACTACCCCCTCCAGATCTTCCATCTGTGTTGCTTTTACTCAAACCTTTTCTTCTTCCAAAATATTCCCTTCCAGCTCTGCTGTCTGAAAACATGAACGCTCTTGTTTATCTTGTGTTTAAACTTCCTCTGATCCATATTACCCTTTCCAGTGTATCATTTTGCTTGATAAAGAAGATAAACTCTAAATAAGAGAAGTCAAAATCCCCTGCTTTCTCTCTTCATCTGTCATTATATCATCTCACCTAAGCAGATGCCTTCCAGTTCCACCATTTTCCAGAAAATAAAAACCCCATGTTTCACAAGATGTTGCTTATTCAGACTTTAGTCTTGATAAGTCCATATTTACTGGCTCAGAGCAATCTCTCTCTCTCACCATGTTTGTTTTTACAGACAAATCTTGGAACACTCTTCTTAAATATTTTAAGTTTTAAACTCTTTTGTGGAGACAGAACACGGAAAGCTTTGTCGTGGCTCTGACATGCAGTGTAGAACTGCATCAACTGTGCGGGTGTGTCCCAATCCCATGTGAGGCCAGGAATCCCATTGATTCCTTTAGTAAAGTTGGGAATACAAGTCATATGTGGGTCAGAGGTCTAATAAGGACATGAGTTCTTTTTAAAATGGTAAAATGTTTAAAATAATATCTAGGTCAAAGGAAGTTTCAGTAATCTAGTGTGTTTACAATATAATCTTAGATATCAAATGATCATCAATAGAAACTAGAAATTAGATTCTTTGCTTTTTGAAAAGTAAGACAGTCAGGTGCCTTTGCCATTTCTGTTGCCAGTATCTGGAATGTGCTTCCTTTCACATCTTTCACATCTCCAAAATCTAAATCATACCACCCCCTGATGTCAAGTCCCAATATTACCTCTTTCAAAAGATTTTTCCTGATATTCATTCCTGAAGCCTTCACTACCCTGGGAGCTGATTCTTGCAGGGCAAGGATCTCGAAGGTGTGAGATCTTTACAACTGATACCTGCAGCCTATTATCCCACATGGAACTTGAACTCCTGTAGGTGCTTAATAAATACCTGCTTGATGAGTCAATGGCCCACGCCTTGCCCCAGTCAAAATTAATTTCTTCCTCTCCTGATTTTGCACATCCTTATCACACGTAACTTTTACCATGCCCCATAATTACTCGTGGGCTTCCCTTGTGGTTGAGCTGGTGAAGAATCCACCTGCAATGCGGGAGACCTGGGTTCGATCCCTGGGTTAGGAAGATCTCCTGGAGAAGGGAAAGTCTACCCACTCCAGTATTCTGGCCTGGAGAATTCCATGAACTGTATAGTTCATGGGGTCACAAAGAGTCAGACACAACTGAGCAACTTTCACTTTACTTCACTTTATAGTTACTTGGTCATATGATTCCTCTGATCCACAGAAACTTAAAGCTTTTCGAAAACACACATGTCAAATTGATGTTTGGCTGACACATGATGTCTCAGCACATGGAATATTCTCAAAATATTTTTGAGTTTTTATGTCCATGAACGCTTTGAAATCTGTACCAAAAAAGGATTAGCCGTATCTTGCCTTGTTCTGAGGCCTCTGTTCTATAATCCAATGACTGTGCCTATACAATCCTCTGCCTATACAAGTGATCTACCTATAAATCCCTTAACCCTGAAAAGGCTTTGGAAAGTTTAAGTCCAATTGTAGGAGAATCTTTGTGTGACTTTCTTTGTCCTTAATGCTCATTTTTAATCCATCTTAATATGTTGAAAAGATATGTTGAAAAATGAAGCAGGAACCTCATATAGTTTGCATCAGGCCTTTCCCCTAGGGTCCCGCTGTGGCAGGGGTACCCAACATCCAGGCTATGGACTGGTACCTTCTGTCAGATGGTGGCAGCATTGGTTTAGAAATAAAGTGAACAATAAATGCAATGCACTTGACTTATCTGGAAACTACCCATCACCCCCGGTCTGTGGAAAAATTCACTCTCATGAAACCAGTCCCTGGTGCCAAAAAAGTTGAGGACTGCTGCTCTATGAAACTTCTTCATTTGGGGTATCATGACACTGAAATGATGACTTTAACTGGACATTAATCATTCACTTGATCAATTAATCAAGTACCTCTATCCATGCAGGGGACTATATAGGTCTATTGAAGATACAAAGTAAACTCAGAGTGTTTCCTGTTTTCGAAGATAAGTTCTATACACACACATTGATACATCAAATGTGAGACCTATACAAGCTGAACTCTAAAATGAATGATATAAAGAAGACTACATGACAGACAAGGAGATGAAACCAGTCCATCCTAAAGGAAATCAGTCCTGAATATTCATTGAAAGGACTGAAGCTAAAGCTGAAACTCCAATATTTTGGCCATCTGATGCAAAGAACTGACTCACTGGAAAAGACCCTGATGCTGGGAAAGATTCAAGGCAGGAGGAGAAGGGGATGACAGAGGATGAGATGGTTGGATGGCATCACCAACTCGATGGACATGAGCTTGAGCAAGCTCTGGGAGTTAGTGATGGACAGGGAAGCCTGGTGTGCTGCAGTCCATGGGGTTGCAAAGAGTTGGACACAACTGAGTGACTGAACTGAACTGAATATAACAGACTTAAGAGAAAATATTTGCAAAAGACCTAGTGGATGAATGATTTTTATCTAAATACTCTTAAAACTCATCAACATGAAAACAAACTACCAAATTAAAAAAACAGGTCAAAGATCTGAATAGACGTTTCACCAAAAGGGATTCACCATTGGCAAATACGCCCATAAAAAGATGCTCCAAATCATCTGTCATTAAATTATTACAATTTAAAATAATAAGATACCACTATACCTCTGTTAGGAGAAGGCAATGGCACCCCACTCCAGTACTCTTGCATGGAAAATCCCATGGATGGAGGAGCCTGGTAGGCTGCAGTCCATGGGGTCACTAAGAGTCAGACACGACTGAGTGATTTCACTTTCACTTTTCATTTTCATGCACTGGAGAAGGAAATGGCAACCCACTCCAGTGTTCTTGCCTGGAGAATCCCAGGGATGGGGGAGCCTGGTGGGCTGCCATCTATGGGGTCACACAGAGTTGGACACAACTGAAGTGACTTAGCAGCAGCAGCAGCATACCTCTATTAGAATGGCCAAAATTTAAAATATTGAAGACATCAAATCCTGGCAAGATATGGAGCAATAGGAACTCTCACTCATCACCAGTGGGAATGCAAAATCATACAGCTACTTTGGTAGACAGTTTGATAGTTTATTTCAGAACTAAGTGTACTCTTGACTCACAATTCAAAAATTGCACTCTTTGGTATTTAACCAAATAAACTAAATTTTTTTGTCCACACAAAACCCTTCACATGGATATTTATAGCAGCTTTATTCACAACTGCCAAACTTGGAAGTAACCAAGATATTCTTTAGTGTGTGCATGCTAAGTCACTTCAGTCTTGTCTGACTCTTTGTGAAGTCAATTGGAAAAGCTTGTATATTCTGTAATTCCAACCATATGATATACTGGAGAAAACAGATCTATGGAGACCGAAAAAGGATCAATTGTTGCCAGAAGCCAGGGCTAGGGCAGAGCATAGTGGATTTTTAAGGCAGTGAAACTACCCTGTGTGATACAATATGGTGAAAATGTCATTATACATATGTCAAAACCCATAGAATACACAATACCAGAAGTCAACCCTAATGTAAAGCATGGAGTTTGTGTGATAATGATGTGTCAGTATAGGTTCATTGACTGTAACGAATGTGCCATGAATAGTGGAGGATGTTGATAATGGAGGTTATGCATGTGAGGGGCACAGGGTATAAGGGAATTCTCTGTACCTTCCATTTAAATTTTCTGTGAACCTAAAATAGGTCTAAAGAATAAAGTCAATCAAAAAAATACAGTGGGACCACAGGAAAAAAACAATAAATTTCTGAGGCCACCACAAGTTCACCTAAGCTGAAATAACACCAACAGGAATCAATTTTCTTGGAGCACTGTCATCCTGGCATGGTTGAAGCAGTCTACAGGCACTTTTTCCTTTAATCTCCACAACTACCCAGTCAATCTGTATGCAGGTCAAGAAGCAACAATTAGAAGTGGACATGGTACAAAATCTAGTCGCAAAGCAGAAAAGGAGTATGCCAAGGCTATATATTTTCACCCCGCTTATTTAACTTATATGCAGAGTACATCATGTGAAATGCTGGGCTGGATGAAGTACAAGCTGGAATCAAGATTGCCAGGAGAAATATCAATAACCTCAGACATGCAGAAGACACTACCCTTATGGCAAAATGTGAAGAAGAACTAAAGAGCCTCTTGATGAAAGTGAAAGAGGAGAGTGAAAAAGTTGGCTTAAAGCTCAACATTCAGAAAACTTAGATCATGGCATCTGGTCCCATCACTTCATGGCAAATACACAGGGAAACAATGGAAACAGTGAGAGACTTAATTTTGGGGGGCTCCAAAATCACTGCAGATGATGACTGCAGCCATGAAATCAAAAGATGCTTGCTCCTTGGAAGAAAAGCTATGACCAACCTAGACAGCATATTAAAAAGCAGAGACATTACTTTACCAACAAAGGTCCATCTAGTCAAGGCTATGGTTTTTCCAGCAGTCATGTATGGATGTGAGAGTTGGACAATAACAAAAGCTGAGCGTGGAAGAATTGATGCTTTTGAACGGTAGTGTTGGAGAATACTCTTGAGAGTCCCTTGGACTGCAAGGAGATCCAAGGAGAAGACTCTTGAGAGTCCCTTGGACTGCAAGGAGATCCAATCAGTCAATCCTAAAGGAAAGCAGTCCTGAATATTCATTGGAAGGACTGATGCTGAAGCGGAAACTGAAACTCTAATACTTTGGCCACCTGGTGTGAAGAACTGACTCATTTGAAAAGACCCTGATGCTGGGAAAGATTGAATGTGGGAGGAGAAGGGGATGACAGATATGAGATGCCTGGATGGCATCACTGATGTGATGGACATTAGTGTGAGTAGGCTCTGGGAGTTGGTGATGGACAGGGAAGCCTGGCGTGCTGCAGTCCATGGGGTTGCAGAGTCAGACATGACTAAGTGACTCAACTGAACTGAACCCAGCCAATGAAGTACCATTATAATCTCCATTTTGTTCATGGCCTGAAACTCACGATGGTTAATAACTTTTTCAAGCTCACATAACTTGTGTGGAGTAATAAGATACCAACCCAAGCCTAATTACACAGCCTGGGATAACCCATACGACTTGCCTTGAAGTAAAAGGAGAAATCAGGTGGGCAATTAGAGCAGGTTGAGAAAATCAGGTGGGACATGTCAAACTCACTCCTGAAAATTCTGCATCTATGACAGTTTTAAGCCTCATTTTATTTTATTGACTGTTTCTTCAAAACTACTAGTACATGTCCAGTATGAATGGATGCAGTAGTCTTCCTGTTACATCAGAATTATATAATATACTGTATACTTATATTCAATTTGTAAAGCAGTGTGTCTTATTGAGAAGACTTATTAAGAAGAAATAATTTTCACAGGGTCAATCTTGGGGCTAAGCAATTATATTTGATCTCTTTTTAATACCAGTAGTTAGATTTCTTGCCTAATTGATTTTTGAACATTTTCTAGTGTGCCTGAAGACACAGTCTGAAATTCTTCTAAGGTTAGACCTCTCTTTTCTACTGTGACTAACAATTTTTAATATAAGACAAACACTTTACAGGCTGAAGGAATAATTGCTTGCACCTGTTACTGGGGTACTGTTAAAAAAGCCACACATTTTTTCTTGATCTTCCACTGACTTGACTATAGAAATTGAAGTTTAATAGAAAATTTATGACATGTTAATGCAGGCTCTAATATATGACTTTGGGAAGCTGAGAAAACTCAGTGAAGTTGAAGCTATTATCTGAACCTCACAGGGGTAATTAGAGATACAACATAAGGTGTTGAGTCAGCAGTGAAAAATACAACAACTTATCAATTAAAGCTTTTGTATGTACTGGGGTGGGGGAAGAAGATGGAAAAATGAAAAGATGTGCAATGAAAAGAAATCATACAAATAGGAAAGTAAAAGATTAGACCTAGAAAGCATTTCCCAAGATATCTGGAGACTGGAATAGTAATCTCACCCTATTCTCAAACCTCCCAAGAGCATTCAAAGGGATTCTCACAATAAGTTAGCAGAATTGCTTTGCATATCTCAAAGTGGAGCACGTGAATATCAACAGATATGGGGCAGCAATAAAGCAAAGAAAAACCTCTGCTTCTTCCCTAGATCACTTCTTCGGGGAACAGGCACAATCCTACTCTCCCAACCAACCTTCTCATCACTGACATTTCTAAATATTTTCAGGCAAATGGAGTTACCAACAATTTAAAACATTTCAGGGGATTAAATGGTCTCAAATACAGGACTGTAGCTAATGTCACTGATTAAAGCTAATTTTTCTTCAATATTTCTGACTTGGCTCTTTGCTCTCCCTACTAAAAAGGACTTTAAAATCCCTGTACCTTTTCTGACATTTCATGGGAAGGAGAAAAGGGGGTGGGATGCCAAGAGAAGCTAACTTTTTTCATCATTTTCTGAAATGAGTCACAAAGACAAAAGAAAATTGCCTACGTATTTGTGTTGTGGGGCTTCCCAGGTGGAGCTCATGGTAAAGAACCTGCCTGCCAGTGCAGGAGATATAAGAGACACAGGTTCTATCCCTGGGTCAGGAAGATCCCCTGGAGGAGGACAGGGCAACCCACTCCAGTATTCTTGCCTAGAGAACACCATGGACAGAGAAGACTGGCGGGCTACAGTCCATAGGGTTGCAAAGGGTCGGACACCATTGAAGCAATTTAGCCCACACGCACACATGCGTGTCTGTATATGTGCCTGTATATGTTACTGTACATGTGTATGAAAAGCCCTGGAAATAAAAGAAGTAGACATTTTCAAAACATTCAGTTGTGATTGTTTTTTTATCAGAATCTGTTTGGACAAGAAAATAAGAATTGAAAGTAGATATAACCTGAAACACTTCCAGAACATATTCTGGTGATTTAAGTTGAAAACTGAAGACTATAAAATAATAAACACCCGTTAAATTTATGTAGGTCCTTTCAGTTAACAAAATCCCTAGGATGGTATGCAAAATGACAGTGTCTTTTGAATCACAAAATTATTATGGGTTTCCATGAAAATGCTTTAACTCAGATATAAGGAGAGTGGACAATAAAGGGAGTCAAGAGTAATGTTTTCATCCTGCTCTGCTACCCACAATTTTACTACAGGCATAAACTGTGAATAAGTAGGACAGGCCTTTGTGTGCAGCATACATTGGAGTCCGCAAATGTATAAACTCAAAGATAGCAGGCAGTGTTTGAAAATTCATTTTTAATACAGCATGTAATACAGAATAAACAAATACCAAAGTAAAGATGGATTATAGGAACAGGTATTAAATGATTATAACTTCCTCCAAAATTATTTCTTGCTCTGTGGCTCAAAAAAGAACAACATTAGATAGTATTATAAGCACTAGACTAGTACAATTGTCTTCCCACAGCCAGCAGAAGAGCTTCAATGAATACTTTTCATTGATTCACTGAACCAAATCATAAAGCCTCAGGCTGTCAGGGAAAAAAATTTTTTTTTACCTGTAAATTTTGACAAGAACTTGACAGAAATATATAAGATATCCTTGCCCGGAGTCCTATTGTGAAAAATATTAGAATTGGTCTATGAGACTCTATTGCTACGAAATTTAATGTAATTACTTTTTATGGCATTGTCTAGACTCTACAGTATTGGCAGGACCTTTGTTGTAAATCTATGCTGGAAAGAAATTAAATAAAGACCTAGGAGCTCTTTCTCCTATTGTAGGAACTGTGTTGGACCAGCCACCTTCCAAAAGAATGATTATGCCTTAGCAAATGAACCTGAGGTAAAGGTATTTATAGGAAAATGCAAAAGCAGGGTCTTGGTGTTATCTGAACTGAGCGTGTCCTTAAATGAGAACACCAAAACAGAAGATTGTCGGGCAGGAATTCTCAGGCTTTAATGCCCTTGTGAATCATATGGGATCTTGTTACACAGGAGCTTCTGATTCAGTAGCGTTGGGGTGCGTCCTGAGATTGTAAATGTCTCACAAACTCCCAGGTTATGCTGATACTCTAAGTCTGCAGACCACATCTTGAATAGCAAATACAAGGTACAGAGATGCTTGATGCCTAGAATTAATCTATTAAAGAAATCTTTTAAACAGACGAATGTAAATTCGATGGAGGATTTGTTTTCTCCCTTGTAGGAGAGAAACAGACTGGGCATATTAAGTGTTTTTTAGACAAAAACTGGAATAGCAATTTAACTGTGATCATATAATTGGTGAATTTTTGAGCTGGATAAAGATTGCAATAACAGGGTACTTGTAAATTAAAAATTTCTCTAGCATTTACAAGTAGCTCAGCAAAAACAGAGTGTGGTTCTGTGTTTGATTGTGTTTTCATTAAACTCAAAAGCAGACTTCATACCTCTTTTAAGAAACCACAGTAGTGAACTGCTGAGCTACCATCTCAAGAAATCTAGGGTCCCTATGGTTTTAGTGGTTACTCAATGTCATACTTTACTTCTGTTGGCTGTAAAATGGACCATGATGTATAATCTAAGGCAGACATCAGTCAAGTCTTTCTTTAAGCATCAGTCTGGAATATATCTTAATTCACCAGTACGAAGGATTTCTTTGCACAGGGGCTTCTCTGGTGACTCAAATGGTAAAGAATTTGTCTGCAAGATTCTGGGTTCGAATCCTGGGTCAGGAAGATCCCCTGAAGAAGGGAAAGGCAACTCACTCCAGTATTCTCGTCTGGGAAATCCCATGAACAGAGGAGCTTGGCAGGTTACATACAGTCCACAGGGTCACAAAGAGTCAGGTAAGACTGAGCGACTAACACTTACACTCTAATTAAAGCCAGGCTCATTCTTGTATGTCAAAGACTGTGCATTTTAATAGGCGTAATACCTGTATGCTAACATGCCATTTTTAGCTTGTCTTACAGATCTTCTGATAAGTTTTAGATTTATACTTTCCAGTAGGCTTAGAAGACATGCTATGTCTCCATGACACTGAGAGCTTCATGCTGCTCACCCGATACAAGTTAGAATTTTCCCACATATTAATTTAAAATTCAGCATATGAGAATTTTAGTCAGAAGTAACCACTATCATTGTATCTCGAGGTTGTACTTTGTCAGAATTTTAAACATGCTTTTTTAAAAAAAATTTTGGAAGACTGTGTCTGTACATTTTTTTAAATAAAAGAATACAAAATCAAAATCCATTGATTTTTTTCATGAGCTACTTTTCATGCTAAATGTGCCTTCTTTTATTTGAGAACTATGAAGTGTGGATGTAAATCCTCCTGAAAAGTCTCCAAAGAAATTGTAAGCTTCCCCTTGTCTTTTATCAGAGGTTTCTTTGTCATGTGTAAAGCCTGTGGCAGGGATTAGGGAGATGCAAAAACTTATCATAAACAGAGAAAGGTTGAAAAGGGAGTTTCATTTTTTAAAAAAAACTCTACCATTTGAACGTAAAATGGAGCAAGTGTCTCTTCCAGGTTGAGTGGAAAATAGAGTAAAAGAGTGAAATCCTAGCTCAAGAGATTTTTGTCTCCAAATCCTAATTCGGCTAATAAGGCAAAAAGAACTAAAATATACAGATCTACACAGAAAGCCTTCTTTTCAATTCTTTCAATTGCCACCAAAACAATTTGTTTCAGTGTCCTCTTCCTATATTTACATGAGTCATTTTTATATTTATTTTGCTCTTTTTAATGTTTCCACTACCACTCAAGAATGATAAAAATATACAATTCGTGTAAGTATTACAAGAAGACACTTTCATGAGTTTTTAAGAAAAATGTATTGGGTTCAATGAAAGAAGGAAACTGTTCTACTTTTAACACGTGCATACAATTAGTGCTTTTGTTCCCTATCATACGTTCCCCTCCGTGCAACTGTTAATAGAATCCTGCTCTATTGCTGATCAAGAAGCCAATAATAAAGAACATACAAAAAGACAATTTAATATTATACTTGAAATATTCCTCACTTTCTCTGTTTCTCACGTAAATGTAACCTCAGTGCTTTCTGATTTGCAGAGTGCTTTCAAACAAAATATATATGAGATAGAGGAAAATATCAATAAAATCTCAAGGTTAAAAAATAAATATTCACTTCTATATACATCTTTATAAAATATGCATAAGGCACTCTGGAAAATGGTCAAGGACTCAAATATGTGTGCGCGCACACACACACGCATGCACATCAAGTATATATGCACACACTAAAGCACGCATACATATTATGTTTCATAGGCTTGTTTTCTTCCCTGGTGGCTCAGACAGTAAAGCGTCTGTCTACAATGTGAGAGACCAGGGTTAGATCCCTGGGTTGGGAAGGTTCCCTGGAGAAGGAAATGGCAACCCACTCCAGTACTTCTTGCCTTGAAAATCCCATGGACGGAGGAGCTTGGTGCAGGCTACTATCGATGGGGTCGTAAAGAGTCGAATACGACTAAGCAACTTCACTTCACTTCAGGCCTATTTTCTAGCAAACAAATAGTAGCAAACTATTAATTACAATAGTGTTCAATTTGCTTTTAAGGGATAAACATATTAATTTAAAGTAATTACTTTTTAAAATAGTCTATGTAATAGAGGTTACATGCTATCCATAACATGACATGGAAGTATAGACATCCAATTCTAGGGTCTTTGGTTATTGTTTAAACATGAAAAATATATTTTATTAAATGTAGGTAAATTAATAAAATCATTGAACTTATTGATTTGCTAATAATACATATCCTCTATTTCCCTTAAATATTTCCCTCTGTTTGGAATTTATTATAACATAGATCCAGTGTAAGTTGAAAAACTAGTCCTTCCACATATTGCTAAACACAATTTTTCACTTATGCTATCCTTGCCGTTATTGATGCTATAAAACTTTTATTTCCATTTAAACACTGTATGGGAGTTTGGGGAAAGCTACTAATCACTTCATAAGAAATGTCAATCACACTTGATTGACTAAGTGTGACTGATTAAATGCTGATACTTGAACTTAAGAGTGTGTTAATGACAGAAGTTAACATTTATTAAGCACTTATAGTATGTTAGATATCATTTGAAATCTTATACTTATCTCATTTAATCCTCCCAATAACTCTAAACAGACAGTGTAATAATCCCCATTTTACAGGTGATGAAGCTAAGTCACAGAGAATTTAGCAAAGACCATATAGCTAGCCAGGGGAAGAACTTGGAGTTAAAACTTGTTTTGTTTCACAGTATTTTAAACACTACACTCAACTTCTCACAATAAAGCTTCTTATCCAAGACAGTATAACATAAGGTGCAAAATGGAGGCATATAGACTGTGGTTCTTTGATTGGGAAGGAAGGAAAAATCCTAATGCTTTATTATTGAAGTCAGGTGAGACTGACTCACTGATGCATTTAAAGTAAATTGAAAGTAAATCACAAATACTAGACCTTTCCTAAAGATGGCCAAAGGTCAATAAAGCTACCTGTTAATTATAGTGCATTTCAAAACAACATGCAATAGGAATGCAGAAACTCCTATTAGAGAAACAAAGTCTGCAAAGGCAATTTTCTTTGGAGAATCTTCTCAAATATCTTTGGAGAGGAAGGGGTATAGTCACTGAATTTTCATTAAAGCTCTGTTTGGTGATAACATATGCTGAAGACAACTCAAATCAGCCCTTCAAGTCTAGACAGCTAAACCACAGTTCTACTGTGCAGATAAACTTGCTGTGTAAATCTCCCTTCAAAAAAAAAAAAATTTCCATTTGTTTACCAAAATCTATTCACACTTATTGAGAGGCTTCTTTCTTCACTTATCTGAAGGTAATGATGAATCAAAGTACTTTCTCTTCTGTAACCAGATGTGATAATGGAGAAGCTCAGATCCTCACCAGAGGCTGGAGGAGGTCTTTTCAGTGTTCTCAGAGAGGAAAGGCTAATTCTTCCAGGTAAAAATCTCTCCCTGAGGAGTTGTATTAATGAGGTCAGCAGCAATGCTTGACACTTGACTATGCTAATTATCTCAAACAGACTGGCAGGACGTTCTCTTTGCAGCGTTCTACACTAAAGCAATCACCCAGGTGAACTGTAATTCCTGCCTCGCTTGCTACTTTCAGATAACATGGGGTTTTGTTCTCTGTGCTCCAGTGTTTGGTTGTTGTGAAGACATTTTAATCTCATCTGACAATGCCTGTTCAAATTGAGGAAGTGTGCAGAGAAACTACCAGGGGCAGACAGCTTGCTCTGAGTGTGTTTCAGAGTACTTGTTACGGCAGAGACTCATTTCTAGTTCTCAGAGATAGCATCCATTAACACATGTTCTTGAGAAATCAAACTTTTCTTTCCAAACATGGAGGAAAAAAACGACAAAAACATCTGCCCTCCTATAGTTTGCATTCTTGAATAGGAAAATAAAAAGTAATTTACATACAGGAGGTGATATTGTTAGGGGAAGCACACTGATTAAAACCTCCCACCCTGGCCAGGCACCATAGTAACCATTTGCATGAGTTTTATGACAGGAGGTTCTGGTAATGAACACGGAACTAATAAGACTCCTCCAACCTCAAGAGTTCGGGAAAGGTCAAAAGGAGACACCACATGTCCGACCACCTCCCAGAATCCTCTCTGGCATCCATCTTGGCTGAACAAGGCCTACACCACCAGGAAGGACTCTGAGTCAGAATGATTGGCTAAAGACAACCTGGAGACTAATCCCATCATGACAAAACCGAAACTGGGAGCCACATGGCAGAGCTGTTCTCCTGGGTTCCCTTACCCTGCTGCTCTCCACCCAGGTGCCCTTTCCCATTAAAATCTCTTGCTCTGTCAGCACGTGTCTCCTTGGACAATTCTTTCCCGAGTGTTAGACAAGAGCCCGCTCTTGGGGCCTGAAGGGGGCCCCCCGTTCCTACAACAATATGATAAGAAAATAAAACAAGAAAGGAGAAAAGGAAGTGTGAGTGGACGGCACTGAGAAACACAGTGGCTGAAGAAGATGACAACTAACAAGGTCACCTTATAAAGATTAAAGGGTTTAGGTAAAGAACTACGTGCATGTTCGGAAGAAAAGTGTTCTGGGCACAGGAAACACCACCTACAAAGGCTCCAAGTGGGGAGCGAGCATGACGTGATTAGGAGGCCAGTGTGGGTGGAGTAAGTAATTAAGAAATAAGTATGTATGTGTGAGTACGTAGGTGTGTGTTGGGAGGGGAATCACAAAATCATATAGGAACTTACAGGTCAGCAGACGAATTCCGTATTTTACGCCGAGTGATATGGCCAGTGGTGATACACAGGAATTTTTTTTTTTTTTTGATATGGGGGATTTTAAGCAGACAATTCACATAATCTGATTTAAAGTTTAAAAAGGGCATTCTCAGTTTCTTTTGGAATAGACAGAGAGAACAACTACCAGGCTACTGAACAGTGAGCAGCAGTTAAATCCTGATTACGTTTTAACTATAATCAAATTATAAAAGGTAAGGCCAACAAGATTTGTGGATTGGATGTGATGTGTGGAATAAAGTAAGAATTCAGGATGACTTCAAGGTCTTTAGAAAAAGCAACAGGAAGTATGGACAGTTGAGATGAATAATACTGCAATGAGTACATTTTTGAGAAGAATATCAGATTAGGAAAATTTACCCTTTGTAAAGCATACCTTTGTAAAAGCATACCTTTACAAAGCATACCCTTTGTAAAGCATACCATGGCAACCTAGATATAAAACAATCCCACCAGTCCCAAAAGTTCTATTGTGCCCTGCTGTGGTGAATCCTCCCTACACCCTGATAACCATTCATCAGATTTTTCTCCCTATAGTTTTGACTTCTCTAGACTGTCTTACAAGTGAAATCATACATATTGTTATTAATATTTTTATATGGTTTCCTGGGTTAATACATACTAAATTTAACTTAAAATGTTTTAAATATATCTTTCCCTCCCACTATCACAATTTTTGGCTTCTCTGGTGGCTCAGACAGTAAAGAATCTGCCTGCAATGCAGGAGACCTTGGTTCCATCCCTAGATGGGAAGATCCCTTGGAGAAGGAAATGGCAACCCACTCCAGTATTCTTGCCTGGAGAAATCCATGGAGAGTGGAGCCAGATTACATTCCTATTTTGGAACTGTCTCTATCCCTTTATATTCTTCTGAACACTCAGCACAGTACCAGTGAATGTAACAGTCATACGGTTGATTTATTGAAAATGTGGCAGCAACATTAACCATCAAATCATGGTGTTGAGTCTCAGCAGCCCTAAATATCAGTAGTAGTATTTGAGTGTAAAATTAGCATACTTGAATAAAATCTACTTTATCTTTTTTTCATTCAAAATCTTAGTAGCACAGATGTATATTTTTAGAGTTTTTTCTCCCATGTGCCTTTAAGCATATAAGATTAGACTTCTGGCCTCGCACCAGAAAGAGGGGCTGACAGGATACGAAATCCTGGGGATAACAGGGATCTAGCTAGTGTTCTGTCAAGAAGTTTTTTTCAGACTGAACCAGAAACTGAACAGACGAAACTGGGACAACCCAGGGACAAGACAGCAAGGGAAAATCATGTCTTTTTTGCATAAAACATACTATGATTCTGGCTTTAATATTAATATTTTTGGCTATAGCTTAGCTTTAAAGTTAATGAAATTCTCATTTGCATGCTGATCTAGGAACATGAGTACCAAGTTGCAGATGGGATGGAAATTAGCAATAAAGAAAATTAAAGAAGATGAAAAATGTCCACAGAGTTTAACACACATACACGTATGCCCATACTCATGCCAAGGTAACATGAGAGAACCTGAATATTTTTTAGAAGTTTCCATTTGAAGAAGTTCAAATGATGTATCATTTTGGTGTACTTTTCTGTGGTATAACCTAACCAAGATTTTTTAACAAAAGGTAGCTTTATGGGGGATCTGTTTACTGCATTAGGAAATATGCTGTTTTATTCTAGAGACCATAGTAACAGAAAAAAGAAAAAGAACATTAGCAAAGAAAGGAGAATTACAGTCTTAGTAATAAGAATGTATTCCATCTATTTTGGCCGCTAAACAACTAAAATTCTGTCACAAGGCAGGATTTTAAACATATGCCCCTTTCAGCATATAATTTTAATACAAAATGATGCATTGAGCATACAGCACATATTACAACATAGCTCTTTCTCTGCAGATGTTTGATTGACCTTGACTAAATGTCAAGAAAAACACCTTCCCTGTCTTTTTTCCTGACTCTAACTCACCTTCCTTCACAGTTAGGTATTGTTCCATCACTTAAAGATATCGTCTGTTTATGTGGTAACTACAGGTGCAATTCTGTAAATAAAAGAAATATTGTTTTGCAATATACTAAATGTGTGAGATCTTTGGTTGAATAAACAACTGAAACTGCTGCTCCAACCAATATAGTTGTATTTTTTGTAAATTTCTAGAAAATGCAACTTTCAAAGAGCTAAGACACAAAGAAAACAAACATAGGAGTTTCTGTCTTTGGAGTCAATATATTTCATTACTAAATATTCATTATCAGCTTACATCAGAAAATACTTGAAGTAAAGGGAGATCACTTTTTTTTCTTTGTTTTTCCTTCTCTTTTCTTCAAGAGGGCATCTCATTAACATTAATAGAAACTATGCCCAGAAAAAGCCATTAACATTAATGGAAAGTATGCATAGAGAAAGCCCTAGATTCGTTTTTGGTCTTTTAAGGAGCTTATGCATTGCTGCCCATCCTGAAAAGACAAGATGGGAAGCTACTAATCACATTTTGCCTCATCTCTTTAAATTATACATTTCATTAAATTATATTTAATAAATCCTGAGTTGGAACCAACACAGGGAAACTCAAGCTGCAATAATATTTACTCGCTCAATAAGCCAAGAGCTTTCACAAACCATGTATCTTACTGAAAGTCACTGGGCAAGTTATATGACCATGATTCTCATGAGCATCCTCTTTGTGTTTGTAATTAGGCTGTCTGCCAGGAGTTGAAATGATTAGCAGTAAATATAAATTTAACAGCTCTGCTTTGCAGTTCCCCGGTCACTCTTGGTCCCTCTATGCCCTGGGAAGATAATATGTATCAGTCTATCAACTGCACATATGACAATAACAAAATATGAACTAAGACTTGGGGGATTTTAAAAGGGCAAGGCAGAGTTGAAAAACATGGGGGTGGAGGCTTTCCAGGTGGCTCAATGGTAAAAAATCCATCATGCCAATGTAGGAGGCATAAGGTAGGAGGGTTTGATCCCTGGGTCAGGAAGATACCCTGGAGAAGAAAATAGCTACCCGCTCCAGTATTTTTGCCTAGGAAATTCCATAGATGGAGGAGCCTGGTGGGCTATACAGTCCATGGGGTTGCAAAGAGTTGGACATGACAGAGTACACATACAAAGTTAAAAAAAAAAAACACATTCTTCAATATTCATTTCACCTTTGTACCAAACACTACTCTAATTAAAAAAAAAAAAAAAGTCAAAAAAAAAAAATTCTGCTTGAAAATGTATGGGATACTTTTGGAAGTTGAAACAGGATTGTGAAAAAATATTTGATTTCAAATATAATCTGCCCAGCTATTTGAGTTTTTCAGAGTGGGACATTCTAAGATTTATTGGAATCTTCTCAGCTCCTTTCGTATCATTATTAGAGTTTTCCAGGTAACTGGCAATAGGTTATTGTTTTATTATGTCTTCTTTTCTAGATACCTTACTATACTTCTCACTTCTCTCTCTATCTAGTAAGTATAAAAACTGGAAGATATCAAAGACCAGGAAGTCTTATGACTATGTTGTAGGTTAATGATGAACGAAATAAAATACGAATGTCTTTATACTTAACCTGTCAGAAACATAGCAAAATACTCTCTCCAGGAGTAAAGGTCAGATACAATAAGAGGCAAAAGAAAAAGGGTCATTACAGTAAAGAGTTGTTTTAAGTTTGGCCTGACGGTGAGAGGCTTTTAAACACTTGTCAAGGAACATGAAGCAGAGATGAAGTTAGTAAAAAAGCCTCCCTAACTTTACTTCTCTGTTGCTTCATTCTTTTCTGTGTCTTCCCTGATAACTTTCACCATAGATGTCTTCCCTCATCACTATTCCATATGAACAGTGACTAAAAGATTGGCATGCTTGTCTTGCTCAACATTGCCTGGCACATACGTGGAAGGAGCTGAAATTGAGTGAGAAATTGTGAGTTTGGTGATACTAGGGAAGGTCATGAAAATAAAGAAAAAGAGAAGGAGAAACACAATGATTCTTGATGACACCTTTCAACCCCCAGCTCACCTTTTCTTGAGTCCATCAGCCAATATGGCTATATGCTCTGGTACTTTAGCCATACAGAATTAAACTTCCTTCCGTTTCATACAAGAGTATCCTCACTAATACAATAACATCAGGAAACATGTGAGAAGAAGCTTGACCATCTTACAACTTTGGTAATGCAAGGCAGGATTTAAAAAAATAAATATTTACAGTAATGGACTTTCAAAAAAATGTGGGCGATTTGCCTCTTAGGAAAATAAAATGGATGTCACATAGTAAAATTAATCTCATTCTGCTTTCTGAATCCACATCCGATGCTTCAAAAGAGTACCCCAGGTCAACATGGATTGCTTAAATCCAAATGCTCTTACTAAACATAGTACATGAATTAACTTATTATGAGCAGCAAACTGAACTGAAGCAAATTAATCCTCAAGGTGGGAAAACTCAAAGGAAATCCCATGATTTTGCTGATCTCTTAGCTGATGCCACAGGAAGTCAAAAAAAAAAAAGAGAGAGAGAGAGAGAAATCATCCTTTTTGAATACCTCAGTTTTACAATGTTTATTTGAATAACAAAACATTTTTTCCTTGGATTAAGAGGCAAACTAGAAGAAAGCAAAATCGGCTTTCTTTGTTCAAAGTTGCTATTACCTCCATTTAAATTGAATAATTGGATACAGTTCTGACTATTTCACAAATGTTCTCTCACTAAAATTGGGCATGATTTAGTGAAGCAAGGTGCTGAGAAGTCTACTGCCTTGGCAGATGGCCACTGGAATACAATTGAAAGGGTAATTTTTCTCCCACATAGAGAATAGAATTGCAGAAAATTAATTCAAATTTATATAGGAATATTGTATTAAAATAATTGTCAGATACCTAGAAAGGGTGGAGAACTAACAAGTTAAGGAAAAATTTCATTTTGTTTGAGCAGTATTCTAAGCCATGCTCCATGTATTATAATATAAAAACAAAATTAGCAATTCTAAAGTACAGAGACATGGAATGGAATATGAAAAGCAAGTTGATGGATCTATCTAGTTGTTTAAAAAATAAAAGACAGTATTTATAAGCTTGGCATTCAAAAACAAGAGGGTCTATTTGGGCCACATTTGGATTGCATCCTATACCCAGGTATTTAGGTATTTTGGCCACTCCATAAATGGTTCAAATAAGAAACAATAAAAATAATCATCTTAATGCTAGAGAGAAAGTCTACATGCTAAATTTTAGATTTTTTACTTGAACGGACCTCAAGACATAATCAAAGTGGACTATACTTGAAAATGAAATGAAATGAAATGAAATATAGTTTATATTTTCCATGTAAAGTTAATATTCTAAGCAACAAATATGCCAGGCACTATGATAAGCATGAAGATTGTCTCATTTTTTTCATACCAACTCTTTAAGCAGGTTACTATCCCCATTTTAAAGATTAGGAAATTGATATTTAGAAATATTAAGCTTTTCTGAGGTCACACACAGTCACATCCATTCTTTCCACTGATGTCTTCCTAAACTTGCTGTGATATGCCCAAGAATACAGAGTTCTTTTTTTTTTTTCCATCTGGAAGACATTCTTAATGACTCATTCATTGTTACCTATGAAGAGACATCAAAACCTTCCTAAATTCTTTTGCTCTTCCCACAAAGGGAGATGCTCTGAAGACGGTCAAAGACAAACATCTGGAAATACAACAAACCAGGAATACAACAACGACAAAAAAGCAGACTCACAAGAACAAATTAGTGGTCACCAGTGGGGAGGAAGAGGCATAAACTACTAGGGATAAAACAAGCTACTAGGGTATGGTGTACAACACAGGGAATACAGCTGATAGTTTATAATAACCACAAATGGAGTATAATCTTTAAAAACTGTGAATCACTATATTGTGCACCTGTAACTTATACAACATTATATGTAGCAACAATACCTCAATAAACAAAAGTGATGTAATTTTTTTTTTCTTTTTAAAGACAAACAGCAAGGGATGGAGCTTTAATAGAAGCAAAGAAGCTCTTCCTGAGGCTTCTGCTCCTCAGATGGCCAACCAAGAACCAAGAAGCAGCCCATAAAAACAGAAATTGCTCTCCCCAAGACTGTTTTTCAGAGTTCAGAGAACAGATCCAACTCCTCAAGTTGGAGAAGAGCAAGAGGTTTGGGTTAAAACCTTGATTGGGAATTAAGGGGAATACTGTTTATTTAAGTAGTTCCCAAACTGTCCTGCAAGGAATGTTGTTAGATAATATGTTTTGTATGCTGCCTCAATGGGGGAAAAAAAAATATGCCAAAGCAAACAAAAATAACAGAGTACTTTGGAGCTGAACAAGTTTGGGAAGGGCTAGGTAGAATATATTTCAGCTTTCTTTATTATTTTCATGATTAACCATTTATATGCTAATCAGCATTATGAACCTTAAAAAAGTATTAAGTCCACTGAAAATCTGCTGAAATTTGGGATGTCCTGCTTTATGTATCCTCCACATGGTGACTTTAAGGGAGCAGCTACAGCTGAAGGCAATCAGTTGAAAATTCAAGGACTTGGGATCCTGGTCAATTCTTTTCCAGATACAATGACTAACAAAATTTAATACTAAAATGATCAGAAATATTTCTGCAAAAATATGGCCCAATTTATTTAACTTAATATGTCTCTAATTGATAACATATTAAGCAAAACTTATTTCTTATTGGTATCATCTTCTGACATCAGTTGGGCATCTCTGAAACCCATTTTAATTTTGCAGAATTCTCAGACTGTTTTGGAAGCAAATGTTCAATGGAGTAGACTTAGATAAGATTTTCAAAAATGAATTTCTCAGCTTGGGTTGTAAAACTTAAACATGTTCACTGTTCATCTGCGAGAGAATGGTATTTAGGCAGTCCTTTCTCAACTGAATTAATCATTAACACCTTTGTCTGGAGCACCTAATATTTCAAGGATTTAAAGGTGTCCATTTAAATACCACTGATGGACAAACTTTATCATTTGACTTTATTATCATAGATGATGAGGGTTTTCTTTGCTAAGTCTTCAAAATACAACCAAACTCAGTCATGTAATTGAGAAACAAACCCAACACTGAGCTAGTGACAACATCCTGACTTAGGTCTTGGTGTTAGCAAGATAGCTGATATTCCCTTTGAGGACAGGGACCTTGCCTTGTACATCTCCACAGTGCTTTGCACAGAACTGACACTGAGCTCCATAAATGTTTCCTCAATGCAGGAAGAAAGGCTGTGCTGCCACGTACAGTGCAAAGTAGTTTTCATCTTCAAAGCCCTTTATTCACATTAATTCAGCTATTTACATTTTGCTGATGGGTAAAGGCTGGAGAGGCTAAATGGGCTGTTAAAGGCCAGGAAGAGTAAAGCCCTGCCTGTCAGGAAGCAGACATTTGCACTTACTGATTTCCAGTCACATGCCCCAGGCTTCATCCAAAGGAGAAAAAAACAAAAAAAGACATTTAACCAAGGGCAGGTAGGTACTGGTTATTCTACTCTCGTGATAAGATAATAGCTATTAAAGACACAAATCCACTAGATGGTCCCCACAGTTCTACTGAACAGGTGTGAACAAAAAGTGCTCTGTGTTGTATCTTTAGACATGTGACTCGTGTGTGTGTGTGTGTGTGTGTGTGTGTGTGTGTGTGTAGAATTCTGATACACACTGTGATGCAGAGGTACCATTTCCCATTTGCAATACCTAAATGGCTTCCAGGTGCCATGTGCAGTTTACACAGAAATTGAAATGCATTTGACCTAACGCTTATTTTGCTCTAGCAAAAGTGTGCTAATTGTACAGACCCAAAGGTGGTGGTGTTTACTGTTTAGTCACTAAGTGATGTCCAACTCTTTTGCGATCCCATGAACTGTAGCCCACCAGGCTCCTCTGTCCATGGGATTTCACAGGCAAGAATACTGGAGGGGTTGTCATTTCCTTCTCCAGGGGATCTTCCATACCCGGAGACTAAACCTATGTCTTCTACTTGGCAAGCAGATTCTTTGCCACTGAGCCACCTGGGAAGCCTCTGACAGGTGGTAGCAACACCATACTTTCAAAATAGGTATTACAACAATTAAAAAAAAAAATCTACAGAACCCTAGTGCAAATTAAAGCACACATGGAGAGCAGTAGGTGTGCCACTTCATACATTTCTTTACAAGCTAGCTCATGTCCCAAACCCTCACCTCTTTAAATACCATATTCTTCTGTGAACTGCAGCAAAAAAAAAAAAAAAGACTCCTTGGTCATATACTGCTTCAGCTCTCAGCTGTGTTTCTATTCTTTGGAGACCTTGACTTCTCAGAATAGCTTCCTACAAGTAGGAGGGGATGAAAAGGTCTAGTGGTTACAGATCCAGAGACAGAGATACAGTCAGAAAAGTGTTCCATGTAAGTTCTAAACATCTAGCTTTGTGGCCTCTTTTACCTTGTCTCCTCCTCCTCCTCTGTCCTGATGAAACCTGTGCAATAAACATAAAAGCTGTCTGCCTTTTATTCTCAAGGTAACACTTGATAGGGTAAAAATGAACCTATTTCTACTTAGCTGGTGACATTGGTTGTATGTAACACCAAACTTGGTTTGAAAGTCGATATTTGAAGGAGGAATTACAAGCGAGGTAGTAAGAATGTTGCCAATTAGGACCAACGATGTAAGGACTGATCTACGACCAGCACCCGGTGGTCAGGTGTCAGATGCAGGCAGCAGAGAATACGGTTTTGAGAAGTTGGAGATAAATCCCTACGTAGCTGGCTTGGGCTTGGACTGGAAGGTATGTGGCATGCAATGCTTGAAAAGATGTGGGGGAAGTGGCTGAGGCAGGATGCTGGATCCAGCTGGATCCACAGGAAGCCTTTGTTCTGGGTTACACAGGGGCTGGGAATGGAACCCAGGACAGACTACTTTATGGAAGCCAGTGACAAGTGGGCAATACGGATTGCCGCAGAAGTCTAAGGAGAAGTTAAAGGGAGAAGTTTGTTAGATCAGAACAATTGAAAATCTCCAGGGGCAATAACTGTGTTAATGACTTGGGTGGAGTAGATAGATAAGAGCAACATCACCCCCATAATCTCCATCAGCTGGCATGGTGCCAGATGAACTTTTCTCTAGGTACAGATATGTCAAATTCCTAATAGTTTTAAAATTCTGTTCTGGAGTGACAATCCCAGAAAAAAGTTAATAAACCAGTCGGCGCCCTGCCAAAAAATAAAGCTAAATTAAAGGCATGAACAAGTTTGTGCATGAGCTTGGGCAAGGTCTGAGAATCGGTGGACAGGAAAGCCTGGCCTGCTGCATTCCATGGGGTTACAAAGAGTTGGACATGACTAAGCAACTGAACTCAGGCATGGGCGGGCAAGGGCAAAGAAAAACCTTTGTTCATGGCCAAGAGAACACTGTTTCACGGGGACCCTTAAAAACACATAAGTGCTCAAGAAGTCAGATTTCTAGAGTAGAAAGGATCTTAGTTATTGACTCAATTAACATTTGCTTTTATTTTTACTACAGGCAAGGAAACTGAAGCCTTAAGGAATTCTTTTCCCAAATCACATATCTACCTGGTAAAGTGAAGAGTAAACAATGTTTTTTTGCTTGTGCCTTAAGTGAAGTGAGTGAAGTCATTCAGTCGTGTCCAACTCTTGCGACCCCATGGACTGTAGCCCACCAGGCTCCTCTGTCCATGGGATTTTCCAGGCAAGAACACTGGAGTGGGTTGCCATGTGTCTTAAACTTCCCTTTAATTTGGAAACCTCCAGTGAAGCAGAGGGCTTCCCCTGTGGCTCAGCTGGTAAAGAATCTACCTGTAATGCAGGAGACCTGGGTTCAATCCCGGGCTGAGAAGATCCCCTGGAGAAGGGAAAAGGTATCCACTCCAGTATTCTGGCCTGTAGAATTCCATGGACTGTATAATCCATGGGGTTGCAAAGAGTTGGACACGACTGAGCAACTTTCACTTTCACTTTTCAGTGAAGCAGAGCACCTAATAAAAGTTAATTAGGAACAAGTACAGCTGAGGCTTCCTCTTGCCAGGTAATCAAAGGTAATCAAACATACAGTCTGATTCAAAGGGACAAGCTTTTTCTTATCTGTTCTGGGAAGATAAGTCTCTGATATGGAAACTTCATATCCTCAAGGCAAAAAACTTCAAGGTAGTCCAACATCAAGTCAACCAATCAAGGAATATGACTAAGGAAAATCACTTTTTCATTCTGATGCTAATTTTGAACTATGACTTTTTTGAAAAGCAATAGAGAAGAGTTTTGAGATATAGTTGCCAATAGTCATCAAAAGTAATGAGAAAAATCAAACTATCAAGGGAAGATTAAGAGGTCTTCCCTCATCACATTTCTAACAGAAACACGGGGCCATTATCTGTGGAACATATTTAAGAAAGACCCCAGGTCTTAGAAAACTGAATGACATTTCCTTATAAAGTCAGGTCCCTATCACTGAATGGGTTCCACAGCATGGAGTGGAAATGACTGGCAAAGCTCACCATGCCTCAAGAAGCGTTTTGATAAAATATAAGACAAGCCTTCATCACTAATCTTGGTGTCAATAAAGCAGATGACAGTAGCCAAATAGCAGATTTAGGCAGATTTCCAGCCCTGTTCCCAAAGTGAGGCACTGACATCAGCCTCAGAAATCACTGCTTTTGTCTTCCTTCTCTCATCACACACACAGTTTTCTCTTAAATCTCTTAGCTGCAAATGTTAAGTCAGTGAAGTCAATATTACACCTTCAATAACCACAGACATTTTGTGATATCATCATTGATGAAAGACCCTGATGACATTAGAAAACCCTGAAATAACACAACTGATATATACCTGGCAGGTAATTGCTTTAAAAATCAAAAGAGATGGATGTCTAATCTATTCCTAAAAATCTAAGCAGACAGCACTTCGCCCCTATGCTACTTCCTTCCCTGCCCCCTCCCCAAACAATTCTTGCTAGTTCACTGGAGTGTTTCACACAAGAAAGTAAAAAGGATTACATGCTGTAATATAATGTGGCCTTTCTCACACAGCTTCTTTCTGAAATCCCAAAGCTGTCATTAGCCTCTTCGAGGCAACATGTTCACTATTACTTCAGATTAGGTTGAATTCTTGGTGAGAAGTAGATGTATTGATTCATTTATTGAATAAATATTTATTAAAGTACTCGACTAAATACTGAGTAAAGCAATAAAATAAAAAAGAAACTGCTAGTCAGAAACAGTTTTTATTTTTTTAATAAGTCATTATAAGAGATTTAAACAGTAATAACAAAGTAGATGAGGAAAGAAGATATGTTTTAGGAGGAACCCCCTATCCAAACACCGTAGCAGAAAAACAAGTATTGATTCTTTTCTTACAAACTATAGAATATAAACAAGCTACCTACTGATGTCTGATCAAAGTGAAGGCTATGATTATGTTGGTTGTAGTATTTTAAACTTTCATGTAGGAGAAAAGGATATTTATGGATTCACTAATTGGTTTCCAGTCAAATAACTCTACTGAGGGAAAACTGTATTCTTGCAAGAAAATTGAGACATAACATAGATAATGCAAAGACTATGTTTCATCTTGGCCAATTCCATTTTCTTGTATTCTGTGTAGATGTCAGAAATATCAATGAGAAGAAAATGGTTCACAAAGGGCCCCCAGGGATTTGTCCTACTTGCCAGTTTTCAAAACAATAGATTTTGATTCTCTCATCTCCAAAACACTGACCAATTTTCTCTAACAATATCTCCTCATTAGGAAGAGTCAAAGGGAGAAATAGAAAGTTTGTCTCTTAATTAAGTGCTTCCCTCATAAAATCGCTTATTTAATCATAGAAGTTGTTAATGCAGCTACATAAAGAAACCACTTTTTCCCCCCACATTTACTGCCCCAAATGCATTATCTGAAAGATTGAATAAATACAAAATAATATATTTTTTTAGTTTGCTATGATTCTGGGTACTAAAAGGAGAACTCTAATAGAATAAATATGGGAATATTTATAAATTATTTATAAAATATAAAATAAAATAGAATAAAAATGGGAACTACCCATTTATACATGTTTGAGAATGGATAAATGACATCTTAAATTTGAAGAAAAATGGAGAATAACTTTTCAAAACTGAAAGGAAGGATCCATCTCTTTTAACCCGCCTTATTGGAATTTCAAATATCAAGAGATTCCTAATTTGTGCTGAACAGTGATACATACCAAAGTATCCAACAGAAAGTACTTACAACACTGTCACTTGAAGGTTTTACTTTGACAACTTTGAAAGGTAAGAGACAAACCAACTGAATTTTCTTCTCTTGGGCCAGAATGTGTTTATCAAACCCAACCAAACCTAGACTCATGAAAACCAATTAATTATATGGTGTTCACCAAGTGCATATTCTAAGTGGGTGATTGATGAATATTTGTGGACATCCTAGTTCTCAAACTTGAGATACTACTATGTGGAAATTAAGGCCAGTATTGATGACCGATCTTCATACAGTTTACTAATAGACAGATCAAGTCATTGGGCTGTCATGAATTTGCACTGATCTTCCAAACAAACTCTTCTTGATTTATTCAGGAACTTGTTCCACTTGACTATGAGTAGATTTCCCAACTGTATCTGTCAATCAAAATTAAAAAGGAATGTAATAACTAATTTCTTTCCAAACCCAGAGCCAGGAAAAAACTTCCAAGTCCTTATTAACTAGTATTCTACCAAGAATACAGACAGGCCTCAATTAGTCAAGTTATCTCTTCTTAATTATTCCCTGTGTCAAAAAATAGTCTGCCTGCCACTCATAAAGTCATTAGCTGAAGAGAAAAGTAGATTGGTTTTAATTGAGAGTAGAAGAGATGATAGGTTGTTTATAAAAGAAAAATTGCAGAGTGACTTTTAAAGAAGTAAAAACTCTGTTTTGTTTACTTCTGTTTACAGTTATTTAAAATAAAACTAATTTCTAATAAAATAAAATAAAACTAATTTCTACAGTTATTTAAAATAAAACTAATTTCTTCTCTGAGAAAGAATGAAGCAGTTTACTTTTTTCATGCCATTTTGAATTACTTGGTTGAACTTGTAAAATTCTAGACCAAACTAAACCACCTCTTTCAACAAAAAGCTGTCATAGAAAATAGTGGTGCCACTTTCAAAATGTAAAGACAGACACAGTTATCACTTGCATGCACATCAACTTAGCTGGAATTTTTAAACAGCTTGAATTAGTATATAGGCTTTGGAAACAGCACTACATTAAGGAACCTCCCAGTTCTGATGAGTTGGGGGCGGCGGGGGCGCAGAGGGGCGGTGGATGCGGATACAACTCATCCACTCTGGTTTCCAAGATTTTAAGTTTCTCTTAGTAGTGAAACAATGCAAACAAAAAAGAGAGCTTCTCCACCCCCTTCAAGGAACCTTTGGTGGTTACAGCAGGAAAGGAAAAGTAATTCAGTGAGCCATAGGTAACACATTAATATTAATTCTTTCATGGTATTTGTGGCTAGAAAGAGATGAGATAACACTAGGAAAATCCATGACAACAGAAATAGAAGGTTAATTTCACTTTTCACTCCCCTCTGCTTGCCATCTAAAGCTGAAACCCACTTGTCTCCTTCTCCTCCTCACAGCTTTTACTTATTCTTTCTACATTGGCTTTAACTTTGAATAGAATTTAATTTGGGGTCATAATTAAAATATGGTTGGCAATTCCTCAAATGGTTTCTTAAAGGGTAATGAAATATTTAACAATGATTATCTTGTGAGCTGTGTTGCCCTCTCATTATTAGGCTTGTAGCCATCTTATTTTCTTGTTCCATTCTTCTCCACACTCAAACGGTCCCCAACGAACCACCTTCCGAAGAATAGGAACAATGGTCCCATTAGTTTGTCATAAAACCAAAATGATACACGTGTTTTAATAACACAGAATGTGAGTTGTAAAAGTTTGACTTCTCAGTTGGGATGGTTCTTGGAAATGCAAGCCAAAGAAATCAGATGAGAGTTGAGAAGTGAAGATGAAAGGTAAAGAGTCCATTTTGTAGAAGTATAAAATTCTCAAAGTCACAGGAGAAGAAATAAAATTGCTCAAAGACCATCACATGAACCTGAAATTATGTTATTCCTTGTAGGACAATGACAGTCATATCATTAATCCAAAGTACACAGGACTTTCCCACAAGGAGATTAAGTAGATAGAATCGACAGCTATTTTTGTCAGGTAAAGTTAAAGCAACAGTTGGCAGATAGTTGGACAGTTCTAGTCTTTTCAATATCCAAGCAGATAAATTAATAGCTTACTAAAAATAGAATGCACCTTAAAAGAGAAACACACACACACACACACACACACACACACACACTAGTAATGGCCCAGTGAATATTATTAAACCTTACATGGGTTTTGGCAAAAAATAGTGAGTGGCAAAGGTTGTGAAAACACAGGTATAATCAGAAATTTTTAACTTCACCTTATTTGACCAGTCATATAGATTATTTTAGCTATACTAAGGACTTTAGTATACTAAGGAATACTAATAAAAACAAACAAACAAACAAAAAAAGGAATACTAATATACATTTTGCAAGAGCTTTTTCCAAATCAGTAGAAAAGAGTCATCAAGAAGAAAGTATAATATTTTTCCAGTTTAACACTTTTTTTTTTTTTTTAATGATAGAAAATGGGAGGACTTCCCTGGTGGTCCAGTGATTAGGAATCTACTTGCCAATGCAGGGGACATGGGTTCAATCCGTGGTCCAGAAAGATTCCACATGCCACAGAACAAATAAGCCCGTGCACCACAAATCACCGAGCCTGCGTTCCCTAGAGCCTGCGCTCTGCAGTAAGAGACGCCACCACAACGAGAAAGTAACCCTGCTCACTGCAACTAGAAAAAGCCCGCACGCAGCAAGAAAGACCCAGCACAGCCTAAATAAAGAAACGAATACAAAGGAAAGTGGGAGCGAGAACTCAAAGTGTTAAGATATATATTTAAGCCAAAAATGAAAATTGATATGTTATTTTAGTTATATATATATTTTTTCTGTGTGTGTTATATATATACACACACCCTCTATCCTAAATAAAATTAGTGCAGAGTTCTTAGATTCCTTTTCAAACAAATTCTAAGTATATCCATTTATCCAATTATTTGTCATGCCAAAGTATTAGACACAAAGTAAATATCTAATAATAAGAATGTAGATGAGAAGAGATTATCTTCCTAACCCTAGGACTATGTACTTTTGAATGTTTACGATTAAAACTGAAATGATTTCTTGAAATGATTTCTATCAGTGAAAGAACAGGTATGTCTGATTTCAGAGACCAAGAGGTACAAGAAGTTTTCACTCAGTGTGATCCAAATAACAAATGCATGGCTATCACCTTTCATTTTTCTTGTTTGGAAAAATGCAGATTCCCCAGACCTGCTGATTCAAGAGACCTCAGCATGCGATCAATAAATCTTCATTCTTCCAGAAGGTGATCATGCCATTCTTCTTATCTTTAAAATCAGATAATCAGGGCAGCATCAAGTTCCGGATGTTAGTAGATATTGGACATTTTTAAAGGATCCCATATTCACCCGGGCATTTAGGACAGCATTCCTAAAGTCAAGTGCCTAGAGACGCCAGGCAGCATTTTAAAATAGGAATGGGGAGAAATGGGGCTGTTACAGACCAAAGACAGTCTTCCCTGTGTAAAGGCAATAATAGCAGCTACTCGCTTCCACTTGATTATTTTCCCACAAGAACATACACCACTTTGTCAGATACTGAATCTTTTCTTCTCCTTGACATAGTAGAGATCCGGATGCTTATGTGAAATGTTCTGATTTTAAAATGTTGACAACTAATTTATAATATTTTAAATGTGCAATCAGCCACTATATAAGCAGGCAAAACATTTGCAACATCTGCTTCTGGTAAACTCTATGAAAAAATACTACAGAATAGTCTTGTCTGCCACATTTATAATTTCACTTCCAACTATGGTTTTCATACATAAAGCACAAATGGAACAGTCCTCTCTCTACACTATCAGTACTAAGTATAGGTACTGTGGAAGGGATAAACATACAGCATTGGACCTATTTAAAATAAATTATGGTCTAAACAACAAGACTCACACACTGTGACAGTGACCAAATTAACCATGAGTTTCAGAGAAAAGTGTGGTCAGCATGAGCTAGGAAGATTATAGAGGGCTTCCTAGAGAAGGGAGTATTTAAAATGGACCATGAAAGGTGATTATGTCTTTTAAAAAAATATATTTTTAAAATAACTTTACTAAGACTGTTGGAGAAGGATATGGCAAACTACTCCAGTATTCTTGCCTGGAAAATCCCATGGACCGAAGAGCTTGATGGGCTACAGTCCATGGAGTCACAGAGTCAGACTCGATGGAGCAACTAAGCACATATTAGGACTGTAAAACTCCTTTCTGCTAGAAATCTTATCAGGCCAGTTAATACATACATTTTAGTGACACAAGCATTTAAAAGAGCTTAGAAATACTGAAAATGTGAAAAAAAGAAGAAAAACAAATATCAGGATGGATTGGATTTAAAATGCATGGCATTAGGGAATAACCAGGGATAATTAATCAAAATCAAGAAGGAGAAAATGAACAGAACAAGCCCAAGCATAGCGCCTACAAAGAACAGAGTATCAGGTCGCTGAAAACGTTAACTAAGACTGTCTGCTGCTCTCCACTATCATCCTATCTTTGTGAAAGTGTCCATGAAAAAACTCAGGTAAAAAAATAAGACAAATGTATTTTGCTTTTTTCTTCATAGGTCTGGCAGCATGTAATACTATCCAATGTTAGATTGAGGACTAAATCAAAAAATATGAGCAGAGAAGAGCAGAAAGTAAGAAAAATATAAATATAGATAGGTAGGTAGATTGCAAGGTTGGGAATAGACGTGGGGAGAGAGTGAGGAAGGAAGGGAAGAAACAAAATATTAATCCATCATAAGAAGAGATAAGAGGAGAATATCTATAAACGTTGAAAGGGGCCTGGTAGAAAAGGAACATTGACCACTTCATCTCATTAGTGGGTACAGTTCAGGATGCAATGTACTTAAGCACAGTGGAGAGAATTTAGGTTAAATAATATGAAAGACTTTTATAGCTATATGAGGACACTCAGACAATGGATCATGCTATCAAGGGAATTAAGAGTCACTCTTGGCTGAAAGACACTAATTTATTATGGGTTGATTTAAGTATAATTAAAATCAACCCAGATGCCAAACAAGGGAAAGGCTATGTAAGTTTTAGAAATCCATTTTTTACCTAAGGACAGAGAGAGTGGCAAATGTGCAAATGTTCTGCAGCTAGATTAATCTTCCTTTAAAAAGCTCCCACTCATCATCTCACTCCACTGCAAAAATAACTTTAAATGACTTTACACGATGATCCATCCAAAGTTGTAAGTCAGATATTTAACAGTCTGGCTCTATCCTGCTGTTTCAACCCTTTTCCAACTCCTCCTAGACACGGGCCATTCGCTCTCTTTAGACTGATCTACTTCCTGTTTTCTAAAGCTTGCAGGACTGTTGTCAGTCTCCAACCCCAAGTTCACCCAAACTCAAATATTTTAAACCCTTCATTTTGCCAGGCACAATTCTTTCTATCCATCAAGACCAAGTTCCTCCTGGAACCCTGAAACCAAACTATTCATTTCTTTTCAGGACTTAACAGCAACTGCTGTCCGGCTCTTTCATATTGCAATCACCATGTGACCGCTCTTGCATTGTTCTATTTTATTGTCACATAATGACTGAGTTATCATGTCTCAGCTTCTTTTCTAGACTGCAGTGCCTTTATTGATGACCATCAATGTTTACACTTGAGGGTCCATGGTGTTTTGCCCAGAGTACATACTTAGTGATTGTTTAATGGATTTACTGATTAACCTTCAAAATTATTTCAAAGTTCTATAGAATCTATACTAATTCTAACAAGATTCCAACAGAATCCTACATGTTAACTTTCTTCAAAACTATAGCTCTATTTTCTCTCATCTTCCATTTTCATCCTTAGAATAGATTTCCAAAGCAAAACATTGGCCTCTGAAAGCTACTGATATGATCTTGATTCCTTCAGTGAGAAATACATGATTCCCTAGAAATCCCCCTTAAATGCAATTATAGCAGAATTATCTTTCAAATTATAGCCATATGGATTTTGGAGGCTGATGAAGACAAGCTTTGGGATCTGCAAAATATTCCTCATTTTTGCTCTTTTTAACTTAGTAGCAATAAAGGGACACTGACTCAACCAGTGAACTCTCTTCACATTTGTTTGTTCTTTTCCCTTTACTTTCAGCCCCACCTGAGTTCCGCCCTTCTCTGCTCTATATCTTTGCTCTTCATTTCATACATGTCAATATCCATGGCCCGTGTGCGTTTTCCTGACTGCCTAAGACAACAGTCTGAAAGAGACACAAAACCAGGGGGAAAAGTGCCACACAAAAGCTCTGGCAGATACTGCCACCTACAGGGACTATCTGAGCACCGTCTTTAAGATCATCCTCATTTCGGTCTCATGAAAGCGGCCACTCCTGTTTCACAGTGGGGAGAAGCTGGGTACAGTTGAACTATACGGATAAGGAAGAAGTCAACTCCATCAAATAATAACCTTGATTTAGAGCATGGAATAATTATATATTATGTACGTGTGGGTCAGTATGTGTACATCTGTATTATATATACATATTTATGTAAAATATGTAAATTACTCATTAATCTGGGCCAGTAAAACTTAATAGAGCTGTAAAGATGGAAAATAAAAAGACAACAATATTGTACTGCACTACTGATAATTTCCATTAGAAAAACATATATTTTTAAATGTCAGAAAAGTTGTATATGGTCATCCCTCAGCATCTGTAGGGGATTGGTTCCAGAACCACCACCCTATCCCAAGGTACCAAATTCTGAGGATGATCAGTTTCTAACCTATGCACATCCTCCATATACTTTAAAACATCTCTAAATTACTTATAAAACTAAATATGATGTAAATGCTATGTCCCAAGCATATGGCAAACTCAAGTTTTGTTTTTGGAACTTTCTGGATTTTTTTTTTCAAAATGGTGTAACTATCAATAATTAGTTGAATCTACAAATATGGAAGGCTGACTGTACCTACTTTGGGTTCAACTATGCTACTGGAAAGTTTAAATAACATTATATACAATGTTTTAGGACATTTATCTACAGCCAAGATGTCTGGGGGTTAAAGGTTTTCTCCTTGAATATCCTAAGCTTTAAAACATGTGTTAACTATTTGTTTACAGCTTCCCTGGTGGTTCAGACAGTAAAGAAATCTGCCTGCAATACAGGAGACTGGGGTTCAATCCCTGGGTTGGAAAGACTTCTGGAGGAGGAAATGGCAACCCACTCCAGTAATCTTGCCTGGAGAACTCCACACACAGAGGAGGCTGGTGGGCTACAGGCCACACAGTTGCAGAGTCGAAAACAACTGAGAGACCCACACAACTAGAGAAATATCCTTGAAATTAATTACAAAGACATTGCTTTCTTAAGAATGAAATGTTGAATATTTACTTGATAATTTAATACCATCACTACAAATATATGACATTGGGGCAGAAAGTGAAGAGGAACTCAAAAGTCTCTTGATGAAAGTGAAAGAGGAGAGTGAAAAAGTTGGCTTAAACCTCAACATTCAGAAAACTAAGATCATGGCATCTGGTCCCATCACTTCATGGGAAATAGATGGGCAAAAAGTGGAAACAGTGTCAGACTTGATTTTGGGGGGCTCCAAAATCACTGCAGATGGTGACTGCAGCCATGAAATTAAAAGACACTTACTCCTTGGAAGGAAAGTTATGACCAACCTAGACAGCATATTGAAAAGCAGAGACATTACTTTGCCAACAAAGGTCCATCTAGTCAAGGCTATGGTTTTTCCAGTGGCCATGTATGGATGTGAGAGTTGGGCAGTGAAGAAAGCTGAGCGCCGAAGAATTGATGCTTTTGAACTGTGGTGTTCTAGAAGACTCCCGAGAATCCCTTGGACTGCAAGGAGATCCAACCAGTCCATTCTAAAAGAGATCAGTCCTGGGTGTTCTTTGGAAGGAATGATGCTAAACTTATAGCATCATAGAAAAAAATATATGGTGAAATTGACAGTCAATAGCATTAGGTAAGTGAAAAGCTATCTCTTTATGTGTGTGTAAGAGAAGGAGAATATTAAAATGGCAACTATGATCATCATAATTAACTCAAAAAGTACTAATCACAATAGTAACTATACATTCCTATGCAAGTATTTCAAACTCCTAAAACAACTTAGGAAAAAATATTTTAAGACAGTTTGAGATAATGTTTCAAATATATTAACCCTTGTACTGTGAAGTGTGTGTGTGTGTGAAAGTCACTCAGATGTGTTTGACTCTTTTTGACTCCATAGGCTATAGCCCACCAGGTTCCTCTGTCCATGGAATTCTCCAGGCAAGAATACTGAAGTGGGATCTTCCTGACCCAGGGATCAAACCAAGGTCTCCTGCATTGCAGGTAGAATCTTTATCATTTGAGTCACTATACTACATTAATGTCAATTTCCTTAAGGTAAAATTTTCCAGTCATTTTCTTTTTCTTATATTCATCCAATGCTTGGTAAGTCTATCATAAAAATGAGATTTTCAATGGTTACTTAGTGGATTCAACAGTGCTTTAGAATTAAATCAGGAAGCTTATGTAAAGACAATAAAGAAAACTTCATTTGGCAGGACACAAATGACCAAAACTTCATTAACTGATTTTTCCCTAATTTTACTTGTACTAAAAAATTAAAAGTTCATAAGAAATAGTCCAACATGTATATGTATATATATGTTGGACTATTTCTTATGAACTTTTAATTTTTTAGTATATATATATATATATACAGGTATACATCCTATGAACTTTTAATTACTAACTTTTAATTTTTTAATATATATATATATATATATAGGTATACATCCTGTCCTACTTTCTCACAGCTTAGCATCTGTGCAATAGTTGTCAGTGATAGATGAAATTCCGTTTTACAGTGCCCTAAATCCTCAAATATAATGTTAAAATATTTGCTAGAACAATAAGTACAAAATAGAAAGATTCAATATTTATTCATTTCCATAATGATTTCTAACAATGCAAATATTTTAAGTGATTACTCTTAACACTTAATAAAACAGAATCTTTCCCCAAGCATTTTAGGTAAATTAGATTCCATTGTACAATAATCTTCTGGATAAGATTTCTTAATGGCAAATATCAAATGGAGTATGGCCTTGTAGTGAAATAGATCCTAGACTACAACAGAAAAATGTGTTCTAGGTCATGTTAAAAGGAAAAAAAAAATTCCTTGGGTGAGTAAATTAGACGGTTTTTTTGTTAGTCTAAATTTAGCCAGTATGGTTCTTAATGGTATATCTCAGAATTCTATATGGCCAAGTACATTACTCCTCCACAAGTGAGATGGCTTTTTTTCCCCCAAGACCTCATTTGATCACAAAACACTTGTTCTTAGTAAGTAGATTACACTGACCCAAGCTAGTGTTTTCCACATAACAGAGATAGCTGATCTAACATATTAAGTTGGTTATTTCTCTGCCCCAAATAACTATATACACTAATAACATCTGAACCCTGGTCCTTTACAATGTTATTACTGACATCATTAATAGAATTCTAGGTAGGAATCATGAAGGAGGGACCTAGGGAGATGCTAGAAAGGCCAGGTACCAAGATGAGATTCATTGAATCTGTAGAAGCCTTGTCACATTAGCATTCTTCCACATTATTCTAGCTTTGAAATTCTTATGATAAAACTCCATTTAACTAAAATTTGAAGATAAAAAGGGATGCCTACAATTTAAAAATAATTTCCCTACTCAATTTGCAGTTTAAAATTCATGTCAGAAAGATAACTAGCCTGCAACAGATAGAGGGCTTGCTAAATGGAATAAAGCTTTTGATATGGAAAAATCATCAGCTATACATGTGTAGCTTCTATTATTAATTATATACCTAATCCAGGCTTCCTTGATAGCTCAGTTGGTAAAGAATCTGCCTGCAATGCGGGAGACCCCGGTTCAATTCCTGGGTACGGAAGATCCCCTGCAGAAGGGATAGGCTACCCATTCCAGCATTCTTGAGCTTCCCTTGTGGCTCAGCTGGTAAAGAATCCATCTGCAATATGGGAGACCTGGGTTTGATCCCTGAGTTGGGAAGATCCCCTGGAGAAGGGAAAGGCTACCCACTCAAGTATTCTGGCCTGGAGAACTCCATGGGCTGTATAGTCCATGGCGTTGCAAAGAGTCAGACAGGACGGAGCGACTTTCACTTTCAATACACATATAACATATCAATGATATTATAATACATAAAATAAAAATATCACAATATTGTATATTATTTTGAAGCATATATTATTTTATGATTATACATTGAGCTTGACAGCTTCCACCAATAGTGTTAGTCTTACAAAACGTTCTTGCCTTTTGGTAGGTCTTCACTGACCTCCCACACGGCAAAATGCTTCCCAGACACTCATGAAATTTATTATTTTATTTCACTTTTTGTAAGTCAGTCTTAAAATGCAAATACTAAAGGAAAAGAAGTATGTTTTAAATTCACACCAGAGTTAAAAAAAAAAAAAAAGACAATTATACTCTCCTGAATCTGGTCTTATTCATCCAAGAAGGGAACTGTAATTGATCAAAACATATATTTTTGATGAGTCCCTGCCACCTCTGTTGAATTCTCTCCACTATCAATGTGACTGAAATCTGACCTCATTTTCAAGTAAACATGTGGAGAGTGGAGAGAACCTTGATTTTAATTACTCTGAATAAGCTTTCAGTAACAAAAGGCAATTTTACAGTTACAAAAAGTAGCAATTCTCCATCGGAATGTGTGGAAGAAGTAAATACTGCGTTCCTGAAGAATAAACATATAAAAGGCTTTTCAGTCATCTGAGGGAAAGAATACAATTTTGGAAATAAAATCAGAGAGAAAAACTGTCCTACTGTTTACTAAAAGACCTTTGAAATACAGAGCTGGCTCTGGTCCCATTGAAAGTACAATACCATTTTAAAAATATCTTCCTTTCTGACAGTTTTTAATGTTACAAGTCAGAAATCTGATTTAAATCAGAAGTCCTTTCAACTAGTCAGAGGTTCAGTTTTCAAATTCTGTAACAGCGTTATGTCCTGATGTGTTTTGAATGAAAAAAGAAAAGCATTGCAGACAGCAGAGATGTGCAGCAGCACAAGAAATACAGGGGGGAAAGTGGAGAATAGTTTACACAATCAAGTTAACACAGGGAGTATTTCCCCTTAAAATAAAAATTAACTGGGAACATTAACATTTATTGAATTATATACAGTATGCTAGATATTTTAAGAGAGGAAGTTACTGGTTCCATTATAGTTTTCTAAATGATTATTTTTCTGCTACTCAAGATTGCTGTGAAAATAAATGAGAAGACATCTGGTCAATGAACAATAAAACTCTCAATTAAAACTTAAAATATTGAGCAGACAAATGCCTACCTGTGAGAGAGAAATATTATTCCTTTTCTGATTGGTATTGTAATAAACCTTTCTGATTTCTCATTCTGCATCTTTTTCATCATTAATTTTTTTTCTCATATGTACTTTGCCTTCTTCCATTCTTTGCATCATGAATCCCTTATAAGAGATTCTTTGTTACTCCTCATACCCTTCATACTTCCTTTTCTCGTCTTTCTTTTCTCCACTGAATTCTCATCTAATACTCCACAGGAGAATTACATTTTTCTTTCAATACTTTATCATGAGAATCTTTCTGCAAAAATGTCAAAATCTGCAAAAGTACAATTTTATTTTCTCTGAGTTGTCAAGATGTTCAGACATTTTAAGATTAAACATAGAATGGTTTCCTTCTAAAGTTACACATTAGAATTACTTAGCATATCAGATTTGGACAAAATAATTCATTCGATTCTGCCTAGGGACATTTAGAGTAATATATCTTTTAGGATATCTTTAGTAATATATTTTTACCCATTTTATCCAAATATATTTTTAAAATATATTTTAACTTAACAAATAGAATGGGTGAGTGGTAAAATGCAAATTTGTCTCTAATATCTCCTGGAAAAAGTTTGTGGAAGTGAAAACTAGAATATTCTGAAAAAAATATGAGATACACCTAACCCAAATCACAATTATAGAAAGACTCATCCAAATTTGAAGTTGGTCTGAAAGCCTGGAGTGGAGGGGGCAGGAGCTCCAAGAGCTAAAACAACATTTGTACATTCAGTCAATAAATCCCTCAGCTCAATCACATGGTCTTCCTATCACTAAAAAATAAATCCCAACTGGCATGCTGATGTTTTTCTTTGGTGAGCTACTTCACTATTCAAGGGTATCCTAATGGCAAACACATAGCACTGGGCTGGACACATTAAGTACCGAGTGAATGAATATATTAGTGAATGAAAAGATGTGAGAGAAAATCTATTTTTGCTATTTGTATGAGCCTAAATCCCCAAAGCAACAGGCTGTCAAGCAAAAGTAGCTGGTTAGATCTTAATTTTTACTTTTATTGCTTTTATATTTAGATTTAAATAGTTTAAATAAAGTTTTTATACACACACACACACACACGTATGCCAACACATACAAATCAAGTTCTCTTTGAATAACCCTCTTTTGCTGATGCATATTCCAAAACCTTACTCCGCCTGAAATTCCTTCCTGGTGCTTTTCATTCATTGAAATTCTATATGCCTGTACTTAAGCCTGTCTTCTGGACAGTCTTTTCCTAACCTTTGAATTTATTTCTCATTTGAATGTATTTAGCATTTATACTCTCTCCACTCATTTCACTCATGCTACTTTATATTGTGAACTTTTAAAATACGTTTAGTTCCTACATAAAGAATGTGCTAGGAAAATTTTTCATAGTTCTATCTCATTTTTTTCCCCTATGACATTCAGCACAGATGCTCTGTGTGGTGGGTACTCTATAAACTTCACACTAATGATAAAAGTCTCCTCTCACATCTGGGATCTTCAAGAGGTCAGAGTTTCAGCAAGCACTGCAGTTATCCAAATTTCTATTTGCCATGATTGCAATAATTGCACATAGCTAAGAGGAAACTACAGTGATGATGCATTCTTTCAAGTAAGTGCCTTAGTAGATTCCCAAGAAAAGTTGGCCACAAACACACAGAGGACAAGCCACATGCCTTATTTTTATGTCTGCTCCATAGCATCTCCCCACATGGCTTTGCAAACAATATTATAAATGAATGGTAAACAAATAAATTAATAACTAAACAGATGAAATACAAAAGGATTAGTCAAATCCTTTTATGAATATTTGATCCCCTCTAGCTACACTTCTATCAGGTACAGAGCTGCAAAATAGAAGCATCAGATAACTTTTCTTAAGATTTCTAGGATAACTGAAAATCCAAATAACAATATTTGAAAATAAAACTTTTTAGTCACCTCTCTATAAAGGGTCTGTTTCTAGATATCCGCAAACCTAATGGAAAGGAGAGCTAAACAAGGCAACTGAACAACAGGTGATATATTTGGAGAAGCGGTGATTCTTTGAGCTGTTCATGAAATTAAAACAACTGCCATTGTAACACAAAATTACATATGGCAAAATAAAATTCTAACTTACATTATCAACACCATCCTAATCATCTAAAATTCAGGATTCATCCACTATACTTGACATTCTTACTCTCGGAAACTTCCTATATGACTGCATTCATTTTCTAACCCACTTTTACAGTTACAATGAGCTCCTACCATGAAGGAAACTTTAATCACAGGATTTCTTCTTCTAGAAAAAACCAATATAAAAGTTTTAGTTGGAAATCCCATGGTGTCTTTGAAATCACTGAAAGATTTCAGGCTTTATTATTAGGTCCATGTACATGTGCTGTTCACCTTCTAGAAAATAAATCCTTGCTTACGAACTGAGTTTGGATATAAATTAATACTAGGTTGAAGTGGGACACTCAAAGTTAAGACTATTTCCAAGTGCAGTGTTCTTTGTACAGATTCTCCAATGTTAGGATTTGGAAGAATGGAGCTTGCTGACTTTCAAATTCCTCCATTCTCACATTTATTTTACTAATATATTTTCATGTTTAAAGAACAAAAGTAATATGGATGAGAATCTGATACTTGTGAATACTGTTCTGTGCTGTAAAAGTCATTTGGAACCCAGACACTTACAGAGACTATTAGGGTAATAATGATGTGTGCCTCAGAGACAGTGCTACCATTTATTGACTGTGTGACCTAGTAAGTCACAACCTAATGTGTGTCAGTTTTGTTGTTAAAAAAGCCAAGGTTAACATTGGCATCTACTTCATCCATTTGATTTAAAGAGTAAGTTTTTACTCAAGCAGAGCCCTTGCTACATTGCCCAACAAATGTTAGCTATTAGAACTATTATACAAATACACGAAGGACAAGAAGGGAAAGTCCAACTTCTGCAACAGATAAATTGCTCTCATCTTTCTCATCACCATTTGGTTGAATTTAGTCATTTCTCTTTTCCTGCACACATGTCCAGTGGTAGGCATGCATCTGCTTATCCAGAGGGCTAGTCGGCTTTCTGGAAAGGTTCCGAATTATTGGTATGTTCCTCTCTTTCTCTTTAACTGCCACATGATTTGGCACTACAATTACAAAATGTCCGTGATGCTAATGTTCACACTGTCAAAGGACAGAAAGACACAAAGCTTAAGAAGATTCTCAGTAGCAAGGTTTGTCATTCTGGAAGATCAAAGATTAATATCTGCAGTTTTAAGACCTGTCTTGTAACTGTTATCTGATGATTCACCGAAGTCCTGAGGAATATGGTAGAGTTTAAGTTCACATCAGCACTGACTCAGAAAAAGTGCGTCCTGACAACATCTAACCTTTCTTTCTGATGAACATGCCAAAGAGTGTTCATCAACAGTGTATACAATCATCTCTGGGTTTAAAGCCTATTTTCCAAGTTGATGTTAAGAGTATGTTTTCCTTACAGGCACCACATTAAGTAGTGAAAATAGAAGTCTTAAAGCAATGAACAGATTTTGCCTGAAATAGCCAACAGAAAGGAGGAAAGAAATACATTGCCACAGAAGGGCCGCAAATGTTGTGAATATCAATAGGCATCACTCGCTTTATGAAACCCATTTTACATCCACTGGAGCCACCTGCTTGGAAACGGATGAACTGAGAATTCAGGGACAAACTGATCCACAAAGAAGACACAGAGTGGGCATTTTGTTTAATGGCTAGTCACCACCAGGAAACTGCTAGTGAGGAAGTAGAGATGTAATCCACACAACTAGTTGTTTTGTACTTGAGCAAATAACTCAGACAATCATCTCATCTAGGTGGAAAATAAAAATGGATGTTTGTATATACAGAGGAGCAAATGATACAGGAGAACATGGCACTTTATCTACAATAGTTGTATAAATTTAAGGAAACAGGCAAATTTTCTCAATTTGTCAAAACTCCCAGAAAAAAAAAAAAAAAAAAGGCAGCACCAGGATGGTTCTTGTACTCCCCAGGCCTTTCTTCAAATCACTAATTTATGCATACACTTGTTTCATTCATTAAGGATTCCATGGGAATAAAATGATATTTGAATCAGAATAAAAGGAAAAAGCAGTTTTACAAAGGCTTGATCCAAAGACATTTTCAACTTACTTTAAATGATTCAGTTTCTTTGAATTTTCATCTTTTTCTTCTAAAATTTAACAAACCAAGTATCTTAATATCTGTCTATCACTTCTACTAAAGATTTAAAACATTGAATTTACTCTTTCTTCCACAAAAGCTACTCTTTCATTTCTTTTTCTACTAAATTTTAGCATTTGTTAAGTTTCTCAAGTTAAACACATAAGAATCCTCTACAACCAATTGTTTGTCACAGCTGTTGGTAACCTAATTTCACTGATAATACTTAAGGAAAGTGTCTCCATCGTCTTTCCGACTCACTGCCAATGCCCTTGTCAGGCTCATCTTATCTTTCAACTTGCCACCATCCCTTCTCTCTGTAATCCATTTTCTTCACACTGGTGCCAGAGCTGTTGTCCAAATAAATGGATCATGCACCACATTACTCAATCACAGGCTTCTCACCATGACCCTGAGCTTCCTCCCTGTCTTCCATAATTACCCAGGCCCAAAGACTTTATATCTGTTTTGTCCAATGTGGTAGCAACTAGTCCCATGGATTTAAATTAAATTAAAAATACAGTTTCCCAGTCATGCCTGTCTACATTTCAAGTGTTCAACAGCAATTTGATTAGTGGTTGCCATGTTGGAAAGTGCAGAGACAAAATACATTTTGTAAAAAGTTCTGCTGGATAGCACTGGCCTATTTAGATCTTAATCTGGTCACTCTAAAATTTATACTTTCTGAATAGTTCTGGATAGAGAACCATTCAAGGACTCCTACTCTTGCATATGTTGCAACATTTATTTTGCCTGCCCTTCCTCACACAGAATTGTTTTCTGGTTCTCATGATCCGTGTCAATGTGAAGAAATGAGGGAAGCCATATCTGGTGCCCGTCACAGAATTCATCCTAGCACCCCGTGCTCCCATAGCACATTGCTTATACCTCTTTGATAAAGCTTACTATACTGTACTCTTTCTCCTTACCCAGATGGCTTCTCCAGTAAACCACAAGATATTTCTTCATTTTTATCTATTGATCTATCTATCTAGTTTAGCTTAGTGCAAAGCACATGGTAAATATTCAAAAATGTTGAACATTAGTTGGATTCTGACCATATATCTCTGGTGATTAGTTGTTTGAAAAAATCAGAAGTCTTGCCTCAAGAAAAGACTTAAGCCCCTGGACTCAGTTGTTTTTTATTGTCCCTTGTAAGGTTTCCCAGTATACTAGCCACACCATTCAAAATTCTACCTTCACAATGCTATATGCTTATCAGTAGAACTATTGATGCCAAACAGAAATAGAATTTCCAACTGAAACCATCCACTGGGTCTAAATTGGGTCTAAAAGTGGTGCTCTTTATATTAATAATTTTCCTTCTATTGATGAATTATTCCAACACTCCTGAAGAACATCAATAATTCTCCTCTAAGTATATTAAATTACCCTTAAAGCAATCATGCTTGATCACTTTGAGAAGATCTGAGCCTTGCTCAAACTACAATTCAGTGAGCTGACCTAGAGTTAACCATCTTTTACCACTTCATTATCAAAGAGACAAGTAAAGTAATAGATGAGTTTTGATACACAGTCTTCAAGCATAAGCTATGTTAATTAATTCCTATTAAGGAGGTTTAGATTTCACTTGCAATGGACACTTAACTTTATAAAGATGAACACAGTTCATAGTCTTGCTGTTTGGTCTACATTTAGACACCATCAGAACTAGAGCAGGGCATAACTAAAAAGTGCTACAATTTCTAATTGGATATTTACTTTCATCCATTTTTCTATATGAAAGAAAGCTCACTAGTTTCTGCAAAGCTCTTCTTGTTGTTGTTCAATTGCTCAGTCATGTCCAACTCTTTGTGGCCCCATGGCTTCCCTGTATTTCACCATCTCTGGAACTTGATGAAACTCATGTCCATTGAGGCAGTGATGCCATCCAACCATCTCGTCCATCCTCTGTTGTCTCCTCCTCCTCCTGCCCTCAATCCTTCCCAGCATTAGGATCTTTTCTGAGTCGACTCTCTGCATCAAGTGGCCAAATATTGGAGCTTCACCTTCAGCATCAATCCTTCCAATGAATATTCAGCTTGATTTCCTTTAGGATTGACTGGTTGATCTCCTTGCTGACCAAGGGACTTTCAAGAGTCTTCTCCAAAACCACAGTTCAAAACACAACAATTCTTTTGCACTTAGTCTTTAAGCTCTTACTTATTGATAATTTTGTATTGTGTTAATTTCAATGTTTTCCTGAAGAAGCAAAAATGTGCTGCTGCTAAATGTACCTACATGGATTTATGTCTTTTTTGTGTGTCTATAAAATCGCTGAAGTACAGAGAGACACCAAGTACTGTAGAAGACAAGGTTACGTATTGTGTGTCAGAGATCTATTTTTGTTTGTTTGTTTGTTTCTACTCAGTACCACTTCTGTGTTCTAGGATTACTAAAACTACCTCTCATTTCCAAAAGGGCCTATTCCTCCCACAATTCACCAATATGGATCCCTTAGGGACTGCCGCATTTTTCTGTGTTCATACCTCCCTGATCAAAGTTGACAGATCCGAAATGGATCCACGTTGGGCCAATAACAATACTGTATTTGCCAAAGTACAGTTGATTGGTCCAGGGGTGGGTACTCCACTAGCTTTTTGAATCCACAGCCAAATATCTATGCTTACAACCCATCCAGAGCTATCTGAGCTTCAGATATCTCCCCCAAAATTCAGGTAAATGCTGAAGATTTACTGAAGATTAAGGGGCTAAAGATTAAAGCAACAAAACTAGGAAGCTATTAAAAACCAAGTTTTCTACCACAAGGAAAAATGCAGTCTGCCATGAGACAGAATGAAACTGACAAGCTAAGAAAGGCAAATGAGTAAACCAGATTGATTCCTGACAGTTTCTGAGTCCCTAGGGCTGAACCTTAACACTCTTCTTTCCCCAGGATAGTTATTCAAGGCTTCCTTCCATTCTGGGAGCCAGTAAATCTTCCTCTTTGTGTGAATGGTTCAGGCTGCTTTTCTGACAATTGCAGCCAAAAAAGTTCTCATATTCATTAATAGCTAATGTACAATAAAATATACAGTCAAAAAAGATACTAACATTTCAGACCCTTCCCTGCCAAAACTTCAATAAAAGAGACAGAGGTTTATTATGGGAACAAGACACTATTATCCAATTGAAAATGTGATTTTAAAAATATATTCCATGGTTATTCTGGTAGTAAATACAGTTTTCCTGGAAAATTCCTCCAGCATTCCCAGGTCTGTAGAGTGGTGTGGGCAATGTACCACATGTAATTACTCAGGCATGTACTCATCTACTGTTTTGTAATGGGGCTAAAAGATAAAAAAAGGAAGGAAAGACAGAAGGAAGAATGGGCTTTAGTATTTTAATTAAAATGTTATCAATTTTTACACGTTGACATTCAAAGTGTTTCTCTCACACACTATTTCTAGCAATGCAAATTGATAGGGTTTAAAATGAAACGATCCTTCTGTAGAAAAATGAACAGTTCACGTCTAAGATCTTAAGAATTGACAGTCTCTCTCCTCATGTTTGTTTGCTTTCTACCTCCTGGAATTTATCTTAATAAAAAACATAATGCATATGGAAAAAATTTTACTTAAAAAGACATTACCCATCTTTTTTCCTTACAAATAAAAACCTGAAACCCCTTTGGCTACAGATAGGGGATGGATTAAATAAGTATGGTATATTCATGCCCTGGAAGTACATGTAACTAATAAAAATGATGGCAAAAATTTCACAGAAGACTGAAGAATTGTGTCCTGAGATAGTATGTCTAATATATTCTATTGTTTGAAAGAAAACATTTTCAAATTAATACATATGCAAATAAACGTATCTGGAATTATATACTGGGTTGGCCAAAAAGTTTGTTTAGGTTTTTCCATAAGATTTTGTGGAAGTGAACATTTTGGCCAACCCAATATGTCAATACATTTTAGCATTAATCTCTTTCTGGATAGTAAGATTAGGGGTGATTTTCATACTGTTCTTTGTATTTATTTGTATTCTATAAAATTCCTGGAATAAATACATACTACTTTTGGAAGCAGAAAAAGCACTAGATGTGACTTTTTAAAATTAAAATTAAAAAATGAAAAGTCATGTAATGAAGTCAAATTGGGTGTGAAGATACCTTAGAAACACCAAACAAAGGGATCTCTTTCTGGGTAATCACTCCAAGGGCTATTTCTTTCTAGAGGTCCTTGTTAAACAGATAAGGTGGCAGGTAATGTATATGAAAAATGGAAAAGGGTTCAGCACCAGTGTATCTGGGTTTTAGCTCAAGTTTTGCCATTTAAATGCTTAAATGAATTCAGGCAATCATTGATCTTGACTTATTTTACTTTTTTTAACCTATAAAAGATAATAAACAGCATGTTCATGTTAAAATAGTTGTTATAAAAACAATAAGGAAATAAAAACAAAATCAAGTAAAATAAAAATAAATCAATAAAATGTAAAGCTTTAAGCCACAGTTTCTAATTTTTCTCTAGTTTCTTCTTTGACATGAGAGAGTTGCTCAGTCATGCCCAACTCTTTGTGACCTCATGGACTGTAGCCCACCAGGCTCCTCTGTCCATGGGATTCTCTAGGCAAGAAGACTGGAGTGGGTAGCCATTCCCTTCTCCAGGGGATCTTCCCAATCCAAGGATCGAACCCCGGTCTCCTGCATTGCAGGCAGATTCTTTACCATCTTTGACATAAGTGTAATTTATAAGATAAATATCAAATCTCATTTCTTTCCTCAATGTCCCTGCCAAGCCAGTCAGAAGTATGCTCTGAGGGCACACAATATTGCTACTGGTTTGTACAGCATGTGCAATTCACAAGCCACAAAACTCCTGCAGCAAAATACCTTTTTGGTTGTCTCTTCAGTGCTCCACATGTACTAAGAGAACAGTAACAACTAAGACTTTCATTGTGTGCCATAATGTTCCAGGGACTGTGCTAAGGACTATTATCTCAGCTAAGCCTCATAACAATCTTAACTAGTAGGTGTTAAGTAACTCAGTCAAGGACACATAGCTGTTCAGAAGTGGGGAGATTAAAGCCTGGTGCTTGACCAGTGCATTACAATGCCTTCTGTCACACAATGTGGATGGCTATTGGGATGGATAAGATATAGGTTCTAACTCAAAGTATACTGACGTTTAGCAGTGGAGCCAAAACATGCAAGCATTCCTAAATAAAATCAAATTGGGATCATGCCACATGGATTTTCCTCCAAGAGGAGTTGACATTGTATTTGTGTCTCAAAATTAAGCTTTGAACCTGTCATTTAGACAGAGAAGACAGCACGAGTAAAGACAGAACATAAAAGCAGATAAGCATAGGTTTTCATAATATTTACATATAGAAGTACACAAGTATTATATATATTTATAATATACTATAAATGATATGCTATAATATTCTATATATGAGATGTATAATAGTAAAGGTAATATTATCCTTGAGGGCAGATGTAATCAATTTAACATTATGAACTTTTTATATAATAAGCACCCAAATAGAAACAAAGGAAATGTTTACAGTTGTATTAAGAATATTTGTTTCAAAGTATCTACAGGATGGACTTGGACATGGGGAGGGAGAAGCAGGGAATGTGTACGTAGCATGGCAGAAGAGTAGACGCAGCAGCAGAAATGAAGGCAGTAAGAATGAATACTGAAGAAGACAATGCAGAGTCAGCCAACCTTGGTAAGTTTGCACTAAGAAAAACTCAGATATCTTTTATAGTGTTACCCTGAATTTCTGGGGAAAACACTCTCTTGCCACAAGTGCAGAGAAGAAATTGGATAGTGGGAAGATCTTCTAGACATGTTGTGGGGACCTTTTCATGGTTGAGTTGCAGCTGGGAATATAACCTTTGGAGTAATCTGTAGAGAGTGGATAGATGAAACCTTGCTGGTATTGGATGAGATAATCAGGGAGAGGAATTAGAGGAAAAGAAATGAAGCTGGAGAGAGAGCCTTTGGTGCCTATTATACAGAGTAAGGTAAGCCAGAAAGAAAAACACCAATATAGTATACTAACGTATATATATGGAATTTAGAAAGATGATAATGATAACCCTGTATGCGAGACAGCAAAAGAGACACAGATGTATAGAACAGTCTTTTGGACTCAGTGGGAGAAGGCAAGGGTGGGATGATTTGGGAGAACGGCATTGAAACATGTATATTTATCATATGTGAAACAGATCGCGAGTCCAGGTTTGATCCATGAGACAGGGCGCTCAGGGCTGGTGCACTGGGATGACCCTGAGGGATGGGATGGGGAGTGGGGGAGGGGGTTTCAGGATGGGGAACACATGTAAACCCATGACTGATTCATGTCAATGTATGGCAAAAACCACTACAATATTGTAAAGTAATTAGCCTCCAATTAAAATAAATAAAAAGAAAAAAAAAGAAACATTCATCAGAAGTATGGGAAGGGGAAGAAAAAGTCAACACAGGACTCATAAGAATCTCTGCCACCTCACCTTAATTATCGTTTCGGAAAACATAAGGAACATCTGCATCACTGGTAAGTCTGTCTTTGTATATTTCAGGGAACCCAGAGCCCAGCAGAATGTGAATGGAGTACAAAATGCACAGCTAAATATTGTCCAGTTTTAATCCATTTAAGTGTAACACATTTCCTAGTTAAGCCATTCACCACTATTTGCTGACATTCACAGTGCATTTTCTTACACGCATTTACTTCAAAAAACACTGTCAGAAATTAAATTATGTTGGAGCAAGGTGATGTCTACCACAATTGGAAGAGAAAGAAAAAGTTCTTGACATTATTATCCTGGTGTTAATGTCCTAATCCTGATTTTTCCTACAAAGCAAATGGTTTACTATGAAGTGTCTAATTGATGAATATAATTAAAAACTGAAGTTCCTGTGAAGGGATCAAGGACCTTCTTTTGAGAAACCAAGAAGCTGAGTGTTAAGCCATTAATTTGCTTCTTCTGACACAGCTGCATTTTGTTACATAATGGTATTTATGGCATCAATAGTGAAATAAATACCACTATATTTTGTGGTATTGTAATGAGGGCAAAACTAATTGCTCGAGACCGAAGTTTTCTTAAGGTGGGAAAGGTTAATAATTCTTTTTCCTTCACATACTGGTTACACTGTTTATTAAGGGATAGACTTTTTGGCACTTTGTAAGGCAACAATTGATTCTATAAAATATTATTAGGAATCCACAGAGATAGAGAAGATTTGCTTGTCAGGATAAGACAAAAACTGTCTAAGATGGGGACAGCCAAAGATCACCTACCATTCATCACATGAAGGTAACTGCCTTCCTCTAGGTTCACTCAAGCAGAACATGAACAGAGGCCAGTGTTGATCAGAGAGAAAATGCTGCTTCTAGGAATGAAACTCTCTTCTTTTTTTTTCATTTTTTTAGAAGTTAAAACAGTATGCTATATACTTCTGCTGAAACTGCAAGAGGACCAGACTTGATAAGCTCACAGAGTAGGAACCGATCAGTGGCTTCTGACGTATTTACAGAATTCCACAACGATATAACTAACAAATGCTCAAAGTAGCCTCAAAACCAACGAAGACAAACATTGTTTCCAATCTTTGGTGAATTATTTTGAAGTTTCAGAGCATATTGTTCAGAATGGAATTTCACCTAGATAATAGTCTTCAGATCTTGAATATTTGGAGGATTATAAACTGTACCAAATTGCCATTCTATCACTGGAAAATGTCAAAGTATTTTTTTGCCATCACTCCTCCCCTCCGCGCAAAATTACTCTTGAAATAGGAACATTTTTCAAAAAATGAAGTTTCATTTGTTATCTCTCAATAATCAATAAGTACAATGAAAAATACAGCCAATGGTTCAAAATTAATTTATGGTATTAAGGCATAAACTGCTCGTATTGTAAGTTTCAACTGAAATACATAAAATGTATGCTGAGTCATAAGTAGTTTCAAGCAATTAATGCAGGAAGTAACTATTTACAGATGCAGCCCAGCCCTTCACTGGGGTCCTCCCTGTGTGAGAAAGCCTATAAAAAGGGAGATGCAAGAGACAAAAAACTAGAGAACTCATCTTAGGAAAAAGAGTGGCGATCCATAGTTATAAATAATGAGGACTTTTATTTTGTGGCTGGTTATTGATCCTGGAGATATCTCCAAAATTATTTTACATGACATGGTAATGTTGTGGAAGAAAAATATCTTAAATGTCTAAGACTTAATGTGTTGGTGAAAAATCTGTCATTATTTTATAGTCAAATTTTTACAATGTTTACGAAGCATTGTTTTCGCAAACATTACAGTCGATAGCAAGATAACATGCAGGATCTGTGACTTGATTGTGCAATTCTGCATCAAGCTCAACAATAAATAGCCTGTGGGTCTGGCCATAATTCAGGGCAAACCTTTGTGGCATTCTGGTATCATGAGGAATCAAAGGATACAAAATGGGAACAAGGGTATGTGCTTTTTCTTATATCACATTAGATATAGCTGTTACTACTACTGATGAGGTGACAACTGTAGGGGAAGAAAAAGCCTTTTCATTACAAACATCATCCAAAAACTTCTAGTTCAGATTTGTGATCTGATCTTTTCAGTGTTGTTCATCTGTTGTAATAAAATAAATCAGGCATTTTTGAGAAGACAAGACTTCTATAGAATCCACTATACTTTTTTAATACTAAACACAACTGTGAGATCATCTCCTGGGCTTTTAAAAGTTAAAATTATATTCAATTTTTGGAGAAAGCTTCTCATTGAACAGTGGCCTAGCTCAACATGAAAAAATTGATAATATTTGATTACAGATGGCATGTGTTATGATGTCCATAATTTTGAGCATCAGGCTATGGGTTGGAAATGTAACTCTTATTAATAGCATTTCTGGGGAACAATTAGATTTGACATGTCTCATTTCAATTTATACACCTATTCTGGAAACTTAATCTATCATCACTGCCAGGCCTGTCTGTAGTACTTCAGTGGTACTTTACAGCTAAAGTCACCACCACCCACCACCCATCTGTATAGCACTTGTAACTTTAGAAAAAATATTTGCACCCATTATTTTAATGAATCTTCAAAATGGTCTTGGAAAGAGCAAAAATTATAAGCTGAATTTCAGTTTTGAGCTGATAAGGAAACTGAAGTAACAATAAATTTTTGAAAAAATCTGGGCTAAAATTCAAATCATTTGGTTCCAAACTAATGCCTGCTTTGCCTAGGAGCAGCCTGGTATTTTCAGGGATTGGATTTAATGGACAGATTCAAGTCATCAGTTAAAAATGTTGAGAATGTCCCGCTCACCATTCCTGCACAGAACCCCTGAGGTGAAATGCATCCTTGCTCTTGATTCTTAAGATGGTTCCTTAACAGCAAAGGCAGAATGGAAGGAGTTTTGACAGGAAAACTACTTGTCCTTCTAGACCAAGACACATTCCTTCTTGGTAAAACCTATTTCTATGGTCAGTAAAGTGTTATAGCATCTGAAATATCCAGTAAAATTTTTACTTATGTCTACCTTGACAATTAGCAATTTGTTAGAGAATAATCACTATAACGTCCGTTTATCTTCCTACTAGAAAGTGGGATTTTCAAAGGAAGAACCTTGCTTATTCTTTTCCTATGTTTAGTTTCAAGCACGTAAAAGTTGCTCAGTAAAATTTGCTGAAGGAAGGAAGGAAGGAAGGAAGGATTTTTGGAACTTCTTTATGCAAATCACTCTGCTGTCTAAGTCTATAACACATAGAAGCTCAGAAGGAAGAAGAAATATTTGAAGTCAGTGTCATAAAGCATTGTCTTGAAAATCTGTGAAATATTGACTTTGCTCACTTGATTTGAAATCTACCAGTTGTTAGCCAGTATTAAAGAGATCAACTTTTTAATACAATTCTGTAACAACTGGGTAACTTGACCAGAATGGTATGCAAACTGCTCCTTTTCCATTGAACTGATCACTCAAGGCAATAAACTATTTAAGAATGAGGGGGTGTTTCTTATGGTATTAAGGAGAAAACATTACTAGAACTTGTATCAAATAAAACTGCTTTTTTGGCAAGCAAGGAAAATAAATATGTTGAAGATCTTCATAAACTCTGTATAAAGTTTGTAATCTTCTGAATGTAAAATTCTGCTTATAAGCAATGTGAGGGTAAAATTTCATCTTAAAACAGAGTGATTACTTCTAGTTCCTCAGATGTTTACACAGAAACTTCTGGAGAATTACTCTAAGAAAAAGATAGAAAAGAAAATCAATAGTGATACTGCTCTATGAAATAAACTTTGGGGCCAAAACTGAACCAGAAGATTAAGATAAGAAAATAAGTGAAGTGAATGTTGCTCAGCCATGTCCAACTCTTTGTGACCCCATGGATTATACAGTCCATGGAATTTTCCACGCCAGAATACTGGAGTGGGTAGCCGTTCCCTTCCCCAGGGGATCTTCCCAACCCAGGGATTAAACCCAGGTCTCCTGCATTGCAGGTGGATTCTTTACCAGCTGAGCCACAGAGGAAGGCCAAGGTAAGACAATAGAAGTATAAAATAATGAAAAGGGCACCAATCTCAACCCTTTAAGAACTACTAAAGATGATTTCATAAGTGTATTTCATATACACAAAATGGAACATAGAAATTGTTTTTGCTATTTCATGGAGTCATTTTCAAGTTGTAAGTAATACCTTTCTGCTTAACCTTGTGGTATTTGCAAGCCTTCATCAGACATTATTTGGAAAAATATACTTCACAGCATTATTACAAATTTCTCATTTTCCACATATATTCTTTCTTAAAATAGTATTCTTATTTTAAATAAAAATTTTAAAAATACATTTATCTTTAAAAATGCCAACCTGCTAATTAAATAAGCAATTATAGCTGCATTTACTGTTTGTAGGTAACATCCTTCTTCCTATTTGTATTTAATTCTAAAATGTAAAACCTTTGTCAATTATTCAACAAAAATGACTTCAACCATATATATATACTTAATACACAATTTAGTATCCCAAGTAATTAGAGAGTTTACATCATTTTCATATTTGTTTATATCATAGCAGGTCTTCAATTCTATTTGTATTTAATTCTAAAATGTAAAACCTTTGTCAATTATTCAACAAAAATGACTTCAACCACATATATATACTTAATACACAATTTACTATCCCAAGTAATTAGAGAGTTTACATCATTTTCATATTTGTTTATATCATAGCAGGTCTTCAAAACTACACGGTTGAGAAGTAACTTACCCTTAATAACCTAGTGTTAATGATCAGGTCCAGTCAAATTAGAATCAAATAACCTTCCTTCTATAAAATTACCCATGAGTAACAAATGAGTTCGCCACTCAAACCAAGTGGCTCCCACAACTGGCAGCAAGTCAAGAGGAGAAACAGAAAGATGGAGTTGATAATCTGAATAATCTGATAATCTGGGCTCTCTGACTGCTTTTGATAACATGTTTTAATTTTTGAGCCTGGTCGGCCAACTTCCATCTGCCTTAGTATCACAATCCGCTTTAAGTTTTAGCTAAAGAAATATCATATCCATTCTTTTACAGTTGATAATTGACACTTGCCTATTCCTTTTTTTTTTCTTTTTTTGGTAAACATTCATCCAAAGTTCTCGCATATATATACAGATCAGATCAAAACCATATATAAATAGCAACTGGTCATTTTTTAAATGTTAAAAACTTCAGTAAGTATTTACTCTCTCTCTTAAAGTGTGCCAACCATACACATGTTTCAGTCTACTCCTGATGTTACTAACTTAGGAATTACTTTAAGAATTACTGACACTATAAACTACAGGACAACACCTAGATTTTTTAGGATTGAACCAAGTTTGTAAGAAAGTTAGTAATGTGACAATGGAGACAACATATACACTTGATCCTATTGCAATTACTACCCAGAGCCAAGTTCATTCAAAAGCCTGTTTTGGGAAAGCAAAATCCATCCTCTCTGGTCTCATGGTTTTCCCTTCCTTCCATTAAGGCACACTGATATAAACTGTATTTCAGTTTTGAAATATACAACAGACCAACGTCATGTTTAGTAATTTTTTACTTATACTTTGTTGAGATTAATTCCATTATGACCAATATTGTCATATCACTTAATTATATTGACATATATAGAATTACTTATAATAAATTAGATATATTTAAATAAATTCTAGTTAAGAATTTAAATAAATGAGAGTCATCTGGCACAATGACAGAAAGAAACTATACAGGAGTGGCAAAGGCATGTTCTATTCTCTGGGTTAAAGTGAATTTAGCTTGACTGACAGAACCTGGAGGAATTCATTCTGTGGCCAGGATACTTTCTCTTTTGCATAGGATGAAAGAACTTTGGAATGAAATTTGGTGGTGATAAGAAGGTAGAAAAGACCAGAATACAAGGGAGAAGTTGGTTTTTTTTTTTCAATAAAGAATTACTTATAATGATACTATAATCCTTGAAAGTGACTTTTCAATGGGCATTTATTCAGCACACACTATGAAACCCACACTGAACTGAAGCATCAGATGATCAAATGGCACTTCTCTTGCTGCCTCTGCCTTGGCAGCCTGAGCGTAACTATGAGGACCAAGACGAAATAAACGATTCAGATGCTAAATAAGACTGGGTCAGATCCCCTGCTAGGGCTATGATCAACAGAAGCATCCACCCCTCCAGAATCCCCTCTCCCCAATATACTTCCTAATCTATATGACTTGAGAGTCATGAAGGAGATAGTATTCCTAACAGGGAATACAGAGGTCTGTTTTCTGTTCCCCACAAAATAATCAAGTTAAATGAATGAGACTCCAGGGGAGACACTCATAGCAGTTGCCTAGGTGGGGCCACTGCCATGTCACTCACTGCCAGCCTCTGCACTTAGCATCACAGGAATGAAACAGAATCTGCTGAAGAACTTGTCAGGGAGTCGTATACACACCCTCTGTGGCTTAGGGATACAGAGGGGGAGACAGAGAGATGCCTGCTTGTCATTTGGGGATTTCTGGAAGCAGAAGGCCTGCTGGAACAGTCTATGCTAGGGGTCAGAAAACCTAAGTGAAGGAGAAGGGTCCCCTATGGTTCTTCTTGTCTCCCTAAGGGTGCTGAAGACCTCAGTGGTTAACTGGGCTTCATGTGGAAGAACATGGAATTGAAGATGGAAAAAGTGTGAGCTGGTTCACAGAGTGGTCAAATGAGGTGACCCTCATGAGGGAGTAAGAAAGGATACAAACTATGTATAGAAGGTACCAGAAGTAACAGCATGTAGTGTTTAAGTGTTTTGAAATCAAAGATATATGAGTTCAAGCCTCAGTTCCAACTACTTCAGAGAACGTTGTCAGTTCACTGAAGGTCTCTGAGCCTCAGTTTCCTCCTCTGTAAAATGAGACTAATGAGCTCTACCTCATGGGGCTTTTGTGAAGGATAAACTGGGCAATGCTTTTAGAAGTGACTTTAAAGGATTACACTAAGCAAACACTGTTATAATTACTTAATTCATATGCTACAGCTATATGATCTTACCATATTACACACATTCTTAGTCAGCTAGAGTCATAAACAACTATATGCCTTGCATATTCCCCAGAGGCTGTAGTCTACAGTTTTCAAGCATGACTTGGAATGACCCTGTCTTTGTACAATCCTATTCCCTTTGCGTGTGGATGGATCCTTTGAACATGTGGATATAAAACACCCATGAAGGTTTTAGCTGGGAAGGCCTAACCTAATCATGTGCTGTGCTGTCCTCAGTTGGTCAGTCGTGTCTAAATCTTTGTGACTCCATGGACAGTAGTCTGCCAGGTTCCTCTGTCCATGGAATTTTCCAGGCAAGAATACTGGAGTGGGATGCCATTGCCTAGACTCGAGGGGATCTTTCCAACCTAGGGATCAAACCAATGTCTCTTGTATTGGTAGGTGGATTCTTTACCACTGAGCCACCTGGGAAGCAATCGAATCACAGAAGTCCTTTAAAAGCAAGGATTTTCCCAGACGTAAAAGAAGTCAAAGTTAGGAAGATGCAAGCATGAGACGATCTCAAAACACCTTTGCTGCTTTGCAAAATGGGAGGGCCATGTGAGAAGGAATGTGTATGACTTCTAGAAGGAAAAAGCACCCCCTTGCTGACAACCAGTGATGAAACATGGACTTCAGACTATACATTCAAGGAGCTGTGTGTGTGTGTGTGTGTGTGTGTGTGTGTGTGTGTGTATTCAGTCACTAAGCTATGTCCGACTCTTTGTGACCTCAGAGACTGTAGCACGCCTGGCTTCCCTGTCCTTCACTACCTCCTGGGGTTTGCTCAAATTCATGTCCACTGAGTCAGTGATGCTATCTAACCATCTCATCCTCTGCCACCCCCTCTCCTTTTGCCTTCAATCTTTCTACCAATAACCCGAATGAATCTGGGAAAGGGTTTTCCCCCCAGAGCCTCTAGTTAAGAACTTAGCCTAGCTGATGATCTGAGTTCAGCCTTATGAGGCCCTGAGCAGAGAACTCACGTAAGCCTGTCTGGACTTCTGACCCACAGAACTATGGGATAATAAAGAAGCATCTTTATAAGCCACTGAATCTGCAGTAAACAATTATGCAGCAATAGGAAGAGCACACAGATTTTGGTACCAGAAGTGGGGTGTCACTCTAACACATACCCAAAATATAGGGGTGACTGTGGGACTAGGCAGGAGGAGAAGTCAGAGAGATGCAAGGCATGTGGAAACTACAGAACACTGTTGTTGGCTTGAAGATGGAGCATCAGCTGCAAGGATGGAAGAGATGTCCCTAAGAGCTAAGAATGACCTTCTAGCTGAAAATCAGTAAGGAAATTCAGACCTTAGTCCTACAGCCACAAGGGAACCTACTTCTGCTAACAGTCAGAAGATGCTTGGAAGCAGTTTCATCCCCAGAATCTCCAGA
>NW_011494942.1:2102652-2124209 GCF_000754665.1 Bison bison bison
GTTTTAAGCCACTAAATTTGCAGTAATCAATTATGCAGCAATAGGAAGAGCACAACCCACTCCAGTACTCTTGCCTGGAAAATCCCATGGATGGAGGAGCCTGGTAGGCTGCAGTCCATGGGGTCGCGAAGAGTCCGACACGACTGAGCGACTTCACTTTCACTTTTCACTTTCATGCATTGGAGAAGAAAATGGTGACCCACTCCAGCATCCTTGCCTGGAGAATCCCGGAGCCTGGTGGGCTGCCGTCTGTGGGATCGCACAGAGTCGGACACGACTGAAGCAACTTAGCAGCAGCAGCAGCAGGAAGAGCACACAGATTTTGGTACCAGAAGTGGGGTGTCACTCTAACACATACCCAAAATATAGGGGTGACTGTGGGACTAGGCAGGAGGAGAAGTCAGAGAGATGTAAGGCATGTGGAAACTACAGAACACTGTTGTTGGCTTGAAGATGGAGCATCAGCTGCAAGGATGGAAGAGATGTCCCTAAGAGCTAAGAATGACCTTCTAGCTGAAAATCAGTAAGGAAATTCAGACCTTAGTCCTACAGCCACAAGGAACCTACTTCTGCTAACAGTCAGAAGATGCTTGGAAGCAGTTTCATCCCCAGAATCTCCAGAGAAGAATCTAGACCTTTTGGAACCTCAATTTTAACCTTGTGAGATGGTAAGCAAAGAAACAAAACTTCTGACCTACAGAAAAGTGAGCTAATAAGTGGATGTTGTTTTAGGCAGCAAAGTTGTGGTAACCTACTACGTAGCAGCAATGGAAAACTAATACAGATACTGTAACCTACTTACTGAATAAATGCTATTTATTAAGTGAAAGCCATTTATTGAATGCCCATGAAGCAACTGATATGTAATATCAGGACACATTTCAGGTGAAGTCTGGGCTGAAAATTCTCCCTAAGAATTTTGATCCTGGATTGTTAGAATTGAAAAAAAAAATTTGTTTTGGAGATTAACTACAACTAGAATTGTCAGACATGTCTAAGCATTCCTGGTGATGTAGACAATATTTGTTGGTGGCAGGGAAATTGTGTAAAAGCTACAGTCAAATATGATGGAGGCTGAGCATCAGTATAATTTGGGCATTAATTTCCAAGGTTTACTCACAGGTCAGTAACATACAGAATAACTACAATGAAGTGCACTTTTTTTTTTTTTGCATAGGGTAAAGTCCCAGAACACTTAAAAGAGGGGTGGATATCGGTAGCTTAGAATGGCTTTAGGAGGAAGGCAGTCTTGCCTTTAGTCATTAGCACTCAGCAAGTCTCAACATTGAGTACTAATGACTGAAGTGTAAGAAAACTCATGATGAACTGAAGTAAAACTGCACCATCTCCATCAAGTCTGCTCCCCTGCCTCTCCCCCCACGTATCATCATATCTTATCACAGTGTGCCAAAAAAAAGCATCCCTCTTATTTTAGTATATTTTTATGGAAAATGATCAAAGAACACTCTCTCAGGGACTTAATTATCCTTCCTTGGAGGAAATCCTCTTTCAGCATGAAGGCAAAAACTAAAGGCCATTCCATTGTGTTCTCCTTCCATCTATGCCTGTTAATTTTAAAACACATGTTTTGATATTAGAATATTTTAAAAATATAACTGCTGCACTGACATCTGGTACTATGGGCAACCAGCACAAGATTAACAACCAATGGGAACTGGAAATGCCTTTTCCTAGGAAGGAATGGGGATAAAAATAATTTGATGATCACTTTCATAAAGAAAGGCTTCCCTGGTGGCTCAGAGGGTAAAGCATCTGCCTGCAATGCAGGAGACCTGGGTTCGATCCCTGGGTTGGGAAGATCCCCTGGAGAAGGAAATGGCAACCCACTCTAGTATTCTTGCCTGGAAAATCCCATGGACACAGAAGCCTAGTAGGCCACAGTCTATGGGGTGGCAAAGAGTCGGACATGACTGAGCGAATTCACTTCATTTCACTTTATAAAGACCTCCTAATTCACAAAGAAAAAAAAAAAAGGAAGTGCAGTCAAAGAACTAATTTATAAATCATTGGATTTATAACCTTATCTATTTAAGTTTTCTTAGAATCACTTCAGTTCAGTTTCTCAGTCTTGTCCAATTCTTTGCGACCCCATGGACTGCAGCACACCCGGCTTTCTTGTCCTTCACCAACTCCTGGAGCTTGCTCTATTTCTTAGAATAATGATTCTCAAACTGAATTACATACTGAAATTAACTAGAGATCTTTAACAAATTCTGATGCTTGGGTTTCACTCTCTTAAAAAATTCTGAATTAGTTGAAATGCAGTTTGGGCACCATGGTGTTATAAAAACTCTCCAGGTGATGCTAACATATGGCCAAGTGGGATACATATATTTATTTACTAGTCTTGGCACACATGCCTCTGGGTCATGGCCAGGATATACATTTGATCTACTCTTGGGGAAGGGCAAGTATGAATCCACTTTATCTTCTCCATTGGAAGACTGGATTCTAGAAATCTCTCAAATACCAAAATCCATGAGTAACTGCTCTGAAATGAACATGCCAGAGAACACTGCTTTTATCTTAGTATTTTTGCTTTTCCAAAGTTTTTTATTTTTTTTAATTTGTCTGATTGCACTGGGGCAAGGTCTTGTTTGAGTGCAAATTGAATCTTTTTAATAAGAAGGATATGTTTCTCTACCTTGAGACTATGTACAGTCTAGTGGTGGTAGGCAGTGGCCCAGGGATGTTCCTGATGGGATTAGAGGGATATGAGCAACATTAAAACCTTGCATCACAAATCCTGACTCCTTTACTGCTATCGCTGTGACATGAAAACTGGAAAATTAATCATTATAGCTTTAAAACCAACCTCAGTTGGCACAGTAGCAAATTTAACAATCAATTATCTACCTTCTACACTACATGTGGGGACTTAAAACCTTCAGGCCAGGGATATACCCAACTAAAGGTAGCTTTAAACTTTATCTTGGCTGAAAATTGGATAGCAACACAATTTGACTTTTAACAAAACAATCAGGATTCATTTAAGGTTGCATCAATGTACAGAGAATAGAAACTTGAGTGAGAGAAGCTATTAGAAAGTGCATTTATTGGGGAGGGGACAGAATTAATGGAACTCTGATTTTTTTTTTTAACCCCACCTTACATTTTCTTTAGCTCTCATTCTCACGTACATATTGATGATGAATCAATTGGAACATTTGTATGATTGTCAGAGTTTTCTGACAAGGGGCCTAAATAAGATTGTTTGCTGGAAGGTTTACTGATGTATAGTTGAAACCGGAAGGCTGGAGGCCAAACAGATACTTAACAATGACTCTGGATTGGATAGTTGACAAGCCCAGAAATTATATAAATGCAGCCCCAGGAGGTGCTTCTTCAGCAGCTGAATTCATCCAAGATTTCTGCCCTGAGGTTCAAGGCACCTGATGGTGACTGTTTTCTCTTTCCATAACTTATTTATCTCACTGGTGACTGATGGTTAAAAAGAATTTTGTGCCCTTTCCTTACCACCTCCCACCCCCCGCAAAGAAAAAGTTCATGACCTTAAGGCATGCAGATAAAAGTAGACAGACACATTGTTTGCAGAGGCACCTCCAAACAGAAAAAGAATTTTCCCATGGAGAATGTTCATCAGAGGCAGAAGAAAACATACCACTATAATATAATACTAGGTCATATTTGTTGATCAAGTCCTCTAGGCTGTGCACCTATCACACATTAACTCATTTAATTAACGACTCTGTGGGGTTGTTGCTATCATTATTCTAATTTTACAAATTATGAAACTGAGACACACAGAGAATGTAAGCAACTTGCTGAAAGATACACAGATAGCAGTAAAAGAGTCAGGATTCAAGAACCCAGGCAATCTGGCTCCAACGAGCCCACTCTCTTAATCACTGTACTGTATTTTAGTTGCTGTGAAAAGGAGCTCATGAAGTCAAGAAAGGGATACATTGCTCCATTGGGAACTGGGAATTTCAGGGAAGGTTCTGGAGGGTGTTTGTATCTGAGCTAAGAAAAAAATGTTAAATAGAAATTACATGGATGAAGTAAATGAAAGGAGAATGAAATTTATAGCAGATGGGGCAATGCAAGTAGAATCAAAGAGGTTAAAAAAAAAAACCTTCATATTGTGTGTTGAGCAATTAGATATGGCTGAGAAATAAGATCCAAACTAGGGAGATGGTATGGAGAATTAAAGAAGGAGGGCACCATGACAGTTGTAGACGGAGTACTTGGACTTTATCCTACAATAAAGAAGCTCAAGTGTTTTTAACATGACCCATAGAAAGATATACATTTTACACAACAATCTGGTATATTTATATGCATATGTTTGTACATATATACTGGAGAAAGAAATGGCAACCCATTCCAGAATTCTTGCCTGGAGAATCCCATGGATGGAGGAGCCTGGCAGGCTGTAGTCTATGGGGTCACAAGAGTTGGACATGACTTAGTGACTAAACCACCACCATACATATATACTCTACATTTATATATATAGATATACATATCATACATATATATTAAACATGTGTATGAATGATTTTAAAAGTGGATGAAAAGTTTTAAGACAAAACAACTAACTTTACTATGTATCCATATTTTCTATTCTACTTTATTTTAGTCTACTTCACTTGTTTATTTGTTTAGGAGACTATTTCAGTTCAGTTCGTGTCCTGACTCTTTGAGACCCCATGGACTGCAGTAAGCCAGGCTTCTCTGTCCATCACCAACTCATGGAGCTACTAAAACTCACGTCCATTGAGTTGGTGATGCCATCCAACCATCTCATCCTCTGTCGTCTCCTTCTGCCCCCACTGTCAGTCCCTGAAAATACATGTTTAATTGGATACAACCCACAGTTTGAAAAAGAAAAACAGGTATTATAAATATATGGAATAATGGTGATCAATAAAGGATTTTGATCATGTCAGGGAGAGTTATCACTCAACTGGATCACTTTTATAACATTCATTAGGTGTTTAGGGTGATTCTGAAAAACAGACTGGGAGGAAAGAGATAATTTTCCAAGATCAGGCAAAAAAGGACAGGGAATCCAAAATCAAGTCTAGCTAGACAGCAGGAAGAATAAATTCAGTAAGTTCGAGGGATGATTCCATATTGGAAGCATGGTCAAAGGAACAGTCATAGCATCCTCATTCTTTGGTTTACTGCTTATCTTGGTAGGTTATCTTCATAGGGTTTCTGACACACTCACTTGAGGGACAGGAAATAAAAAAGTGGTATCTCCTTCTGACTCTAGATTTATCTTTCTAGGCACCGACCATCTGAAAACCCATTTTGATTGTCTGAGAATAAAACCTTAAAGGGAGGGGATATATGTACACATATGGCTGATTCATGATGCTGTACAGCAGAAACTAATACATTATAAAGCAATTATATTCCATACAAAATTGTACACAGGATTGTTCTGAAAAGTTTAAAAGCAGATGAAGAAACATGGCTTTCTCTGCTCAACCCACTCATACAAATGGCTATGCAACTACCAGAAACAAAGTTAGTATTTCTTTCTCAATATCAGAGCCTTGAAAGATTTTTTTCTTCAACTTATTATAGACAAGGCAATAATGCCTTACAAAATATTTTAAACATCAGAATAATTATTAGTAATATATTTGGTGCTATTGGGTTATTATAATTCGCTAATTTTAAAATATTCGAATATATTTGGACTCTCATTTTTCTATTTTTAGTACTGATTTTAAGTAGAAAAGAAAAGCAAAAACAAAGGAAGTTACATTTAAACAAATGAGTGAGCTCAACAAAGAAACGAAGAGGTTCTTGAAGGATTCCCCAATCTGATATTCTTGGAATCTGGGACTGGGCAAAAGTCCTAAAGTCAGTGTGGGAAAGGTGGAGAGGAACCAGGTTCTAGAACAGAGATATTTACTCCTTTGCCCTATCTGGCCCAATCCACCTCCAAAAATAAAAACACAGACATACAAACAAGAAACAAAGCTAAATTAGAAACATAGCCACTAAAACTGTCGATTCTGGACTATGTTGTCTGTTGACACCTGGCTTTCGGAAAATCCAATTTTCCCATAACTCATTCATTTTAGCCTTCGATTCTAAAGAAATTACCCTCTTCCCAGACAGAGTTTGCATAAACAAACACATAACAATCTACAATTTCCCATTAGCCTACAGTTAGCTCATTGTCAGTAGAATTTTATTTCCTAGTCCATGAGAGAACCAATCAAGACAGACACTTGGGAATGTACTTATGCTACCTTGGATCATCACTATCTAAGAATATTGATTCTGACTTCAGAATTCAGCAGCAACAATTTAGAGAATATCTGAAACCTATTTCAGACAAGATGGAGTGTAAGCAAATAAATACAATAAAAGCAATGGGCAAGTCACTAAGAAACTTTTACCAAGTCTGATATTGGAAAGATTTCATTCCAGTTGACTGTCATAGATTTTAGTTCAAAATATACTAGGCCTTCTCCATGGTAATGCACAGCTAGAATGAGGAAAGTCTAGATTTTCAGTCAATCAGCAGAATAATAAGGACATAATTTTATTTAACCTTCCTACATGGCTGTTGCAGGTTGAATACAGTAACCCAAATGGGCCTTAGAATAAGGCAATAACCTTCAGCCCAAAAGGACTCAGTTTCAAATCCTAAACCAATGACATAACAAGTCTTTTTGTGAGAATCATTTGGCATGCAAATTATTTGAAAGTCATTAGGAGGTAGCACATACCTACATGCATAACGAGTCCATTTTTATGTTAGCATATCCCTAAGGACTTCCCTGCTGTGTGTGTTATACTGCAGCTGCTTTGTTTTATGTGTTTGCATTAAAATTTTAATTTTCATATACACATCCTTAGGCCATTTTATGAAGGGCATGACTTTTAAAATTTGGCCAATATATTAAATTAATGTAAAATAAGGTCATCTAGCAAGTTGTCCTAAATCAATTCTCTGTGTTCCCTCTGCACACTCAAACCTTCCAAGATGGTTTATTTATTATGGGTAATGCAGAAGTAAGATCCAGGCTCTGAACTCTGACCATCTGTCAGATTAACGTGCATATGCACTGACTGTCTTTCTCCAGATGATGGATACTACCACAAGTCTTCCCTAAAAGAATATATCAATCCTCTTACCCGTGAAAATAAACAAAAGCCACAATTGATTTATATCAACAATGCATACATAAGATAGAGCTTTGCCCTAAACTGGCCATTGTGATTAGAATACGACTTCATTGCCTCAGAAAACCTGTCTAGTATTATACAAGTAGAAGGACTGTGGCAAGGTTTAAAAAAAATAATTGTAAAAAGGAAGTAACGTGATGTAGTGATTAGGAATAAAGATTCTAGGACCAGATATTCTCTCTGAGAGCCAGTTCAAACATTAACTACCATGTGAGTGTGGTCTAGTTACCTCACCTCTTTGAACCTGCTTCCTCAATTTAAAATAAGAACAAAAGTAATGAGTACTTACAAAAGACTATTGTAAAGGAGAAAAGATCCATGTAAGGCACTGACATCTCATTCAACATGTTTATTATTATTATTATTACTACTACAGAGATAACTGTAGAATTGCTATCAAAAATCAAATAAGGATGTGGTGGCATGCTGTATTCTAAATTCTGATTCAACCAGCCAGTATACATATGACATTCATATCAAATTGTCACCACAGAGCACAGTACTAAAGGAAAAAGTTTTGGCTTTAAATCTTAACTCTATGACTTATCAGCTTGTTTCACACATTATTGCCTTGACATCTCTACAAAATGTATAAGAATAATATTACCTCCTTTATAGTATTGTTGGGATGGTTAAATATGTTAATATATGCCAAACTCTTAGAAAAAAAAAAAAAGCAACTCTGGAACTTTTAAGCACATGGCAAATATTTGCCATTGTTATTATCCAGTCTAATTCTGAAAATGGTCAAATACTGAAAAATCCAGAAAAACAACAGAACTAATCTAGTAGTCATTAAAACAATAATCATTTAAAAATTATAATAATAACAATTAAAATAATAATGTTATGAGTGAGTGAGTAAAAGTCGCTCAGTCGTGTCCGACTCTTTGTGACCCCAAGGACTGTATATAATCCATGGAATTCTCCAGGCCAGAGTACTAGAGTCGGTTCCTTTCCCTTCTCCAGGACATCATTCCAACCCAGGGATTGAACCCAGGTCTTCCACATTGCAGGCAGATTCTTTACCAGCTGAGACATCAGGGAAGTGCAATAATACTAGAGTGGGTAGCCTATCCCTACTCCAGTGTATTTTTCTCTGGAATCAAACTGTTATCTCCTGCATTGCAGGCAGATTCTTTACCAGCTGAGCCACCAGGGAAGCCCAATAATGTTATAATTAGCTCAGATAGAACATGCTATTGTTCACTTGTTTTCTCATATAAACTATCCAACATGTGGGCTTCCCTGGTGGCTTGGTGGTAAAGAACCCTCCTGCCAATTCAGGAGATGTGGATTCAATCCCTGGGTCAGGAAGATCCCCTGGAGAAGGAAATGGCAACCCACTCCAGTATTCTTGACTGGGAAATTCCACAGATAGAGGAGGAACCTGGCAAGTTACAATCCATGGGGTCGCAAAAGAGTCAGGCATGACTTAGCAACTGAGCATGCATGCAAATCCAACATGGACTTCTCAACAAGCCTGTGATGGAGGCAATCTATGGATTATTATCATCAGATTATACTTCACGAAACTGAAGCTCAGAAATCAATGAGTCGCTGAGCTACATAATAACACTGAACAATAGAGCCCAGGGCTAACATCTCAGGCCTCCTTCTTCAGTGTCCTTTCAACGACACTGCTTCTCAACAGCCAAAACCCAAAATTCACAGCAAGGCTGTCCAACAGCCAACCTGATACAGAACCCTCCTTAAACAAGACACTGTGATTTCCCAAATCAAAGTACAGTGCCTCTGGACTCAGTAATTCTAGAGAAATTATAGGTAACAACTGCTAAAAATGCACAGACCATAGGGTCATCACTACAGAGCTGCATCCTAGAACTATCAGTTCTGGTATTAACAGATTATATTCATGTGAAGAGGATCCAGTTTTCCATTGTCTGTGACACTTCATATTCCCTTTGCCTCTCAAGTCTGTTAATGATTATTTGCAGCTGGATAGGGCATTGCGGGAACAGGTTACTTTTTTTTTTTTCCTGGCCACTTGGCGAGGCTTGCTGAAACTTAATTCCCAGACCAGGGATTGAACCCTGGGCCCTTGACAGTGAAAGCACTGAGTCCTAACCACTGAACTGGCAGGGAATTCCTATGAACAGGTTACTTTAAAAAATATTCTTGTGCTTCTCCATTTTTTCAGCCACTTCCATGGAAAAGTACATATCTTCATTTTGTTTTTAAATTGCTGTTTTTCCCATGGCTTAGATAATTCAGGCTATCCCTAATTACACACCACAGTAAGGGACAGTTAGTATACCTCTGGTGCTCCTGGCTTTGCAAATAACAGGTGGAATCTGTTTAATAGCAGGAAACCATCACCCCATGGAAATTATCCTCTATGCTTTTGATAAAATTCATGGCCATAGAAGGTTGCATTATGCAAATTTCCAAGCATTAGAACTTTGCCACTTTTCGCTTGTTTCTGTCATTAAAAATGAAAGAATATATGTGGATACACACTCATGCCAAAAATACATATATAAGCATATATATGTCTTCATTTATAACAAAGAAAAATGGCTTAATTTTATATATTTGAAAATAAGACCATTTAGCACTCAACTCAGAATTTACACACCACTAAGGTGAAAGAGAGGGAAAAAAAAAAAAAGAAACTGAAGTCAGTAAACACACAAATCTTTCCATTGACAAGGTGCCCTTTCTCAGCTTCTCTCCACTTTACCTCTGATTTTATTTTCAAATTATGGGCTTCAGACAATTCTGCACAATTTTTTTTTCCTCCTAGAGGGAGGTCATCCTTATGTCTTTTGGGGAAGAAGCTGCTCATGAACATTCTTAGTCAGGAAGGCAGTCAATAAGCATTTAATGACACCCTAGTCCACTAAGTACCGTCCTAGGTGCTTAGAACTAAGTCTTTTTTCAGGGCAAACAGGAAGGGGAAAGCTGTAAGTTCAGCATCATTACTTATATGAATGCTACAGACTGACTTGCTCTCCTCCCAAATTCATATGTTGGTTAAAGCCCTAACTTGTGAAGTGATGGTATTTGGAGATGGGACTTTTTGCGGGGATAGTTGGGTTTAGATGAAGGCATGTGGGTGGGGCTTAGGCAGAAGACAGATGAGCTCTAAGTTAGACATTTACAACCAGCCTCCTGTTTACACTTCCAGATATAAATAACAAAAGGAACAGGGTAAACATCTGAACATTGCCTCCAGTGGACACTTTCAGACCATGGTAATGGCAGGGGCAGAGAGGAGCTGGGCCCTGCCCAGAGAAGAGAGAAAGAGATCACGTATGTCTCAATTCTCAAGGTCAAGGAGGTTGTCTCAATGACATATGCACAGAAAGACTCCTTGGGAATCAAAAAGGGAGAGGGTGTCACCCCATAAGAGGTGATGTCAACGTACCCCTAGCCTCCTTGCTAGAATCCATCCTAGCTGAGAGATGCACGTGTGTACATGGGAGAACTTTGGGATAAACCACATATGGTCTCAGAACCAGGGAGAGCAAGATGACCGACCAGAGGACATCCAGAAGAGATACCCCAGATAAAAGAGTCAAACCACCATGAAGGTGCGACTCTCTGAGCTTGCCTGTGTGTCTATCCACACATACTCTTTTTCCTCCTAATAAACACTTGTTTCACTACTTTCCGTGTCTATGTGGAAATTCATTTCTACGAAGCCAAAGGGCCAGGGTCGTGTCATTGGTCACTGATCCTCATGGTTTAGTGGCCAGGATTTAGCACTCTCGGCATCACAGCCTGACTTCAGTCTCTGGCCAGGAACTGAAACTCCGCTTCAAGCTTCTGGAGGCCCAGGCCACCCAAGATCAGGGTCTTCATGATGGGATTTTGTTGTTCAGTTGCTTGGTCGTGTCTGACTCTTTGTGACCCCCATGGATTGCAGCACATTAGGTTTCCCTATCTTTCACTATCTCCTGGAGTTTGCTCAAACATGTCCATTGAGTCGATGATGTCATCCAACCATCTCAATCTCTGTCACCCCCTTCTCCTCATGCCCCCAATTTTTCCCAGCATCAGGTAATGTCCTTATAAGAAGAGACCAAAGAGGTTGTGCTTTCACATGTTCCCATTCTGTCTCTCTCAGTCTCTCTCTCTTTCATCTCTGGCTCTCTCCCTGCCATGAGAGGAATGGGTAGGAAGGCAGTCACTTATAAGTCAGGAAAAGAGCTCTCACCAGCAATCACCTTGATCTTGGACTGTGAGAAAATAGTTTTTTAAGCCACCTAGTCTATGATATTTTGTTATGCCAGCCAGAATTAAGACAATCACTGATCTCCTTAGGCCATGAATAAAAGATAAAAATATTTTCTTCTTCCACCTCACGACCTATTAAAACAAACAAACAAAAAATTTGGTATGTCTCCTTGGGCCAAATGCATTGTTGTGACATATATGTCTTGGCTCTGGACCAAATTTGCAGACTGAATGCTTCCATGGTCAAGAAGACTCAAAAGTTCACAAGCACACCACCTCTTGGGCAAATAAGAAAGATTTCCAACAGCTTAATATTTTGTATCAGAGTTTCTCAGCCTCTTCATTATTAACATTTTGATTCACATAATTCTCTGCTGTTGGGCTATCCTATGAATTTTAGGTCATTAAGCATTATGCCTGGCCTCTATGTTTGATATGCCAGGAGCATCCCCCAACCCAGTTATGACAAGCAAAAACATTTTCAGACCTTGCATAATATACCCTGAGGGGAAATCTCCATCAAAAATTCCTGCATGTGTGTATGCTAAACCGATTCAGTCGTGCCCAACTCTTTGCAACCCCATGGACTGTAGCCCACCGGGGTCCTCTGTCCATGGGATCCTCCAGACAAGGATATTGGAGTGGGTTGCGATGCCCTTCTCCAGGGGATTTTCCTGACCCAGGGATCAAATCTACATCTCCTGCATTGCAGGTGGATTCTTTACCACTGAGCCACTGGTGAAGAAGTGGCTTTTAATGGGAAGCCTATCGAAAATCCCTATCTAGACCAAAACATCACCAAATATATGTAATTATGTCACAGAAATATCCTGTAACAATGGCATATACTGGCCTAGCAATATAAGGACTTTAAACATCATAAGAATCTCTCTCTCTACCTCTGCTTGTCCCCTTCTATTTCTCTCCTCTCTCTCTCTCACACAAACAAACTCTAAATAAATGCCTGTTAGAAAAAAGAAAAGAAGGAAATGAGGCAGCAGGCAGCAGAGAAAGAGAGTACAATCTCAAGAGAGAAAGTCTTCGTTGATTTGAGTTCTGAGCCTAGCCTGAATTTTAGAAAAGTCTCATAATCTCTCCAAGCCACTGCTTTTACATATGCAAAATTGGGGAGTTGCCTAGAAGATACATACAGTCCCTTTAAACCACCTCTTTTCCTTAATGTATTTCAGATGAGTGGAGTAGAAGGAACATTTTGAGTTTAAAGTTCTGAGAAAAATTAAGTGAGCTAAGTTACATTCTAACATAAACTAGATGAGCTTCAATTCTAAGAACAATTTGGCCAGCTATCCTGAGTATCTTTGATGATGCCAGGAACAGATTGGCTGGATGGCACTGAATGAAAAAAATCTCTTCAACACAGCCTTCTCAATCTGGACTATCCAATGTTCTGCCTAGGATAACTTTAATTTGGAGAGGCTTAGAATTTTTCCTTAATGTCTCACAGGCTGTAGGGAGGACAGTCCGTGATAAATGCCATCTTCATTAAAAGTAAATTCTTGCCAATGATTTCATGCTACTTTGTTTTACAATGCTGCAGATAATTTGAGACCTGTTGTCCACAAAACAGAAGTTACATAAGGTTGGAAAGATCTTTCTACTCTCTTCTAGAAACTTATAATACCAAACAGGGATCTAGAGGGATGCATCTGAAGTTTGCTTATAAATGGCCCACTGCAATGGGAAACCCTTTGACTGGTTCACTGGCCAGAAATGGAACAAAAGGGAAAAAAAAAGTCATCTGTTAAAACATCTGACCATATCCCTGCTATAAAATATATGCCATAAAGTATTATTGCAATATTTAGCCATGCTTTACATTGGAGGTTTTCCATGAAGAGTTTAAGAAGCCTGTCAGCTTGTAGCTGCAGAAGACAGAGGTAAAAGCAGTACTTGGGGTTGGGAAGTAGTTCTTGGGATTATGGAAGACCCAAGGAAGAAGTCATATACAAATTTCCCCCATCTTCATTTCAGAGAATGTGCTCTTTGTAATGAGAAATAAGGAAGAATATTTGAGAACATTTTATATTCATAATGAAAACAAAGAAAATACCAAGACTGTATTCCCAGGTTTCTAAGTTCAAAGGCACCAACTTCATTGTTCCAGAAAAGTCATTGGCCAGAAAAGTCATTCAGGATGACAACTGGAGAATAGTAGCTTTAGGAATTAATAGGAAATATCTCATTAAATATTTCAGTAATATCAAGCTGCTCTCTTCACAAAAAGATGGAACTATTCTCTAATTCAACCCATCTCCCAGGGAGAAGACAATAGATGTGAGTAAATAAACATTCCTAAACTGTCTAGTCACATTAGCATATTAGCCACAGAGAGAGAAGATAAATAAATTTTGGGACCACCTGAAGTGATTTGTTGATCAACTGTGTACATAATCACTGCTTTTGTTTCATTAATTTTAATTACCTGTTTTCCTTTTGTCCTTATGCCTGGAGGTAAATTTTTCATCACAAATGGGGGGTGATTTTATGAATATTATATGCAAACAAACAAATTAGACTCACCGAACTTGTGAAATCATTTCTCCCCCTTCCCTCCTCTAGGGTGAGCTGATATTTTCTGATATTGATTCTGTGGTAACATTCACAAAGGTATTAATCAGGAGAACAGGAGCTTTTGTGAATTCAGTACAGTTTATTACAGAGTACCTCATTATAACACACTACCAAATCTATAACCCCAATAATAGCAGTCCCTTAGTTATAAACAAATCACATGTTTAAATGGTTGCCCCTTTTCATACTGCATACTGGCATACTCTTTACAGTTTTCACAAGAACTCTTGAGAAAGAAAAGGACAGAGAATGAAAAATAAACAGTAGCTTCTGCTTAGGGGTGATAAACCTACAGGTAGATATCCTCACAGACCTAAGCCACCTCTTACTCCCCCTCTCCTTTCTTACACTGCCTCCAAATGATAATTTTGCTTTTTGACACCATTATTCTAAAATTAAGCATTGTATCCCATATTTGTGGGTAACATACAGCTTTTTTATTATTTTCATTTTCAAGCAACTATTATCAAAGTTTAATTTTTATTTTTAATGATAAGAGCCATATTTTGGTGAGAGCCTTTGAGCCAGATCCCCATATCTTGCTGGAGTTCCTGCAAATGTGCATATGCTTTTTTAAAAGTCTTGCAAATACTAATAACCATTGATCCAGTCACTGTAATCATGTGGAAGAATATGTCCGAGAGTAATTATCTTAAAGAAAAATAATGTTTTCTTCTCACAGATGTTCAAAATAACATTATTTATAATATTTGTGTTTGTGTGTAAACTCATTAGGGGCTTTCATTATTGTACATCTTCCAATTTTTATTTAGTATATATAATTAAAATAATCTACTTTTAAAAAGCATTCTCCTTTAACAATGATGAGAGCACTAAAATACTTAAAGAGCTGAGTAACTTAAATATCTTTTCTAGATGTATATGACATAAAAGCATGAGACTTTATTAAAGGAAAGAAAGAGAAAATATGGAGCTATTTTAATGCTTATTACAATTGATTGACAAACTGAATGTTGAAACACTAGAATTTCAGTTTGTCTGAGGCAAAAAAAAAAAGTCTTATTTATTGTTTTGTCCTTTACTCCTTGCCTGGAATACTATAGGTACACAATAAACTCTTGCAAATATATGAATACAGCCTTTTAATTGGTTCAGAAGCATGGATAGTAAAACAGCTCTTTTAAATAGAACATGGATTTCTTAAGAGGGAACAGATATAGTTGCTTCCTCATTCAGCTTCATATTGGTCTCATTGTACAGGCAAATAGTTACCTTCTTTGGGTCTCATTTACCTCACTGATAAAGTAATCCAGTGCTCTGCCTTTCCAATAGCAGAAAGCTAGATAAGAGAAATAGTAACCATTCATAACTGTGGCATAAACTTTATCTTTCCACATGGAAACATAAATACTTTATTCCTGACATTACTCTGCTGATGTTTCACACCTTTGCTTATATGAAGAACAATAAATAGGAAAAAGTGCTCAGTAATTTCATTGACATATCTGCTTCCTTATTGTCCTCAGCTCTCAGTACTAGTAACAACCACTCCATGAACTTGATGACTTCATTGGATTATGTTGGAAAATGAGAAAATAAACTGTAGTGAGAACTTTCAACTACAGGAAAGGTCAGGTGAAAGTGAAAGTTGCTTAGTTGTGTCCTACTCTTTGTGACCCCATAGATGATACCGGAATGCAAAAATAGGAAGTTAAGAGCCACCTGGAGTAACAGGCAAGTTTGGCATTGGAGTACAAAATGAGGCAGGGCAAAAGCTAACAAAGTATTGCCAAGAGAACACACTGGTCATAGCAAATACCCTCTTCCAACAACACAAGAGAAGACTCTATACATGGACATCACCAGATGGTCAATACTGAAATCACATTGATAATATTCTTTGCAGCCAGAGATGGAGGAGCTCTATACAGTCAACAAAGACAAGGCTGGGAGCTGACTGTGGCTCAGATCATGAACTCCTTATTGCCAAATTCAGACTTAAATTGAAGAAAGTAGGGAAAACCACTAGATCATTCAGATTTGATCTAAATCAAATCCCTTATGACTATATAGTGGAAGAGACAAATAGATTCAAGGGATTAGATCTGATAGAGTGACCGAAGAACTATGGATGGAGGTACATGAAATTGTACAAGAGGCAGTGATCAAGATCATCCCAAAGAAAAAGAAATGCAAAGGGCAAAATGGTTGCCTGAGGAGGCCTTACAAATAGCTGTAAAAAGAAGACAAGCGAAAAGCAAAGGAGAAAAGGAAAGCTATAACCATTTGAATGCAGAGTTCCAAATAAGAGCAAGGAGAGATAAGAAAGCCTTCCTCAGCTACCAATGCAAAGAAATAGAATGGGAAAGACTAGAAATTTCTTCATGAAAATTAGAGATACCAAGGGAACACTTCATGCAAAGATGGGCACAATAAAGGACAGAAATGGTATGGACCGAACAGAAGCAGAAGACATTAAGAAAAGGCGGCAAGAATACACAGAAGAACTATACAAAAAAGATCTTCATGACCCACATAACCATGATGGTGTGATCACTCACCTAGAGCCAGATGTCCTGGAATGCAAAGTCAAGTGGTCCTTAGGAAGCATCACTACGAGCAATGCTGGTGGAGATGACAGAATTCCAGTTGAGCTATTTCAAATCCTAAAAGATGATGCTGTTAAAATGCTGCACTCAATATGCCAGAAAATAGGGGAAATCAACAGTGGCCACGGGACTGAAGAAGGTCAGTTTTCATTCCAATCCCAAAGAAAGGCAATACCAAAGAATGTTCAAACTACTACATAATTGCACTCATCTCACATGCTAGCAAAATAATGCTCAAAATTCTCCAAGCAAGACTTCAACAGTATGTGAACTGTGCAATTCCAGATGTTGAAGCTGGATTTAGAAAAGGCAGAGGAACCAGAGATCAAATTGTCAACATCCACTGGATCATCAAAAAAGCAAGAGAGTTCCATAAAACATCTACTTTTGCTTTATTGATTATGCCAAAGCTTTTGACCTGGTGGGTCACAACAACTATGGAAAATTTTGAGAGAGATGGGAATACCAGATCACCTGACCTGCCTCTCGAGAAATCTGTATGCAGGTCAAGAAACAACAGTTAGAACTGGACATGGAATGACAGACTGGTTCCAAATCGGGAAAGGAGTACGTCAAGGTTGTATATGGTCACCCTGCTTATTTCACTTATATGCAGAGTACATCATGTGAAAAGCCCGGCTGGATGAAGCACAAGCTGGAATCAAGATTGCCAGGAGATATATCAATAACCTCAGATATGCAGATGATACCACCCTTATGGCAGAAAGTGAAGAAGAACTAAAGAGCCTCTTGATGAAAGTGAAAGAGGAGAGTGAAAAAGTTGGCTTAAAACTCAACATTCAGAAAAAAGATCATGGTATCTGGCCCCATCATTCAGAAAACTAAGATCATGGTATCTGGTCCCATCACTTCATGGCACACAGATGGGGGAACAATGAAAACAGTGAGAGACTTTACTTTCTGGGGCTCCAAAATCACTGCAGATGTTGACTGCAGCCATGAAATTAAAAGATACTTGCTCCTTGGAAGAAAAGCTATGACCAACCTAGACAGCATATTAAAAAGCAGAGACATTACTTTACCAACAAAGGTCCGTCTAGTGAAAGCCATGGTTTTTCCAGTAGTCATGTATGGATGTGAGAGTTGGATTTTTATAAAAGAAAGTTGAGTGCCGACAAATTGATGCTTTTGAACTGTGGTGTTGGAGAAGACTCTTGAGAGACCCTTGGACTGCAAGGAGATCCTTGCAGTCAATTCTAAAGGATATCAGTCCTGAATATATATTGGAAGGACAGATGCTGAATCTGAAATTCAAATATTTGGCCACCTGATGTGAAGAACCGACTCATTGGAAATAACCCTGATGGTGGGAAAGATTGAAGGTGGGAGGAAAAGGGGATGACAGAGGATGAGACGGTTGGATGGTATCACCAGTACGATTCACATGAGTTTGACTATGCTGCAGGAGTTGGTGATGGACAGGGAAGCCTGGCGTGCTGCAGTCCATGGGTTCGCAAAGAGTCGGACATGGCTTAGTGGCTGAACTGAACTGAACTGAGACTATACAGTTCATGGAATTCTCCAGGCCAGAATACTGGAATCAGTAGCCATTCCCTTCTCCAGGTGATTTCCCAATCCAGGGATTGAGCCCAGGTCTCCCGCATTGCAAGAGGATTCTTTACCAGTTGAGCCACAAGTGAGCGCAGGTATAATTTGGTAACCTCAGTTAAAGATAGTATCAAAAATTCTTCAAGTAATCCTTAGGACTGCATTAAGTTCTAAATTTAAAGTTTTAAAAAATAAAAAAAGCAAGATTTTCATACCTTTTCTGAGTGCTGCAAGGGAAAGGAAAAATAACAACAACAAAAAAATGCTTTCTCATTCCCAATTACTTTGAAATATTCTCCATGGATTACTATTTCCTAAAATTCACCCCTCCACATCCCCTTTTAAAAGATTTTTTAAAAGCACACAGCTATTCTTTGATAAGAAAAAAGCCACTTTTAGAGTTTGGCACAGGACCTAAAACACGGAAGCCTCTCAACAAATGTTAGCTCCTCTTTTTTTCCATCTCGCTCAATCTTTCTTGTTTCTATGAGCTAAATTTTATTTTATAAGACTTTTTCCTTGATCTAGATTCAAAAGAGATATTACTGAGTGGCAAATAATGAAGTTTAAAATCCTAGATTAGTGACTGTAAGTGTCAGTAAAGGCAACCGGCTTCCACATTTTGTGGAATGCTTCCACATTCTGGGGTTCCACTTCCCTTCTTGTATTTCTCTTTCAATTTGTCTGTTTCTCTCTCTTTCATAACCCATTGCTCCTTGTGAGCTGGGATTATTAAGCTGTACTTCCAATTCTTTGGAGCTATAAATCCCAGTTCATCCAGGGGAATTTGCCCTTATACTGGTATACACTGCTCTTGGATTTTCTCCTCTTTTGAGTGGCTCCTGTTCTTCAAAGTTTGTTCACTCCATTTTCTAGTGGAGTGTTACCATCCCCCATTGTGGAAAGTCACAACCATAAATGTTATCACAGAGACATGTCATAAAAATCTATCTTTACTATATAGAATCAGTAGATATAAAAAGAAAACTCTTCTAAGTAAGTAGTATAATATGCCACATTTCATAGTTATTGGTAGTAGATTGGCTTTGGGAGTAGAGCCCAGGAATAGTGATATCACATAATTCCCTTTGGATTAAAATTTCAGTAAAATAAATCTGTAAATTAGAACTCATGAAAGAGTCATTAGACATAAAGTGTGTAGACGATCAAATTATAAGGTTGTAATGGCAAGGGGCATTAAAATATGAGTTTAGCAATACGTAGTATAGAGGGCCCGATACTCAGTCTAATTCTATTAAATGTAGGCTTCAAGAATTCAGATCACCAGCAATGTGCTGTGACTTACATTTCAACCAATTTCTAGAAGATATTTAGAAAGAAATGTGACTTCAGATGTGCACAGAGAGAAAAACACAAGGGATAAAGCTATCAACATTTTTTCTTTTCTTCCTATTAGGACAACACTGAAAATTCGTCAGAAGCATCTGCTCCTAAAATAACACAATAGAATAGAAACTGACAATTGAGGCTTAAAAGTTAATTTCAAAGATTAATTATACTAGAGGGTTCATATTTAGCAGCTGTCAATTTGCTACCAACAACTGTAATAAAAATCAGCAAAACCTGAACTCTTCTGCCAAAGAGACAGACAGTCATCTGTGAGTGCTGGGGGATTTTTGTGATGTTGTTTCTTGAAAAAGCAAATGTCTATTTCATTGAAACAATATGTTTCTCTATTGAAAAAATATTTCATTTGACAAAAAAGGACTTTTCCTACATTTTGAAAAAATTAGTATATGAAAAAGTGTGGGATTTTATTGTTGTTTCAAGATATTTAGGCAGTGTTTTCTAACCCGGGGTAATTTTTGACTCCTGAGGGGATATTTGGTGAAATCTAGAAACATTTGTGTGTCACAGTGGGGGACGCTATTGGTACCTAGCGCACAGAGACCAGAGAGTTGCTAACAAACAAGGCAACTCCTATGACAAAGAATATTTGGCCCAACATGTTGACAGTGCTCAGGTTAAGCAAATTTGTTAAAAGGAATTCATTTGATGTATTCAGACTAAAGATAGGTTTGCATTCACAAACTTTGTAGACCATAGTTTCCATTAGAAGTGTGGTAGAGAGCTGCTCCAGGCAGACACTGGCTGTGCTTCAAGTAAGTGCTAGCAGACCAACCGTCTAACTCTTTAGATTAAAATTATAGCAAGTACTGATGTAATTAAGTCTGTGTCAGCACTTACACTAGATATGTCTACGTACGACACTTTAGAACTGGGTAATAAAAATGAATCCTTAACTAAAATGGTACAGGAAACTTCTTTGTATAATAATCTTCTAAATGTACCTTAGCTAATGTTCCACACAAGCTCTTCAAGAAACAAATGTTAAAAAAATTGAATATAGTCTTATCCCAACTTTTATTTCATCACTTTTTCAAATTAAAGTTGTTTTCAAAAAGCATATATAAAACAGTATAATTAGGCTACTCATTTTTAAAGTAATAATTTTAGGGAGTATATATAATTGAAACAGCTACTTTCAATTCAAAAAAAAGGACTAAGGGTACATATTTTGTCATATCTACTTTCAACTAATTATTGAGAAAAATATTTTATATGTAATATTGATTGACTTTAAAAAATGTCATCGAACATGTTAAAGTATTTTCAGAAAAACTATTATTTTATTATTTACCCAGTGAAAAATAAAAGAACAGAGAATAATGCAGGGGCAAATATTCATAAAATTTATCTTTTGGCAAATACTATCACTAAGAAATGTAAGGAGGACATACTCCACTATCAACATAATGATTTTCATTTAAACCAGAAAACATATCAAAATTGTGGATCTTAAAACTTACTCCTTCATTTACATCCCAAACACTTAGCATCTCTCCCTCCCTCCCTCCCTTCTATCCTTCCTCCTTCTCTTCCTTCAGTTCAACATTTACACAGTGCTTAGAATTTGCCTATTATCTGTCCTAATTTTTAGAACTGGCCATGGAACAACAGACTGGTTCCAAATAGGAAAAGGAGTACATCAAGGCTGTATATTGTCACCCTGCTTATTTAACTTATATGCAGAGTACATCATGAGAAACGCTGGGCTGGAGGAAGCACAAGCTGGAATCAAGATTGCCAGGAGAAATATCAATAACTTCAGATATGCAGATGACATCACCGTTATGGCAGAAAGTGAAGAGGGACTCAAAAGCCTCTTGATGAAAGTGAAAGAGGAGAGTGAAAAAGTTGGCTTAAAGCTCAACATTCAGAAAATGAAGATCATGGCATCTGGTCCCATCACTTCATGGCAATAGATGGGGAAACAGTGGCTGACTATTTTTTGGGCTCCAAAATCACTGCAGATGGTGATTGCAGCCATGAAATTAAAAGACGGTTACTCCTTGGAAGGAAAGTTATTACCAACCTAGACAGTATATTAAAAAACAGAGA
>NW_011494942.1:2124309-2127980 GCF_000754665.1 Bison bison bison
CAAAATCACTGCAGATGGTGATTGCAGCCATGAAATTAAAAGACGGTTACTCCTTGGAAGGAAAGTTATTACCAACCTAGACAGTATATTAAAAAACAGAGACATTACTTTCTCAACAAAGGTCCATCTAGTCAAGGCTATGGTTTTTCCAGTAGTCATGTATGGATGTGAGAGTTGGACTGTGAAGAAAGCTGAGTGCCGAAGAATTGATGCTTTTGAACTGTGGTGTTGGAGAAGACTCTTGAGTCCCTTGGACTGCAAGGAAATCCAACCAGTCCATCCTAAAGGAAATCAGTCCTGGTGTTCATTGGAAGGACTGATGTTGAAGCTGAAACTCCAATACTTTGCCTACCTGATGCAAAGAGTTGACTCATTTGAAAAGACTTTGATACTGGGAAAGATAGAGGGCAGGAGGAGAAGGGGACAACAGAGGATGAGATGGTTGGATGGCATCACCACTTAATGGACATGAGTTTGGATAAACTCCAGGAGTTGGTGATGGACAGGGAGACCTGGTGTGCTGCAGTTCATGGGGGTCGCAGAGTCGGGCATGACTGAGTGACTGAATTGACTGAACTGATATTAACTCATTAATTCCCCTAACACACACACACACACACACATTCTACATTTCATAGACAATGGAACTAAGGTGTACAGAGGTCAAGGAAATAGCCAAGGTCTCATAGACTGTAAGTGACTGAGATAAGACTTGTATCAATGAAAGCTGATCCTAAAAACCACGTACTTTCACCTTTTGTAGGTAGCCTCTTCTCTATATCATGTGCTACTAATTTTCATATTTATCTCAGGTCCGCCCCAGTAGTGTGACTTTGAAGGAGATTGAATGTGAGTGAAAGGTTTCAGGTCAATTCAAAAAGAAAGTTGTTGCAGGATGGTGGCCTTATCAGCTGCTTCAGCTGTGGAGTTACTTTGGCCAGAAATCTCTTAGAAGTTGAAAAATAGTTAGATCTAAATTGAAAGCATCTGTTCTCTTCCTGTCATCTGTTTATGGCATCCATTTTAAGTTACTAACAACTCATTTATTCTCCATAAGGAGAGCCAGAATAGGAGGGTATTTAAGAGGGTGGAGTCTGGAACTCAGCTCTTCAGTTTAATTCCTAGAATGGCTATAATTATGTTTCTATTGCATTTCTTGAATGTTGGGCAGAAACAATGGTATGTTTTCTTCTTCATGGGAACACTTGTCAGGTCACATTTCCTTATCTCATTCTAGGTAAGTGGGGCCATATCTCTAGTTTTTCTTCAATAATATAAGGATGGAAATAATGTGTGATGATTCCAGCCCAAGATGCCTAAGAGCCAAGAGTACCTTGTCTCAGTTCTTTTTCTTGCCTTTTCTAAATCTGGATAGAGAAGAATTGAGTGCAAGGGAGGATTCAGAAGCTTAAAGAATAGTGGAGCCACAACATGGAAGAAGGTTGGGTCCTTTGATTAATACATGGAATAAAGCTTCCACCCCTGACACTGAACTACGGTGGATTATGCTGTGAATCAAAAATAAATCTTTATTATGTAAAACCATTGGAATTTTGAATTGTTCCTTATAACAGCTTGCTTTCATTAAGCTACTAATGTGAATTTATACCATCATGTGACTGAAATGACTACTCTCTTAAACTCCAAATTACTTTGGCTTAGGATTGCTTTCCCAATCTGTGTCCCTTTCCAGAAGCCTTGACAAAGTCCCATTATCTATGTATCATTTCTCTGCCCTCAATAGTAATGTCCTATATTTCAACACTTCTGTATAGATTTCAAATTTCAAATGTTAAAACAACTTAGTTCAGACACAATATTTACAGCAGTTAAATGTTGATCTGTAAACCTAGGCAATGCCAGTACAATTGATATAAATAGCAACTATCTAAGTAAAATATACTGAAACTCTCTGCTGTAAAATCTGACTTTTTCACTGTTTGATTGGGCTACCTTAATGAACAAAACAAATAATATGGCTCATGTGGTCATAACTCTCATAAAATTATTTCTAATATTAGTTATCATTTCCTATAAATGTTTTTCTTTTCACAACAAATAAGGAATTCTTTCACACTGCTATCCCCTTAGCAAATTAATGAGTAAATCTAAGTCTTCATGAAAACATTTCAAGAAGAGCTTGCTAATGCCTATGAATTGCCAAAGAGATGTAATTCTAAAGGATATGACCTCTTAAAAAGTACTTGGAAGAAATGTTATGTTCAGGATTTCATTGTGTTCATTTAGAAGTTATGCCTTCAGGGTCTTCTGTTTGTGCTGGATCAGTCCCAAGAAGGATAGGAACAATTTGTGTATCACTCAGCCTTGGCAGATGAGTAGATCCTCCAATAACCTTTTCATCTCCAAATGTCTCGAACAATTTTAAAACTAAAAGATTATTGATTGATTTGGCTACACTCCTTATAATTTTGACAGTAAGACGCTCAACACAATGTCCTTTGCATCCATCATGCATGCTATTCTCAAAGGCTGAAAGAATATAGGGTACTTCTTCTGAACTTTTATATAGCCACCAGAGTTAATAGATACGTGATACTTATATATTTCATTAAGAGCAATATACTGATATATTAATATAAACAATATATTGATCTATATTTTTAGTTGCCTGTAAATAAAATCTTTGGGAAATTACAGAATGATTTAAAATGAATGTTTATCTCAGGAACATATTTAAAACATTTCTTCTGCAACTGTTTCTCTACTAGTTTCCCAGTTATCTTGATTAGTGCTGCATGTATAAAACAAATCAGATGTGGTCGTTGATCTTTAAAAAATTGCAAAAAGCTAAGTTAGAGAGGAAGACAAATACCATATGATATTAATTTTATCTGGAATCTAAAAAAATATACAAATAACTTTTATACAAAAAGAATAGACTCACAGACACAGAAAAAGGGATTGATTTCCTCTTTGATTACAAAAGGGAAACAGGGGGATTAAGTTAGGAGTCTGGGACTAACAGATACACATTCAGTTCAGTTCAGTTCAGTTCAGTCCAGTCGTTCAGTTGTGTCTGACTCTTTGCAACCCCATGAATTGCAGCACGCCAGGCCTCCCTGTCCATCACCAACTCCCGGAGTTCACTCAAACTTATGTCCATCGAGTTGGTGATGCCATCCAGCCATCTCATCCTCTGTAGTTCCCTTCTCCTCCTGCCTCCAATCCCTCCCAGCATCAGAGTCTTTTCCAATGAGTCAACTAACTCTTTGCATGAGGTGGCCAAAGTATTGGAGTTTCAGCTTCAGCATCAGTCCTTCCAATGAACACCTAGGACTGATCTCCTTTAGGATGGACTGGTTGGATCTCCTTGCAGGCCAAGGGACTCTCAAGAGTCTTCTCCAATACCACAGTTCAAAAACATCAATTCGTAGGCACTCAGCTTTCTTCACAGTCCAACTCTCACATCCATAAGTGACCACTGGAAAAACCATAGCCTTGACTAGACGGACCTTTGTTGGCAAAGTAATGTCTCTGCTTTTCAATATGCTGTCTAGGTTGGTCATAACTTTCCTTCCAAGGAGTAAGTGTCTTTTAATTTCATGGCTGCAATCACCATCTGCAGTGATTTTAGAGCCCCCAAAAATAAAGTCTGACAGTTTCCACTGTTTCCCCATCTATTTCCCATGAGTGATGGGACCAGATGCCAT
>NW_011494942.1:2128080-2128222 GCF_000754665.1 Bison bison bison
TGCCATCATCTTCGTTTTCTGAATGTTGAGCGTTAAGCCAACTTTTTCACTCTCCTCTTTCACTTTCATCAACAGGCTTTTTAGTTCCTCTTCACTTTCTGCCATAAGGGTGGTGTCATCTACATATCTGATGTTATTGATA
>NW_011494942.1:2128322-2136647 GCF_000754665.1 Bison bison bison
GTTATTGATATTTCTCCTGGCAATTTTGATTCCAGCTTGTGCTTCTTCCAGCCCAGCGTTTCTCATGATGTACTCTGCATATAAGTTAAATAAGCAGGGTGACAATATACAGCCTTGACATACTCCTTTTCCTATTTGGAACCAGTCTGTTGTTCCATGTCCAGTTCTAACTGTTGCTTCCTGACCTGCATATAAGTTTCTCAAGAGGCAGGTCAGGTGGTCTGGTATTCTCATCTCTTTTAGAATGTTCCACAGTTTATTGTGATCCACACAGTCAAAGGCTTTGGCATAGTCAAGAAAGCAGAAATAGATGTTTCTCTGGAACTCCCTTGCTTTTTCAATGATCCAGCAGATGTTGGCAATTGGATCTGTGGTTCCTCTGCCTTTTCTAAAACCAGCTTGAACATCTGGAAGTTCACAGTGCACCTATTGCTGAAGCCTGGCTTGGAGAATTTTGAGCATTACTTTGCTAGCATGTGAGATGAGATGGCAGTTTGAGCATTGTTTGGCATCACCTTTCTTTGGGATTGGAATTACAATATAGAAAATAAATAAACAACAAGGACCTACTCTATAGTATAGGTGCTTATATCCAGTATCTTGTAATAATGTATAATGGAAAACAATCCAAATCACTTTGCCATACACCTGAAACTAATACAACATTTTAAATCAACTACACTTCAGTTTGTAAAAGTTGCAAAATAATGAACAAAAAGGAAACATATTTCTAGAGGTAAGAGGTAAGATATTTCTTACACAGCTTACAACAAAAAGTCATAGGTAATAAAATCATAAAATCATTTGCTGAGTCTGTTTTAAAATGAGATGACGAAAGCAATAAACACTGCACCTTAAACTTAGAGACCATAAACGTGACACATCCTGAGAAATAGCTATCAGTAGGGAAGTCTTGACCATATGTTCACAAACTCAAGTTGAATAAAAGGAAAAAGGCTGAATGGCATACCAAGGTCACTAGCCATATTCTAATTAGCACTTAAAACTGCCAGCATCTTCACAAAGAGCTCATTCCTTTTCTTAAGGGTTAGTAGAGAAAACATTTCAAGACTACTGTAAAATTAATAGCACTTTTTAATTTTGTTTTTGACATCAAAATATCTTTTTTCTTAAGAAGCATTAGTGAAACAGAATTAAAATTAAAATTTCTTACCCAGCATAGAATTAAGTACAGCATGGTGGCTGTACTGGAGAAACATTTCAAAACTTTTAAGTGGATTATAACTCAGAATAGTAGAAAGGGAACATATATTTGACAAAGTATTAGAACAGCACAGAACTTTAAGCATACACCTGTGTTCACTTTATATATGAAGAAACTGAACTCATAGAGTACTGAAATCATTCAAAGTCACAGAATTAGTTTGCCAGTAGATTTTGGATAAGAATTTGGTAAGAGTTTCATCCTGCTGCTCACACTATACATGAAAGGTGTCTAGGTACTATAAACCAAAGGTTAATGAAATGTAATTATGGTGAATGAAGTAAGAATAAATGAGTAGGAAAAAGGTGTAAAAATCAGAAGTGAGTTCTAATACTATGTCATAGTAACTTCGGGTTACTAGTTTTTTTTTTTTTTTTATAAAATGGAGACAATAAACTCTGATTTTGTCCAACCCATAGGACCTTGGAGAGACTAAAGTATGATAATAAAAATGGTGAATATTGTAAGTTATTGCTATTTTCAATTATCATAGAAAGTTACGCAATTAACAGCTATTTTCTAGACTTTTTTTTCCTTATAGCAGAGATGTGATTATAATACATAAATGAATTAAGAATGAGACATTGCATAGTTCACATATTTTTCTCAGGGATGCATAAACTGCTCTTTGTTGATACATTTTAATTTAAGAGATAATTTTTTTCTAAAATATATATGGATATTTTAAAGCTCAAGTATATAGGTAATTATCCTAAACAAAATTTTGAAGTTGAACTAACAGGCAGTTCCCATATTAATTAAGGCACTATGGGTAGCAGTATGGTATTCTGAAAAAGAAAAATGCCATTTTCTACTGATGAAAGTCTCTCTTCTTTCAAATCACTCTAGGTCCCAACTGGTTGCTTGGGGCTGGTGCACTGAGACGACCCAGAGGGATGGTACAAGGAGGGAGGAGGGAGGGGGATTCAGGATGGGGAACACGTGTATACCTGTGGCGGATTCATGTTGATGTATGGCAAAACCAATACTATATTGTAAAGTAATAAACCTCCAATTAAATATATTAAATAAATTTATATTAAAAAATAAATTCTCTTAAGAATTTTTTTAAAATTTTAAAACATTTCCTTCATTTGCTTCAGTTTTTCTATTCATACATAGATTTAAGAAAAGTTGCCAAAATGTACTAGGAGGTCCTGAGTACCCTCACCCAGTTTCTTCCGATGACAACATCCTGCATAACAACAGTACGATATCAAAATGCGGAAAGTGGCATTGGTTTAATCCACAGGGCTTAGTCCAGTGTCACCAGATTTGAAAGAACGCATGCTTGTCTGTATGCATGTGTGAGTGTGTGTAAATCTCTATGCCATTATGTCACATGTGACACATACGTGTCACATACGTTAACTATCACGACATCAAGATCAGAACTACCCCATCACCATAAGGCTCCTTCTTGCTACCTTCTTATACCCACATGCACTCTCTTGCCCTACTACAATCCTAACTCTTGCCAAACCACCATATCTCTCTTTATTATGGTGTCATTTCAAGAATGCCAGATAAATGGAATCATCCAGTATATAAACTTTTGAGATGGAAATATCTACTTAAAATATAAAGAAGTTTCTTCATATGCTGTATAAAGATGTTTTTCTAGAAAGGGAGAACATACTTCCATAAAACTTGAAAAAATAACATTCTAAAGTAGAATTTTATCCAAAATAAAACTTGTTTCCTAAGATCTAAAATTGTTTTAGTAGCTGCAAAATTTGTATCTAAAACCCAGAGTTATAAATATTTTACTTATTTCAATACTTGAGTACTTCAATTCATTCACACATCAGACTTGGTTAGATTATTCAGTGTAATAAGAAATCTGATATAGACAGTAGTTAGCTTTCTATGGTTGATTATTATAATACCATTGTCTTTGGAGCAGGAAATTTATTTTTTCAATTATTGACTACAGATTTTAATGTAACACTGCTATGATTACAACATTTGTTTTTCAGGTACATTCTGAAAATAATTTGATTAAACAAATTAGTGAATATCCATTCAATAAAAGGCTATATTGCAATTTAGAAGGATAACAGTACAAAATTTAATGATCTGGGACTATATTCCTGAGCTATTAATAATCATCTAGAAGGTTACAAAAATATTTTATGTAATACGGTTTTATCAAATAATGCATACAAATGCACACAGATATTTAAAAAGACATTTGGAATAGTATATCCATATTGTGTAATAAGTATTTAAAATGGGACACTCTATTGTTTGGAATATTGTTTGGAACAGTATTTTTGATATGCTTTTAAAAGGAACTTAAACCCAGTCTGACTTACAAGATAACTGTTCTTATATAAAGGACACTATTTCCCTTATGCTACAAAGTCAGTCTTCTTGTACAGTAACATTATTTTCTTATTATTTAGTTGTACTTAATTTAATTAGCATTTTTGCTATATTCATTTTCATAAAAATAATTCAATTTTTGAATTTCCTTCATATCTTCACCAGCAAAAGAAGAGTGGTTAAATAATACTGATTAAACAAATTGTTTCAAAACAAAAACTAAAAAAATAAAGACATCAACATTTTAGTTTCTCTAAATATGTCAAATTCAGCTTTAATAAAGTCCATAGAGTGTACATGCTGCAATGTTGCCCAACTCACATCTTATGATTTCTTCTTCCTTTACTTATTAAACAAAGCTGCAGTACAACTGCTCAACCATTTACCATTTTTTTCCTGTTTCACAGCAATTTTTAGTGACATTCATAAATTATGGCATGGTATTGATCAATATTATATACAGCTGTGGGTAGACTTTTCCCTCTTCTGCCACCACTGGCAACATAGAAAAATTGTCCAATCAGTGCATCTGCTTTTATTGCCCTGAATAAAGCTTGCAATTTATGGTCTCACCAGTATGTAATTTTCTTTTAAAATTGGAAGTTTACCTTTCATATATTAGGCATTAGGATTAGTACTTCAAAGGTATCTATTATAAACTTTTCAATTAACAAGCACTCATAGAATAATAGGGTCAATTACTGATATAATTTTCTTTTAATATTTTACATTTATTATCATTTTGTGACCACAAATATATCTCAAGGACATATTCTCTTTTAATTTTGAAAAACGTCATGCAACTTGAGAGAAACTGCATCACCTACTTTAAGAAAACAAATGTGAATCCTGCAGTATTGATGATGGGAATGCTACTACTACTACTATTCGGTTCAGTTCAGATCAGTCGCTCAGTCGTGTCTGACTCTTTGCGACCCCACGAATCGCAGCACACCAGGCCTCCCTGTCCATTACCATCTGCCGGAGTTCACTCAGACTCACGTCCATTGAGTCAGTGATGCCATCCAGCCATCTCATCCTCTGAGGTCCCCTTCTCCTGCCCCCAATCCCTCCCAGCATCAGAGTCTTTTCCAATGAGTCAACTCTCCGCATGAGGTGGCCAAAGTATTGGAGTTTCAGCTTCAGTATCAGTCCTTCCAATGAATATTCAGGACTGATTTATTTTAGAATTGACTGTTGGATTTCCTTGCAGTCCAAGGGACTCTCAAGAGTCTTCTCCAATACCACAGTTCAAAAGCATCAATTCTTCGGCGCTCAGCTTTCTTCACAGTCCAACTCTCACATCCATACATGACCACTGGAAAAACCATAGCCTTGACTAGATGGACCTTTGTTGGCAAAGTAATGTCTCTGCTTTTCAATATGCTATCTAGGTTGCTCATAACTTTCCTTCCAAGGAGTAAGCGTCTTTTAATTTCATGGCTGCAGTGATTTTGGAGCCCCCAAAAATAAAGTCTGACACTGTTTTCACTGTTTCCCATCTATTTACCATGATCAGATCAGATCAGATCACATCAGTCGCTCAGTCGTGTCCAACTCTTTGCGACCCCATGAATCGCAGCATGCCAGGCGTCCCTGTTCATCACCATCTCCCAGAGTTCACTCAGACTCACGTCCATTGAGTCAGTGATGCCATCCAGCCATCTCATCCTCTGTCGTCCCCTTCTCCTCCTGCCCCCAATCCCTCCCAGCATCAGAGTCTTTTCCAATGAGTCAACTCTTCACATGAGGTGGCCAAAGTACTGGAGTTTCAGCTTTAGCATCATTCCTTCCAAAGAACACCCAGGTCTGATCTCCTTCAGAATGGACTGGTTGGATCTCCTTGCAGTCCAAGGGACTCTCAAGAGTCTTCTCCAACACCACAGTTCAAAAGCATCAATTCTTCGGCGCTCAGCCTTCTTCACAGTCCAACTCTCACATCCATACATGACCACAGGAAAACCCACAGCCTGGACTATGAAGTGATCGGTAACACCTAATACTTACGCAGTGATTACTATGTGTCTTTATGTAGTTTAACTCCTTTTATCTTAACAATGACCCTATGAGTTAAGTGAATTATTCACCGATTTAACTGGCTATCCTGGTCACGCCATCAGATTATGGCAGGGTTGCACTTGGACCCCGGGAGTCTGTCTCCAATTATGTAGTGCTAGAGTGGAGAAGGCAATGGCACCCCACTCCCGTACTTTTTCCTAGAAAATCCCATGGACGGAGGAGCCTGGTAGGCTGCAGTCCATGGGGTCGCTAAGAGTAGGAAACAACTGAGCGACTTCACTTTCACTTTTCACTTTCATGCATTGGAGAAGGAAATGGCAACTCACTCCAGTGTTCTTGCCTGGAGAATCCCAGGAATGGCGGAGCCTGGTGGGCTACCGTCTACGGGGTCGCACAGAGTCGGACACGACTGAAGTGACTTAGCAGCAGCAGCAGAGTGGACATTACAGAAATTCATCAAAATGGGAACTCATCTGAGCTAATCGATAGCTGAATATTGTGCTCGCAAGGTCCCCATTTTCAAACTTTCCCATGTCTGCGTTAATCATCCACAATTTAGCTTGAAAGCTGCAGCAGTTCATTAGTTTTCCAGTAGCTGATGAAAGAGTCAAGCGATCATGCATGGATGTTTTCTTGATGCCTTAATCATTACTTCATCATATTGTGAGCTTGGCCTGAAGGCTAAATATCATATACAAAGGAATATGGATACATAATTTCTAGCTACCTTGATGCCAAAAGTGGTCTGCAAATTTCCCCTGAATTTTATTAAAAATTCAAGAACTTATTTCAAATCTTTACTCTTCCATCCTTCAGCTTTAGAATAACATTAAATGCCAAGTTTACAGATGAACAACATTCTAAAGATGTGACACTTCTCTTTGAAAGAATATCTGGAATTTAGAAGACGAATCTGAGTATCAGCTCTGGTCTATGACATTAGATAAGTTGCTTAACCTCTCAGGGTCTTACTTTACTCAATCTGGAAATTTTAATTATGTCATTATTCCATGGTAATAGGCTTTTCTAAGAAATGTTTACAAGAATTGAAGATGAATTAGAGGTTCATTTAGCAATGGTGATCCAAAGGGACTCCCATGGACTAGCCCAATTTAGAGATTTGCTTGTGATCTGCTATTTTCCCCACTCTGTTCGTTAAACAACTACAATTAACTTTACTTCTTTTTGCACTTCCTGAAAACAACTCTAACTGACAGAATAAAAGCTATAACATTTTACTTTATGATCAATTTGAGGCCATCTTTGGAAAGAATAAGTGTCATCAAGTTAATAGTGACTCTGCAGATGGAGAGTTTACACAGAACCATTTTTTTGGTGTCCACTGAGAGAGCAAATGGATGATCTGTGTATGCCTGTTTTCACCTGAACCGTTATAACCTCAACCATATACTGGGGACTGAAGATCAACTCATGTATAATTAAGATCATTATTATTCCATATCCTATGAAGATGTATAGATGCAAAAAGAGAACCAAACATATTCCCCTAGAATGTGTTACCTAGCCAGGCCTCAACAGAGATCACTTTAAAGATCAATTCTTCATGTCCACAGAATCAAGTTTAAATGATTCTGTGTGATTAGGCTGTTCCATTTTGCCCATTGCATTATGCATGATCTTTGACTGCTTGTAATATAACAAACTGCAATGTTTCAACAGTGATTTGCATTCCGTGCTAAACTTTAACGGCCATTTCCATTTTATAGACTAATGGTATATTACACTGCATATTTGTAATATCACTTTTTAAATTTCCTATTAATACTAGAGCTTTGTTTAGACAGTGAGAAGAAATAGGCCCTTTAAAATATTTACCATTTTATATATAACAGGAAAAAGGTAATCTTACAAAGACAGCTTTTTCCTCTGGCATTATTTTGATTCTTACTCCCTTCTCTCTCCCAGCCAGGCATTTCCATAATTGCTTCTTATCTTGTTGTGTAGACTGAGAAACTGGTAATAACTGTACCTGAGTGACTCTTGGAAAGACAAAAATATTACCTGATAATAGAATTGTACAATGATTCAACTTTCTATTACTCTCAAAGAAACTCATATTAATGATTTAAAATATAATATTAATGTAGTTTCTATTCTGATTCTAGAGATAGTAGAAAGGAATATAAAGGAAGAATATAGCATCATTAATAATGTCTAGAGTCAACTCCTTAGATGCCATTACTTACTATATCTGTGTTTGTGGTAGAAAACTGAAGTAGAGAAGCGTCCCAATTTCTACAGCTGAGAAAGCCTTAAGGTGTCATTGTTCTATAATGCTTAAACTTATGATCACTTATTAGAACTCCAGAGAAATTTACTAACACCATCAAAAAAGGCATGGCAAAGAACACATTTATATCTTTTAAATTTTAGTAAAGTTTGGTTGATCACCTATTGCACTAGTCACACTTTGTGACTCTCCAGATCAAATAAGATCTTTAGGACCCAGATAACCATGATGGTGTGATCACTCATCTGGAGCCAGACATCCTGGAATGCAAAGTCAAGTGGGCCTTAGGAAGCATCACTACAAACAAAGCTAGTGGAGGTGATGGAATTCCAGTTAATCTACTTCAAATCCTAAAAGATGATGCTGTGAAAGTGCTGCACTCAATATGCCAGAAAATTTGGAAAATGCAGCAGTGGCCACAGGACTGGAAAAGGTCAGTTTTTCATTCCAATCCCAAAGAATGCTCAAACTACCGCACAACTGCACTCATCTCACACGCTAG
>NW_011494942.1:2136747-2207363 GCF_000754665.1 Bison bison bison
TGAACCATGAACTTCCATATGTTCAAGCTGGATTTAGAAAAGGCAGAGGAACCAGAGATCAAATTGCCAACATCTGCTGGATCATCGAAAAAGCAAGAGAGTTCCAGAAAAACATCTGTTTCTGCTTTGTTGACTATGCCAAAGCCTTTGACTGTGTAGATCACAATAAACTGTGGAACATTCTGAAAGAGATGGGAATACCAGACCACCTGACCTGCCTCCTGATAAATCTGTATGCAGGTCAGGAAGCAACAGTTAGAACTGGACAAGGAACAACAGACTGGTACCAAACCAGGAAAGGATTATGTAACCCTGTATATTGTCACCCTGCTTATTTAACTTATATGCAGAGTACATCATGAGAAACGCTGAGCTCAAGGAAGCACAAGCTAGAATCAAGATTGCTGGGAGAAATATCAATAACCTCAGATATGAAGATGACACCACACTTATGGCACAAAGTGAAGAAGAACTAAAGAGCCTCTTGATGAAAGTGAAAGAGGAGAGTGAAAAAGTTGGCCTAAAGCTCAACATTCAGAAAACTAAGATCATGGCATCTGGTCCCATCACTTCATGGGAAATAGATGGGCAAAAAGTGGACAGTGGCTGACTTTATTTTTTGGGGCTCCAAAATCACTGCATATGGTGACTGCAGCCATGAAATAAAAAGACGCTTACTCTTTGCAAGAAAAGTTATGACCAACCTAGACAGCATATTAAAAAGCAGAGACATTACTTTGCCAACAAAGGTCTGTCTAGTCAAGGCTATGGGTTTTCCAGTAGTCATTTATGGACGTGAGAGTTGGACTATAAAGAAAGGTGAGAGCCAAAGAATTGATGCTTTTGAACTGTGGTGTTGGAGAAGACTCTTGAGAGTCCCTTGAAATGCAAGGAGATCCAACCAGAAAATCCTAAAGGAAACCAGTCCTGAATATTCATTGGAAGAACTGATGCTGAAGCTGAAACTCCAATCCTTTGGCCACCTGATGCAAAGAGCTGACTCATTTGAAAAGACCCTGATGCTGGGAAAAACTGAAGGCAAGAAGAGAAGGGATGGCAGAGGATGAGATGGTTGGATGGCATCACCGACTCAATGGACATGAGTTTGAGTGAACTCCAGGAGTTGGTGATGGACAGGGAGACCTGGGGTGCTGCAGTCCACAGGGTTGCAAAGAGTCAGACACAACTGAGTGACTGGACTGAACTGAATGCAACTGTCCCCTTCTCACTGGAGTATTATTTTTTCTATTTTGCTTTAAAAATTTTACTTTTTCATTAATTTCCAAATCTCACATTTTCATTTTTGTTGGCTTGTAGAAAGATGACACCAATGATCAGCAGTCTCCAAATTCTCTCCTGTAAGCATTTTTCCCCCCTTTGGATATTTTCTCCCATTCAACAGAGACATAGTTTGAGCTCTTTTTCTATTCCAGACACAATTCTCCAGTGGGATTTTCATCAATAAATAAAGAGACATGCTGCTATCACAGCTGCTCAATACCTACCAAACCCCTCATTAGCTTGTGGCTACAACATAAGGAAATGAAGATATTTTGAATGCCTCTTGAAAGTCTAGTCACAAAACTACAGTTTGCTTTTTAGCATTCCAAGTTAGAGGATCTAAAACTCAACTTCATTTAAAATTGTATCAAAGGAAACAACACATATTCATAGATTCTTTGTTATTTATATCCATTTCATAGAAATAATAAAAATGTATAAAATTAATCTTTCCCCATGTATCTGTCACCTTTTCAATAGAAAAATAAATCTTGACTGGTTATTAAACTAAACTGCTTGTCTTTTCATAATTTTCATCCAGCTGCACTAGAAGTTTTAAGACAATTTCTTCTTCCTCATTCTAAGGTAAATTTCCTACTTTCCCTATGCCACTGTTCACCTTCATCATTATGGAACGTGGTTTGCATAATTCCTAGGTCCTCAGGTCATCCAAGGGACACTGCCATCATCAAATAGCAATACTGAACCTTTAGGTTTCCTGAGGGTTTATGAAGGCTCAAAGAAATAAAGAATCTAGCAGTCACTCACATGAAGCCTTAGATTGTTAGGGAAAAACATGGATCACAGTGGTCATTTAATCCAGTCCACACATTGTATAGGATGAGGTCCCAAGGGTAAACTGACTTGTTCAAGGTCATAAACCTTGTCAGGGTCACCCACAGGAAAGAAACGTTGTTTGACTATTCCATTCCAGTGCTCTCCCTACTGCATCAGCCATCTTCCCAAAGACTCTTTTGCATTTCCCTATCATAAATTATCTCTTTTAATTCTTTCCAACTTCTTTGGATGTTCCAAATGAACATCCAATAAAGGAACACAGTTCTTTAGAAAGAATTATGTTTTCTAAAGGTAAATCAATGATTTTTAAAACACAATATACACATACTTTTGAACCTGGTTATTTTGCTGCCCTACTTTAAATAGAGCTATCACTCTGACAGTTAAAGTTACCAAAGCAGCAGTTATTATTCAGAACATCTGTAAGATGCACTGATAACCACAAACAAACATATTCACTATAGATTATCCCTTAGTATGGATCATGCTAAAATATTTGCTTCATGAGAGGTCTCATGATTCAAATTTAACATGGCCTCACACGTTTTGAAAACGTGGTTTTCATGTTACACTATTCCTTTCTTCTGAAGGATCTTCTTGGGTAGGGAGCTGTTTGTCAATATATATGTTTAGTGAATTTTAGAGCATAGGTATATCTCCAGAGACAAAAACCTTGCCTTTGTCCTCAGAGCCAAGGAGGTGCACAGACTGGCCAACAGTCACCAGTGGCTGCCCACGAATGGCACATTTACTTCATTATTAGAATGAAGTATCATGAGAGCCCAGAGCTGAGGACCTGACTGCATGGAACAATTGCTCCTTTCTGTGCTGCTTTGGAAACGGTTCATAAAGCCTCCAATTAGCACTTGTCATCATAGTGTACCATTTCTCACAGAAATATATATTTAGAGGATACTTTTATTTCACGTTAGTTGGATGAAATAAAACAAATTGCTTCTAGTCAGAAATATGTTTGGAGAGATTGAATCCAAAGGTTCACATATCTATCACAGGTTCCAGATTTCCTTAGGGTGACTTCATTCCAACGATTTCTGTAAAAACTTTTTTCTTAAAAACTAGTATTTTAGAAGTCCTATGTGGAAACCAGGCTTGCTTCAATTTAGTAACTGCTTCCCAGAGAAATTAATTCCTTTTAAACCAAAAAGAAAAAGGAATTTTCATTGAAGAATGCTAAAGGCTTAGGGTTTACATAAGAAAATAAAACAAATATAAGAAGGAAGTACACATGTTCCTAATGAGATTCTTCTCTCTTTCCGTCTCTGTCTTATAATCACTTTCACTCTGACATTAACAAGTGAATGATGAGTATATTCTGTCTTTATTTAAATTTTTAGTGCAAGCCAAAGTCTTAATGCTATTTCCAAGAAGGATTAGTCTGTGAATTCTTTCCAAGAGTGGCAAGAGAGCATGCAATCACATTTGTCTAATTTATGATATCACTTTGAGGTATAGGAACAAGTACATTAACTAACCGAATGATACAAGACGGTCCACTTCTCTTTTCCTAAAAAGAGAGACACATTTCTTCCTGAGAGACTGCACTAAATGCAATTTATTCTCTTTGTCTGGGCAACCTCATAAAACAAAAGTGGAAAATTCATCCCAGAAAATCAGTCATTATAATACTGTAATTTTATTACTGTTTCTGGACAAATTTTTCTAACATTCTTTGCAGCCTTCTATTATGATTCACAGTATCTGCAATGAGAAAGCAGATGAGGTAAGAGCCCATTAAGAGGCAGTTACAATACTGCTGGACTCAGCTAATAATCCCTTTATTTTTCATTTTTATTATTCTGTAGTTTATAAATGACAATCTACTCATCACCTATTGCTATAAATATTTTGATTTAGCAATGGAAATATGCATAAATAAACAATACCTCCTGGAAGCTTTCCACAATCCTTCACAGCCCATAAATGTTTATCATATCATTTGCTACCTACTAGACTTATTTCTTGGGGATCTAGATGAACTCTTAATCTTAGCTACAATAACTACTTGTAAACCCAGCTTCGTTTCTCCTGCTTTAACCGTTTTATCTACTGTCTGGAATCACAGTGAATTTGTCTCATTAATATTAAAGTCTTCTAAGCTACTAATATTCTTTCAGACAGACTAGTCTTGACCTAAAAAATGGAAGAGAACACCATGATTGTGAATCTGAACTTTTCTAACTATAAGATAAAGTAAGTGATGTTTGGCAAGCATTGTGACAAGCCAGGAGATAGCTACACACAATTTACTGGGTATAAATGGAGAAAGCTGAACAGGTTCTCACTGGTATAACCCTTCCAAAAAATTTCAGAGCCTTTTTCTACCATTAGCTAACATTAATGTCGAAAATATCCAATATATCAAAGGTTTTGTAGCAATCTGGAACACTATCATTTGGTTTCCTTTAGACCATTTCTATAAGAAGTAAATACAACCCAGACACAATGAATGAAATAGAATCTTGGTACACTGAACTATGGTTTTCAAAAGTAAGAACAACTTTAGAGTGTTAAATTTAAAACCATTCTGAAGAACTTTCTGCAGACCATGAGACTTGTATTAGGTCAGTACCGCCTTGCCCCTCTCCTCTATTGTTTCTTTGGTTTTTCATTTTTCTTTGTATCAGTCCACGCTAAAAAAAGAATGCACGACCTAAAAAGTGAAGGTATAGTATTTACCTTTGAAAAGCCTTCTCTCCTTTTTCCCCTGGTCCTCCCTTTTATTCTTTTTTTTTCTTTCACTAGGTCTTCTCTGGTTTTATTCGTGCTCGCTGACTAATTTATGAGACTGATATTTAATGTCCTCTCAAGAATAGCTTTCAAGATATATTCAGCTGCATAAGATCAGCAAACAGTTATTGGTTTCCTACTCTATATAAGGGTTTCCTTGGTGGCTTAGTGGTAAGGAATCTGCCTGCCAATGTAGGAGACACAGCAGACATGAATTCGATCCCTGGGTCAGGAAGATCCCCTGGAGAAGGAAATGGCAACCCACTCCAGTATTCTTGCCTGGGGAAATCCCATGGACAGAGGAGCCTGGTGGGCTACAGTTCACGGGGTCACAAAAGAGTCAGACACGACTTAGTGACTAAATAATAACTATGTCTAAGGCACTGTGCCAAATGCTATGCAAAGAGGTAAAAAGCATGCTCACCGTTCTGCAACACATTAGAATCTAATGGAGAGCATTAAATATCATCATCAGAAGGTAACTCAGTGAATCTCAACCTAGACTACACAGGAGTATCACCTGTGAGGCATTAAACAATGGCAATACTAGGGTTCTACTTTAAAACATTAAGCTGGAATCTAAGGCAGTTAATGACGATGTCTACACATAAATAATAGAGATAATACTATCGTCAGGATTCAGCGAAAGATGTCATAAATGAGTACTTACACGTAACCATCACCCCATGTGTGCCTAAAGGTCAAGGCTTCAACGAAACTCTAAATCCATGTAACTCTAGGGACCATAAAGCATTAAGCTGTGCTGTTTGTGTTCAGTCCCTGACGTGTCCAATTCTTTGTGACCCCTTGGGCTGTAGCCCACCAGGTTCCTCTGTCTATGATACTTTCCAGGCAAGAATATGGCATTGGGTTGCCATTTCCTCCTCCAGGATATCTTCCCAACCCAAGGATCTCCTGTATCTCTTGCATTGGCAGGTGGGTTCTTTACCACTGAGCCACCTGGGAATCCTTAATGCATTAGACACTAATGATCTAAAATTATCCACTGGGTGCCTTTTCTCACAACTTATTTCTTCTGCATTTACAGAAGATACTCCACGTCTGTTTGAACAGGAATCATTAGGAAAAGAGGGTGTATGAGTTATCAATTGTTGTATAGTATATTAAAAAATGAAGTGGCTTAAAACTATAATCAACAGGTATTATCCACACTATTTCTGTGGACCAGTAATTCAGTAACAGCTTAACTGAGGAGTTCTGGCTTAGAGTCTCACTGAAGTACAATGGAGAGTTTGAGTGCAGCTGGAGTCAGCTTAAAGGCTTGAATGGAGTTGGAGGATCTGCTCCAAGGTGACTGACTCATGGGGATAACCATATACTGTTTTCAGTTCATAGTAGTTTTCTTCTTTGCTACCTATACTTAATTTTCTCCCACCCATGATCTAAGACCAACAAGTCTACTCTTATTTAATAAATAATCATTGAATAGCTCCTCTGTGCAAGGCACTGTGCCTTCTATTTTTCAGTCTTCAAGATGTCACAAGTTAAAGGAGGAAAACAAAGATGCTTATACACAGGTATTACTCATGGTGTAGTATAATAGACAATACACATAGAGTAAACAAAGGGATTATGGCAAATGAAAGGAAGGGCAAATTAATCAAAAATGAATGACGATAGGTAGAATTAAAAAACAAGGTAGCATTAAACTTGTGTACTGATGATAAATGTGAGTTTCTGAGAGGTAAGAAGGGGAAATAGGGTATTTCATTTCAGTCTCTTTTCTAGAACCATTGGTGCCTGTGTTATCCTGTCTTACAAGGTTGGCCTCATTAATATGATTCTTGGACTAAAAAATACAGTTATTAAGGAGGAGTTTATGGATGAATGTAGAGAATATTCTTAAAACAGTCTAAGTGTATGTAATGGTAGGTAGCTATTGAAAAGATTACGGAAGACAGAATAGCTTCAGTATCGACAGTAAAACTAAACACAAAATCTTTGGTAGCAAATGATATTAGAATGTGGAAAAGTATGAATTTTAAGTGAAACCGATTATTTTTTTTTTCTTTTTAAAAATCCTGTGGCAACACTCAATAATCTGGGAGTGGAATGGAAAATGTAAACAGAATGCAGGCCTGGAGATTAAAAATGGTTGGAAGTCAATGGGAGAAGGCATTGAAGGTCACAAAGACGGCAGCCCAGGAAATAGCAGAAAACTCTCATGCAGTCTGGACAGCAAAACCAGGAAGAGCCGGAAGAACCAAGGTCACAGTGCAGGTGAAGAGCTAACAAACCTATTGTTCGGGATTCTGATAACTGAATTAAAGTAATAATTGAGTTCTTAGGGTCAAAGATTGAAAACTTGGTATCCTTAGACTCAAGCCAAAGAGGAATAACTACTTTTCTTGAGTTTTACAAAGGTAACAACAGCAAGATAAATTGGCCTAACTTTTCCTTAACAATTTAGTCTAGGAAACACCAACTCTGAAAACCAACAATCAAACCAGCTCTACCGTTTTTGACACAGGCCATCTTCACATTCTTGAACATGTCTTCTGTTATTACTCAACTTTATTTCTGTACCAAGGGTTTGATACAAACCCTTCTATGTTTGAAGGGTTCAGGTACTTCTATACAAATAAATATTTCCTCTTTATAGACTAAGTCTAATGTTGAAATTGTGTTTTTAACTTTTTTTTTTTTCCCTTGGGAGCTCAGAAGAGAGGTCAGGGGCAGAAATGCAAATTTGTGGGTCATTATCCAAAAGAAGATGAAGAATGCTGTGTAAGAAAGACAAATGTCCTTATGTTCATCAACTAAAGAACTATTTATTAAACTCCTGCATGTGCCAGACACAGTGCCAGGTGCTAGGTTACAATAGTGAGCAAAAACTTTATGCTACAGGACATATAAATGGACTTCACTGAAGGTGGTATCAATCCCTACAAGCACTGTTGAAAATGTTAGACTGCAATTGTAAAGTTACATTACCATGGCCTAGGGGACCTGCTTTGGAATAGGCCTAGGGGACTGGATTTGAATTATACTGAATTTGAATTATATTCAAATTCAGTAGGTAGAAGCAGGTCCCCTAGGCCTATTCCAGTATCTGTCAAGGTTCTGCTCCACAAAAATATTGTCCCTCATTCTATGCAAATTTTGACTGTTCCTCTGGATATACATGTTGGTAAAAAAAAAAATCCATTTATAATGACCTAAGTCTAGAACTTACATCTGTTTCACATGTAAACACAGGTTATTGCATGAGTTTTATACATACTGAATTTTCCAGAAATTCCACCTGTAGTATTAATCAAGAAAAACTTAAACTTTGGTTGCTTTATGTGTTTCTGAATTTAACGAGATTTGTTACATCAGAAAATCAGATCAGACTGCAAAACCACACATAGTAATTGAGTTGATGATTTAACATATCTTATTAGACTGTAACTGTTACACTCACAGTGTAAGCAAATGACTAATTGAGTTTTATCTTGTATTATGCCTGACTATCAAGATACTGATATATATCATTTTCTTACTACTATCATAAATTACTTTTCATTCTCCTTTTTGAGAAAGGTAACATAGATTTGTAAATTGGATTGTATGTAGTTCCTATTAACTACACATGTCATTCCAAGATAGAAAAGGAGGTATGACAACACATTTAGTTTTGTTTTTACATGTGTTTTTACATATAATTTATGGTATGCATATTTTTGAGGAATAGGTAATAGGTTTAGTCTGCTATGATGATTAAGAGCACAGTGTTTGAGTAAGACAGTAGGGAGTTCAAAACTTAGATTTGCCATTTACCTTTTCCTTTTCTCCTTCGACCTTCTTACCTTTTGAATTTCTATGTATGGATTCTTTCAAGGGTTATTTTGGACAGTAAGTTAATTTTTGCTCTTTGGATACTGTCTATTGGCATATAGGTTTAATCGTGCATGTATTTCTACCCTAGACATCAGGGAGATTCTGTTTTTAATCCACAAGAGATATCAAAATGTTGTGGAAGCCTGTATTCTTAGGATGAAAAGATTACATATCTAGGCTTTGTGGATGGAAGACAAGATCTGATATATGCTCTATTATTTGTGTTACATAATATACATTATACTTTCAAAATGGCATTTCAAAAAATACCTGCAAAAATCAATAGTGCTTTTCTTTTCTTTTCCTTTGAGCCAAAAGTTGTTCACCAGTTTAAGCACATGAAATTAGGCTTTCTTACTGTAGCAGCAGTGACTTGGTCAGTTTTCTTGAAGAAAAATCATTCTTAACTCCATGGTGCTTAGGAAATAATGCTCTCTGAATGTGAGAAAAGAGATTTCAACATAATACTATGTGAAATGTTTTACAATATATGCTTTTCACAAATTTCGGAATTTCTAATTATGGGTTATGAAGCTTTCAACCTAAAGATCACTCAAGTAAATCTAAATCCACCTATGGGAAATCCACTAGGGGAGAAGAACTCTCAATAACCAACCTTGGTTGTAAGAACCACAAAAACATAAAATGCTGACATTATCGAGTTAATTTTAAAAAGTAGCATTCAAAATTGTAGAGATGGTATAAGCCAGTTATCTACAATTAAAGCCTGGTTTTGAGCTATGTTGTTGTCCATGGATATCTTCTTTTTCTAATTTTTTTCAGATTTCCTTTAACAAAGAAAGCGTTCACTTAAAATTTCAAAAATACAAGTATATGTATATACATGTAAATCTGTGTATGTGTAAGAAATATAAGAAAAGAGCTAAGAGATACAAAAGACAACCTTCTAATTCAAGTATAGATTTTGGCTCTGTTGGTCCTTCAAGCTTTCCAAATTGTTTACTGCCATGAACTCAGAGAAATTAGACCACTGACTAATGTGCTGCTCCCCAGGTGCAGTGAAAAACATCAACCTTTAAAAGGTGCCTTAAAAATGAGAAGTGTTGCATGAATTGATATTTTAGCTGTGTGCGTGTATATAAACCTTTCTGGATATGACTTGCCATTTGGTCGGGTACTTATTTTGGGCCACTAAATTTGTATACGGATATGTGTAATTTCATGATGTGAGTAAATCTTGGCATTTGGGCTATATTTGGGCAAACAGTAGGTGTGAAATTATACACACAAGGTGGCCAAACAGCCAAATGGCAAACCAATTACATAAATGTAGTTTTGAGTACCAAAAAAAAAAAAAATCTGCATTAGTTATCATAAAATCAGAATTTTAATCTCAGCTATTATTATTACTACTATTACTTCTGGTGCTACTGTTACTACAGCTACAAAGCCCTACTGTACACTTATGCATGTAAAATCTACAGAGTTGTACATGAATTATTTCATTTTCACCCAGTAATAATCTTATATGTGAAGTAAGTATTATCAATACCATAGAATGATAAGTAAAATGATACTTGGAAAGATTTAGTATCTCAGCCAAGTTGCACACATGTAAGGGATAAAATCCAGATATACTGAACTAAACATCAAACACTGAATTTCATAGAAATTCTGCCTTTGAGATCTATCATGTGACTTTGGTACTTATGAGCAGCTTTCATTGTCTGCAAAATGAAGATGATCAGATGTGCCCTAGAATGTGAGTGAAAGTACAATCAAAACGAAAAGTGATACAATGCATAAAGGACTGATATTAAACTATATTCCCCTTTCCTGTATTCCCAATAGATAATTTACTCTTACGTCAACTGTAAGAGTAATACTAATGAACAACAGAAAATTACACAAATATATTGGCTCTAATACTAAGTATTTTTTAAGTTTAAAAATACATTATAGTTCATTTTAAGTCTTTCAGAGATCCCCAAAACACAATGTACAGAATATATATTTTAAAATCACACATACGCACATAAGCTAATCACTATCCATATAAAAAACTTGAACATAAATGTTCATAGAAGCCTTATTAATAATAGCCAAAAGTAAATCAATCCAAATGTCCATTTAATTGATAACAAAATGTGGTATATCCATATAATGGAATATTACTTAGAGCTGAAAAGGAATGCAGCAGTGATTCAGGCTACATATCTACATGGATGAACTTTGTAAACATTACACTAAAGGAAAGAAGCCATTCACAAAAGACCACATATTGCATGATTCTATTTTTAGGAAATGTCCCGAATAAGCAAAGGAATAGGGTCAGAAAGTAGTGGTAGTTGAGGGCTTGGGAGAGGAGGAAGGGGCCTTTCTTTTGGGAGAAGAAAAGTGTTTTAAATTCAATGTTGGAGATAGTTGCACAACTCTGTGAGTATACTGGAAAACATTGAAACATATACTTCAAATGAGTGAGTTATATGATATATGAATTACAATTCAATAAAGCTTTTTAAAAGCAAACAAAATGTTCACCACCATCACCCAAAGGAATTCCTAGATAATTTCCTTATTTGCAAAATTTTCCTCAGCAAAAATTATAAGTATGAATGCACCTAAGTATATATACAATGTAATATATTTACAAAAATGCATAGAGACACATACACATTGATCTTTCTTTTTCCCCTAATTAAGACTTTGAAACCCAGTTTTAGGGCAGGTCCTTGCAGTTAAAGAAGTCTTCATTAGGTGGTCAGGCCAATTTAAACTCATCCACTGTTGTGTTGGCATTTTCACTATTTCCCATGTGAGAGTATGTCAGAAGATAATAAGATCTCAGAGGACATTTTTTCTTCCTAGTCAGGTGAAATCATCCTGACTTAATTTCAATCTATTTCTCCTTATTACATGTATTTCGACAGTCCAATTCTTTTCCCTCCTTGGAGGCCATATCCTCTCCTTAAATCTGAGTACTAGTATACAGCATCCTCTGCAATAATCACACCTCAAACAGCAGGTGTAAAATTACCTGGGTCTCCCAGTAAGCCTAGACATTATGTTCTCTTAGGCTAAGCATACGAAATAATGTCGGCAAGGTTTTATTTGTTTAGCCTTGATCTAATTTTCACATCATGTTTAAAGACTCATCACTTGTTCAAATACTAACAACATGAAATAATGTATAATATCTGTAACATATAAATTATATGTGCATTTAATATATAATATATAGTGTTTTGTAGATTATAACACCAATGAACTTTATATACATATCTGTGAACCTGGGTACTGCCCATTTGATAGTCATTTGGCAATACTGAAATCTATATTTTAAGAATACATTAGGTTAAAAATAGCTCTTCTCCTCGCACCCTTTTTCCATAGCAAATATATAGTCAGAATAAATTCAGAAAAGTATTTTAGATGATGAAATTCACCATGAATTTAATGATAGAAAGTAAACAAGATTCATCAATGTAGAGTGCTAAATTTCAGGAGCAGTAAGATTGTGTTCACTAAAAGCGATCTCCACATTTTATCCTCCTGACATAAAAAATAAAAAATCTTCTCAGGTTAGAACAGATATATGACTCTATTAAGAGTCTAAGTAGAAAAGTACCGTTAAATTGCTGTTCAAATACTTTTCATATTTTCCTACTTTGTCACCAGATGAACTTTATAAACAATCTCTCTCCAGCTCACTTTTTGAATAATCCCTTGTGCACATTGAGGGGGGGGGGAAACCTGTTATTTGCAGTTATGTATTATACTTAATTACAATAGTTTAATTTACAATAGCTTAATTTATATTAGGGCTTCCCTGGTAGCCCCACTGGTAAAGAATCTGCCTGCAATGCAGGAGACCCTGGTTCAATCCCTGGGTTGGGAAGATCCCCTGGAGCAGGGCATGGAAACCCACTCCAGTATTCTTGCCTGGAGAATCCCTATAGACAGATGAGCCTGGCTGGCTACCGTCCATGGGGTCGCAAGAGTTGGACACAACTGAGAGACTAAGTACATTTATACTATTTCCCTAATATTCTTAAAGGAGTTTGGCATTATTGTTGCAATTTTACCAGTAAGAAAATAGAGGGTTGCAGATACTAGATGACTTGCTTAAGGTGCTATGGCACATGATATAACTTGAATTTGAATAAAGTATCACTTCCAAGGCTATCTACATTCTTTCACATACCATTTGTCTCCATAAGAACATTTTGATTATTAAACATCTAAACTCAAGACACATGTTACTGGTTTAATTCCTTCCAATAACTGTTCCAGTCTATACTACACTGAATCAGCTTCTCATTTAGTAAATCTCTCTTAATAATATCTTGGCCCAAGGTCAAAGCTTTCAGCCACTCCAAAGCTCCTCTCAGCCACTCATCCAGCAAAGTTAGGCACTTGGTTGTAGCCATGTGGGAGGGAGGTGGGAAGAGTGGACCCAAATCTGGGTTGGGAATCAGTACAGACCTCCTTCTCCCCCTTTCCTGAGGTCAGCTGCTTCTTAGACACTAGGTGATGAAGTGGGACAGAAAAAAAACAAAGCTTTCCTTCCTGGACTTGGAAAGCTGTCCTGCTCTTCAGTAAATGGGAGCTGATTTTCTGGCCTGCTATGGCTGGCAGAAGAACCTGCGGTCTGGTACTCAAATGCTGGCATTCTCCTGAATTACCCTGAATAGTTCCCTCGGGTGGAAGACTGAATTCCCATCCAACTATTCCATACCTTCTAAGCCTGGAACTCATGCTAATGGGGGTGACCTCATGTGGTATGCAGGATTTGTCTGCCGGTACAACCAGCTTACTCCCAGAGACTTTCAGAGGTGCACAATGAGTGAATGAGAGCTACCACACACCTCCTCACCTCACTAAAGAGTGCGTGTGTGGGTGGCTCCACTGCTGTCACCCTCTGTCAGCCCATTAACTGATGGAGAAGAAAACAAAACAAGAAACTATCAGGAAGCAACAGTTAGAACTGGCCATGGAACAACAGACTGGTTCCAAATAGGAAAAGGAATATGTCAAGGCTGTATATTGTCACCCTGCTTATTTAACTTATATGCAGAGTACATCATGAGAAACACTGGGCTTGAGGAAGCACAAGCTGGAATCAAGATTGCCAGGAGATATATCAATAACATCAGATATGCAGATGACACCACCCTTATGGCAGAAAGTGAAGAAGAACTAAAGAGCCTCTTGATGAAAGTGAAAAGAGGAGAGTGAAAAAGCTCAACATTCAGAAAACTAAGATCATGGCATCCAGTCCCATCACTTAAATGGCAAATAGATGGGGAAACAGTGGAAAAAGTGGCTAACTTTATTTTTCTGGGCTCCAAAATCACTGCAGATGGTGACTGCAGCCATGAAATTAAAAGACACTTAATCCTTGGAAGGAAAGTTATGACCAACCTAGATAGCATATTCAAAAGCATTACTTTGCCAACAAAGGTCCGTCTAGTCAAGGCTATGGTTTTTCCAGTGGTCATGTATGGATGTGAGAGTCGGACTGTGAAGAAAGCTGAGTGCCAAAGAATTGATGCTTTTGAACTGTGGTGTTGGAGAAGACTCTTGAGAGTCCCTTGGACTACAAGGAGATCCAACTAGTCCATCCTAAAGGAAATCAGTCCTGAATATTCATTGGAAGGACTGATGTTGAAACTGAAACTCCAATACTTTGGCCACCTGATGTGAAGAGCTGACTCATTTGAAAAGAACCTGATGCTGGGGAAGATTGAAGGCAGGAGGAGAAGGGGACAACAGAGGATGAGATGGTTGGATGGCATCACTGACTCAATGGACATGGGTTTGGGTGGACTCCGGGGGTTGGTGATGGACAGGGAGGTCTGGCATGCTTGTGGTTCATGGGGTTGCAAAGGGTCGGACACGACTGAGCGACTGAATTGAACTGAACTGAACTGAATCTCTACACCCAAGAGCCATCTCTAATCCTTTTGATTCCTTCTCATAGGGCATCCATTCTGACTTTGAAAAGGAAAAAAAAAATAGCTTTTCGTCAAGCACATTACACTCACAAAAATGTCATCTGTCCATTTTTGTCTTATTTCAATTTGGCGGGGAGGTGGTGGTGAAAGATTCTGGAATCTCTCAAAGGCTTGGAGGGCTTATTGTCCACTTCTCCTCCCAGAAACCCTCTAACTTCACATGTGGATATCCTGAACACCCACAATCCTCAACTTCGGCCAAAGGATGACAAGAATAAGCTCATCACACGTTCAACTGCACTTGACAACAATGCAATTTTTTTTCTTGTTTTAACCCATAATTAAAAAAAAATATATATATATATCTCAAGCTATCTCTCAAAATGTGCAAACATTCCTTATGTTAACATGTTTGATGTTAAAACATCTGGGGCCTTTTAATCTATTTTAATTAGTTATAAAAGGATTAGGTTTCTCATACTAAGCATGTTTAATATAAAGACTAACTATGCATAATTTCCATTTCAAATCTGTAACAAACATTTTACTTTATTGCACACCACTCATTTCTTCATCCTAAATTATTCTGGCCTAGGCTTTAAGTCAAAAAAGAATGAGAACATATGCCCACAATCTAAACAGAAACAAGATTACAAGATTGTAAAGTGCTAAACGAATAGTCAATCTAATTATCTTTGTAACGTTCACCACTGGAGTGCTCCAGCTCTCTGATAAAGCTATGATTCCAGCAAAACATCTAACAAAGTTAGTGTTTCACTTATTTCAGGTTGAGGAAGGGACCTGACCTGGACATTAGTGGTTTCTATGAGCCCTGAGAATCTGACATACAAACAAATGTCAGAGTCTAATTCAAGAGTCATTAATGTAAAATGATAATAGCTACCAATTATAGAGTACTTATGGTGCCTCAAACATTATGCTCGGCCCTTGAGAGGCCTTGTTTCATTTCATTTCAGTCTGACCCAATGAGGTGGACCCATTATTAGAATCCTTGTTTTACAAATGAGAAGACTGAGGTTTAGAAATTAAGTAACCCAAGATTAAAAACAAAGGAACTATAAGGGCCACGATTCAAATTTATTCTTTAACATTATATAAAGATATTCATAATAGTTTTGGCCATCTAGTATACTGGGATCTCTAAGTTCCACCCAGTGCCAACTGACACCATGACCAGCTGCCAGGGCCAGTGTAGAAAGAATAATCAGTGAGATTAAACCCCACTGAGAGGGTAGGACAGGAATTATATATTTCTGTGCCTGGTGCTTGTTTGTTTCCCATTCAACTCTCAGAAAAAGGAGTGGTGGGAGAATCTGATACAGAGAAATACGGAAGTTCTCCTATAGGTCTTGTTTATTCGCAAACCCCAGTCAGACACAGTCTATCCTCCAAGATCCCCATGACCCATTCTGTGGGCTGGAAAATTAAGACAGTGTTTTAGAATGCCCTGTAGGTCTGTGATATCTAACATACAAATCCAAGAGTCCCAACTTTCAGACCCTGCCTTTCCCTGTTAAGTCTGGCAGAACAGCAAGACACTCATTTCATCTCTCATCTTCAGAACAGGGCCTCTCTGCTGAGATTTTCTGAGAAAACTGCAGTGGTCTGTCAGCCCAATTCTGAGAGCAGAGAGGAGCCCCCGTGAAGAAGCTGCAATAACCACCAGGAGACAGAAAACATACGAGGTACCAGGGCTGGGCCTGCCTCAGCCAGCATCTGTCTGCCTGGAGCAACTTAGGTACTTAAAGCAAAGTCACTGTCTTTGAGGATTTCCTTTCAGTTCTGTCAGAACCTGATGCCTACATTCTTAACCACTGAAGTATCTAGGTGTGTGCTGCCACTTCAGCTATATCCAACTCTGTGTGACACTATGGGCTGTAGCCTACCAGGCTCCTCTGTCTATGGGATTCTCCAGGTAAGAATACTGGAGTGGGTTGTTATGCCCTCCTCCATGTGATCTTTCCAACTTAGGGATTGAAGCCAGGTCGCCGGCATTGCAGGCAGATTCTTTACTGCCTGAGCCACCAGGTAACTGAAGTGTGTACATCACTCAGTAAAAACATGGAAAGTAACAGAGATTTGATTCATTATTAACCAAACAGATGTGATTTAGTGTTTCAAATCATTTATGTTTGTTCCAATAAAAATGAGTAAGATGAAAGTAAAATGAGAAATATCATAGATTTACATGTTCAGTTTAGTTCAGTTCAGTCGCTCAGTCGTGTCCAACTCTTTGCGACCCCATGAAACGCAGCATGCCAGGCCTCCCTGTCCATCATCAACTCCCGGAGTTCACTCAGACTCAACGTCCTTTGAGTCAGTGATGCCATCCAGCCATCTCATCCTCTGTCGTCCCCTTCTCCTCCTGCCCCCAATCCCTCCCAGCATCAGAGTCTTAAAGTCTCTGCAACAATTAACTGTGCAACCAATGTATGCATTTCAGTTCAGTTCAGTTCAGTTGCTCAGTCATGTCCAACTCTTTGCGATGCCATGAATCACAGCATGCCAGGCCTCCCTGTCCTAATCATATATTCACACATAATTGTATTACTGTATCATAGCTTTATTAATGATCTATTTACTAATAATTATAATGCAACATTAATGATGCTGTTAATGTTGTTTATCTTTCAATTCTCTAAAATCTTTCTTCTAGCCAAACAGAAAATTTGTTATTTGTTATAATTATAATTGCTTGAGTAAATATTATCACTTGCAACAAATAACAGGAATTTGAAGAAAATGAAATAAAAATCAACCCATTTCCTCCTGGGCAATGAGACCCAATTACAGTTTCATATATAACTTTTTGCCTAAAGGTCTTGTGTTGTTTTATCATTTCATTCAGCTTTTAAAATGTTTTAATTAGGACTTAGGAGTTTATCACATAAGTAACACATATCACCATCACCCTATTTGATTTAGTCTAAGAACTTGGAGTCATGAATTTCAACTTCAAAATCAGAACAATCCAATTTTAATTTACTAGTATTTTTGGAGGTGAGAGGATTGGTAGTGCATTGTTCTAAAAGTTAAATCTGATTAATATTTAATTACATACATATTCATATATATTAATCAGTGTTTTCTATGAGTGATAACTACTACTGGGGCACCAGGAATAGTTTTATAATTAGCAGAAAATGCACTGTAATTTCAAAAAAATCACTGGTAGTGATCACTGAGTGGATCTCATGAAGCAATAAACTTATTAATCCAAGTACCAAATTATATGTAGACTGCATATATTCATTGTAATGATACTTTCAGGCAATTAAAAATAACATTTCTTTGCAGTAAAGTAGGAACATGTATTTCATAGGTGTCTGACTATGAATAAAATCCTTTGCTGAATATATGTTTACTTAAGGCAGTAGCAAGAAATAAATTATTGACTAGCTAAAAAATTGTATAAAGTACAACCAAAACCACAATTTTATTTCCATTTATGTATTATTAAATGCTTATTTTAAGATGCCATTTAAAAAAATTTTAACTTTTAAAAAATAAAATTTTTAGCCATTACTTTCAGATATGAGAAACTCATAGCCATACCTCATAAAACAGTAAGGCTCTTCACAAAAACATACACTATTCAAGTAGTTTAATAAAATCTAAGTGATGGACAGTTATTAGCATCAGAAAGTCCTCAATAACAATGCACCAATAACTAAGTTAAATGCTATTTAAAATACAAATTTTTAATAATTGTCATTATCCATTGTTCTAAATGGCTTGTGAATAAAATCTGGACCTATTAAACTGATTTGAAAATAATTTAAGAGTGGCCACTAGATTCAAGCAAAACTTTATAGTGGGAGAAAACTGGTTGAGGAAAGTCCTTCTTAGGTCTTATGTAAGAAGGGCCAAAATTTCAATTAACCATAAGAAACACTTAAAGATTTTTCCCTAGACTGGTAGATGAGCTCAGTGAACACACAGACACACACAGACACCACAAGCATATTTGTATGTAACATACTATATAAAAAGACTTTGATTTCCTATTCAGAGTATTTGTCTCCTAAACTTGATAGTACATGTGGGAATCAGAACATAAAATAACATTTGAGGGCAAGCCATTTGTAGTTAAAATGAAAATATTCATAACACTGAAAAGAGGGTGAAATCTCCTTATCAACAGACTAGCAATCTGAATTATGCAATGTGTAACTTCTATATTAGAAGTTAGTAAAATAATATGCTTGTAATTTCTAGTGTAATAGAAAAAGAATATGGCAAATGCATAATCATGAACATCTATGTTCATACATATTAGAATCTATAAAGCTCATATTTGTAAGCTCTACTTAAATATACAATATATGTATATACAATAAAATGACAGCAAAATATTGAAGTATAGAAATAATTCAAAACAATCAGTACAGTAGTACAGTATATTTATCTACTGGCAAATATCTAAAATATCAAGTATAGTCAATCAGACTTACTTTGATGTATAATAATTTTACCTCATTAAGAAGAAGGAAAGAGAAAAGAAGGATAGGTGACTTGTTTTTCATAGATTTAATAAACATGATGCATGACAATTTCAGACACATGCTGGAATTGCCTTGTTTGTAAATCTTACATATCCTTTTTGCTCATTCATGGAAGCAGATCAATATGAAGGCCTTAAGAGCTACACTAAAAATTTTGCTTACTGGCAAACTGAATATACTCTATATTCCTGTCCCTTAAACTGTCCCTTTAGGATCTAATTTATAAGCTTGGGATTCACTGAGCACTGACTGAGCGTATTTTCCGAGAAACAAAAAAAAAAATGTAATTAATAAAAAAAGCTTGTGAGTGATCTATGCTTTTAAAGTTTTAATTCACACTACTAACTTCGTCATAAATATTACAGAAACTCTCAGGAGGAAAGAAGAAAATCAACAAGAACAGCAGTTTCAAACTACCAATCAAAATAATACTTTGAATTTGCAAAGAAATAAATGAGTTTGCCTAGAAAAGATCATATCAGAAGTTTTATCCCAAAGATTATTTCACTCATTACATTACTATTGCCCTTTATCTAAACAGCTTATTTTGAAGGCCTGTGTGTGACTTGACAACATAATTCTTGTGAAGGTATGGTTTTTGTCCACTGTGCTCTCTGTTTTATACCCCCTAAGAGGGTGCCAGAACTTAAAGGGTCTCAAAAAATAACTATTGCTTGAATAAATGGCTAATGTATGTTTCTAGTATCAAAATTGGAAAAAGAAGTTTTGGGTGGTGCCGGTGTCTATAATTCTCTTATATAAATGGAAGGAGCAAAGGAAGAAGAGTATTCTTAGGAAACAAAAAGTTACATAGATAAACTGGAAAAAATATGGGGGCACAATGAAATGTCTTTGTTGACACCACCCTGTCCCTTTAACCTTTCAGTTTGCCTGCATGATATAAATTTCCAAGGGCATACGGAAGCCAAATGTGAACTGATATCTCTGCAAGGGTCAGGTAGGGAACAGCTTTGATAATAAAGAAGCCCTCAATAGTGAGAATCTCCAAATGCTAAGCACGTTCCCGCTGACTCCAGTTTGAGAACCATTGATTAAAGTTATAACAAAGATACTGCCTTTGAAATAATTTCCCAGTTGCTAACTCCCCTATGAGATGCTTTTTCTTTATAATGGTTAATGGAAATCAACATTAATGTAATGACCAACAGGAGCCGCTTGTTGCCATTTGACATTAGGACAGTGTCTCACACACCTGAGAGACCAAGGACTCTAGTTTGCATAACTGTGGCCAAAGACACTAGGAAAGGTGCCTGCCTGTCTTTGGATCTGGTCTGTAACAGGACGCTCTCTAATACTGTGGTGGGGAAAAATGTTTAACTGTAAAATGAACTGCAGGACTTCACTGGTGGTACAGAGAATAGGAACCTGCCTGCCAATGCAGAGGACACAGGTACAATGCCTGGTCTAGGAAGATTACACACAGCTCGTAACAACTAAGCCTGTGCTACAACTACTGAAGCTCGTCTGCTTGAGGGCCCTCAAACCACAATTACTAAGCCTGTGTGCCGTAGCTACTGAAGCCTGCAATCCTAGAAGTAGTGCTCCACAAGAGAAACCAGTGCAATGAGAAGCCCACCCACCAAAACGAAGAGTAGCCCCTGCCCACTGCAACTAGCGAAAGCCTATGCACAGCAATGAAGACCTAGTGCAACCAAAAATATAAATATTAATAAATAAATAAAAATAAGTAAAAAAGTAAATTAACTGTAACTGTAAAACTGTCAGATTATATCTTTCATTTCCCCCTCTCTCTATATATGCTATGTGTGTGCTCAACCCCAGGTCTCCCACAGTACAGGTAGATTCTTTACAGTTTGAGCCACCAGGGAAGACCCCGTCTCTATATGTGTTAAACACTAATATTAAGCCAGGCAGTTATAGGTGCTGAGGATACAGAAATTAACAAGACAGACAAAAGTCTATCCTTTGTGGAGCTTGCACATGATTGATATTAATACCCTATACATCGCATTCACTCAGCATTTTGTTGAGCAACAATTTGCTTTTGTTGTTGTTTCTGTTCAGTTGCTAAGTCATGTTTCACTCTTTACGACACTGTGGACTGTAGTCTGCCAAGCTCCTCTGTTCTTGGAATCTTCCAGGCAAGAATACTGAAGAGGGTTGCCATTTCCTACTCCAGGGAATCTTCCCGACCCAGGGATTGAACCCACATCTCCTGCTTGGCAGGCAGATTCTTTACCGCTGAGCCACCTGAGACACATACAGCAACATTTACATCTTGTTAAATGAATGTCTTGAATGAATGAGTAAAGGATATATGAGTTCAAGAATATAAGAAAGGACAGGAAAGAAAAGCTATGGTGAATGTATGGTTTGTAGAACAACAGTGGCACATCTCATCCTCCATATTTTTAAGTTTGTATGTTACATTTAACTTGTTACTTTCTGCAATAATTGATACATCTATTTAGCACAATAGAATAAGGAGAAAATACAATAGAATTTAGAGGTCCTTCTGTCCAGTAGCTAGCTAATGCTTTAATTCTGTCCAACTCCCCATCAAGGGGACGTGTAGTACTACTTGAGGCACTCAATTCCATCTCTAAACCCCTGTGACAGTTAGATATTTCTCCAAGTAAATTAATTATAGTCTCCTTGAGCTGTTACCTACTTGTTCAAGTTCTCTCCTTTGTGGCTTCTAACCAGAGATCCTGATTCCTTCTAATTTCTTTGATGATTCTACAATTTAACCTAGCTTCATGTTTTGTTTTGTTTTTGTTTTTCCATTTTCTGAAATCATTCCATTTGGAAAATCTGACAAATAGGACAATATGAAACTCCAGTAAAGTCATCAGTATCAGTTCAGTTCATTTGCTCAGTCGTGTCAACTCTTTGCAACCCCATAGACTACAGCACCTCCCTGTCCATCACCAACTCCCAGAGTTTACTCAAATTCATGTCCATTGAGTCGGTGATGCCATCCAACCATCTCATACTCTGTCGTCCCATTCTCCTCCTGCCTTCAACCTTTCCCAGCATCAGGGTCTTTTCAAATGAGTCAGTTCTTCGCGTCAGGTGGTCATAGTATTAGAGTTTCAGCTTCAATGTCAGTCCTTCCAATGAGTATTCCGAACTGCTTTCCTTTAGGATGGACTGGTTGAAACTCCTTGCTATCCAAGGAACTCTCAAGAGTCTTCTCCAACACCACAGTTCAAAAGCATCAATTCTGCAGTGCTCAGCTTTCTTTATAGTCCAACTCTCACATCCATACATGACTACTGGAAAACCATAGCTTTCACTAGACGGACCTTTGTTGGCAAAGTAATGTCTCTGCTTTTTAATATGCTATCTAGGTTGGTCATAACTTTTCTTCCAAGGAGCAAGTGTCTTTTAATTTCATGGCTGCACTCACCATCTGTGGTGATTTTGGAGCCCTCAAAATAAAGTATACATAAGGGGAATCATCATATTCATCTTTTAAAATTTAATTTATCCTAAAATTGATTAGTATTACTTGATAGCCTCATAACACTACTGACTTATATTAACTTTATGCTGATTATAGGCCAAGAACTGGACATGGAACAATGGACTAGTTCCAAATCAGGAAAAGGGTATGTCTAGGCTGTATATTGTCACCCTGCTTATTTAACTTATATGCAGAGTACATCATGAAAAACTCTGGGCTGGAAGAAGCATAAACTGGAGTCAAGATTGTCAGGAGATATATCAATAACCTCAGATATGCAGATGACACCACCCTCATGGCAGAAAGTGAAGAGGAACTAAAAAGCCTCTTGATGAAAGTGAAAGAGGAGAGTGAACAAGTTGGCTTCAAGCTCAGTATTCAGAAAACTAAGATCATGGCATCTGGTCCCATCACTTCATGGGAAATAGATGGGGAAACAGTGGAAATAGTGACAGACTTTATTTTCTTGGGCTCCAAAATCACTGCAGATGGTGACTGCAGCCATGAAATAAAAAGATGCTTGCCCTTTGGAAGTAAAGCTATGACCAACCTAGACAGCATATTAAAAAGCAGAGATATTACTTTGCAAACAAAGTTTCATCTATTTAAACCTACGGTTTTTCCAGTAGTCATGTATGGATGTGAGAGTTGGCCTATAAAGAAAGCTGAGCACTGCAGAATTGATGCTTTTGAACTGTGGTGTTGGAGAAGACTCTTGAGAATCCCTTGGACTACGAGGAGATCAAACCAATCAATCTTAAAAGAAATCAGTCCTAAATATTCATCAGAAGGACTGATAATGAAGCTGAAGCTCCAATACTTTGGACACCCGATGTGAAGAACTGACTCACTGGAAAAGACCCTGATGCTGGGAAAAACTGAAGGAAAAGGGGACGACAGAGAATGAGATGGTTGGATGTCATCACAGACTTGATGGACATGAGTTTGAGTAGGCTCTGGGAGTCGGTGATAGACAGGGAAGCCTGACGTGCTGCAGTCCATGGGGTCGCAAAGCGTCGGACATGACTGAGCGACTGGACTGAAGTGAAGGTGTAGTTTGTTTGCTGTTTATTCTATGTTATACTCAAATATAGGCCTTCATTTTTACAGTTATCAATGTGATGTTTTGGACTTGACATTTCATCCCAGCTTGCATATGATACTCACACGTTTGCCATGGCTCTAGTATGCATTTCATTTACAAGCTGAATGACAATTTATATATTTTCATTAAGGGCGCTGGATAATTTTCATTAGGCCAGTGCAAGGACAAGGACTTTTAGGAAGTACTAGGTAATTTCTCATTATGAGTATGACCATTTTTGAACATAGTATTATTGTTCTTAAACGGGACATTCTTGTGCATGCATGCCTATCTTTTTCAAGGCACTTCCATAAGGGATGGGCTTCCCAGTTGGCACAGCAGTAGAGGATCTGCCTGCCAAGGCAGGAGACGCAAGAGATATAGATTCAATCCCTGGGTTGGGATGATACCCTGGAGAAGGAAATGGCAACCCACTCCAGTATTCCTGCCTGGAAAATGTCAAGGACAGAGGAGCCTGGCAGGCTGTAGTCCATAGGGTCGCAAAGAATCAGACATGACTGAGCACACACATACACACACACCGTAAAAGATATATCAGCAAGTCACTAAGACTAAATCTTTTCAGCTGTTTCTAATCCAATCTGCAACTTTATTTTCTACACTTTCAGTATTCAATGGGTAGATTATCAAATAATTTGGATCATTTTGCCTAGGAAAAGACTGATGTCATCATTAACATTGCTAATGCAAGCAACAGCAACAATATCAGTAAGAATTTGGCAGACATAGAAAAAATTCTATTACTTACTTAACAAAATCGTCATTTTCAGGAAATCTGAATTCAGTCTTTATTCTAGGCACTTCCAGCTTTTAACTACTGAAACTTAATTCTTCCGATTGTTCTTAAGATTTTCTTAAGCATATCTCCCAGATTTCGTGCAAAAGTCATAACATATCCTACATTATATTTGCACAAAGTCTGACTAAAAGATAATGAAACGGCTTTCTGACATGATCTGGAGGAACCATACAGCTTTCTGTTGCACTGTGATGCTTTTAATGTCCCAAAGTACATTTGCACCCTCTATTTCATTTGATCTTCAGAATAATTCTACGAGGTAGATAGGGAAGTATTATTAACCTGATTTTATAAACTGATGAAAGGTGAAATGAAATATGCTGCAGAGCTAGGACTCGGCTCATTTTAATATACCCAGGTCATTGATTTGCAGCCAAAGCATTACCTGAATTCTACACATCACAGAAATGAGATAGGTGGCTGTAACCCTCACAAAATTCATTTCAGATAATACTTCATTTATGTAATTACCTTTCTATATTCTCCCAAGTGTTGAAATAATTTTTTCTGATGAGTATTTCCTTTCCTTTTTCTTATGATGGCATTATTGTTCCTTTACATTCTACTTCCAACCCAACTCTGCTCCCATTTTCCTATCTGATTGAATATGCCAGCCTCTTTCTAGTCTTGTATTAAAAAGAAAAAGTTATTATAAGGATTTCTGAAAGCAAAGAACTGTATGCCTTTATTATACCCTTGAGGTGCATTTTAAAATAGAGACTAGTTATAAATAAAGATCGTATGTTATGGGTCAGTGCACTTCTTCAAGTTCAACAAATGAATTCCATTCATATTTACATGACCCCTATCAAGCGTGGATATTACAGTTCCCTGTACCTAAGATGATCTCAATCAAAGAGTATTGGGGAGAAACATTTACAAATTAAATTATAGTAGAACAGTAATTGAACTGAAATCAGAAGACCTGAATTATCATCATTGTTCAGCCTCTGACTAATCATGTCATTTATATTCTCTAGGCCCCTTCGTTATTTAAGAAACGTATACAATAAAAACGATCGCTTTCTATATCTTTTGGAGTTGTTTAAAGATTATGCTGAAATGCTTTGAATTATAAAATAAGATATAAAATATGAGATTCAGTTCAGTTCAGTCATACCATATTAATAATAATAGTAGAAAATCAAGACAATCTGAATTAAGGGATTATTATTAATAATTTAACAGGTAATTGTTTTTGCCTATTCTTCAGTTCAACCACATATATCCTATAGTTTGGTCAACCACAGGCCTCATGCAAAGTAAATTCTCCAATGAAACTTTTAGCAAGCACATAATTAGCATAATCATTCTGGTTCCCCAGTAAATAGTCAGATGTTTTAGTTGTTAAAAGCAAGTGTAAACAATTTTTTGGGACCGAGAGTTTTAGAAGTAGGACAGTTAAGATACAATATCAGGTACATTAAACACGAAATCGGTTCAAATTTGTAATTTGAACATTTTTATCATATTAGGTAGAATATGATAGAGAATAAAGCATTTAGAGAATAAAACATCTATCAATAAATCATCAAAAATAGATGTTAATTGCACAAATGAGTGTGGCTAAACCTCAGATTAAATTTGTTAGATATTTAAAGCAACTAAATATGCTTCTAAGCACAAAAAATATCGAGTAGAATCAGAGAGATGTCAGAAAAGCTTTTAAAAAATATTTTACAACCAAATGAGTTCACAAATTGTGTCTAGATTTTTATCATTTTGATGCGTATAAACACTATATGTAGTCAAACTGGATGCCCCATTTAGAAATCACAACATGGTAGGGGAAGATGGGTCCAATTTTAAAAATTTGATTTTGAAGTTGCATGAGGAAGTTGTATTCGGAGGTTTCATGCCATATATCTTAACTATTTACAAACTAGGTTAGAAAACAGAATTATTCATTTCTTTGAGTCATTTTTTACCTTCACAATACCAAACGGAGAAAAAGATTTACATTTTTTAAAATGTAAATGCGCAGAGACTAAGACATGCCAAAAGACATTCTCTTGTTTTTAGCTTTCTGTTTTCAAGCCATTAAAAAAAAAATCAGTGTTTTATTGAACTCAGGAAGCCACAGCCTCTGGGAACAACAGAACTAACTACCACACTAATTTTCTGTATATATTGTGCAGTGGAAAGTTCAAGTCAGGTTTTTTTTTTTTTTTTTTTCCAAGTCAGGTTTTAATGATCAATGGTATCATGTTAACATAACTTCAAAAGTGGATTTCAGATTTGGGGGATGCCAAATATGCAGCTGCTGTCCTAAAATCTGAGAATTCAGGTCCAGAATAATTACAAGGTCTAAATTACACAGAGTGTATTGTGAAATATCATTATCATTTTTAAACAGTAAAGAAATATCTATGACAGAATCTAGTTTATGTGTGGCAGCCTCCAAAATATGTAGCTAAAAACAGCTTCTTAGTAATGTCTTGAAGGGTCAAAAGCAATGACCTTGTCATGTTCCTGGCAATCCTGATAAAACACCTGGGTCAGATACTAGTGAAGATTAATATGGTAATTACAAAGAGATCAGAGTGTTATTGCAGAAAAAGAGGTACAGCATAGTAAGCAGGGCCTCCTAATACTACTGATATTCTCCATAATTTTTCTCCCAATCCCTGGTTACGAGCATCACAATAAATATACATTCCAGGATAATCTTTGGTAATGGTAAGAATAGCAAAGTAGTCAAAAAGTAGTCAATTTATTCTGTCACATCTCTAACATCACTTTTGAATAGTGTGTTCATCATGCATATCACATTGGGAAAATATCATGATCTACAAATATGGATATGTATATGTATGGATATACAACAGTATACCATTGTTACTGTATCAGTGACCACTGAATTAGGTGAGCACTCATGTGACTAAAAAAAAAGCCTAGAAAGGAAAAAAAAAGCCTAGAAAAATGTGTAAAATCATAGGACCTTCATTTATCTGGCTGGATCTATAATTACTTTAAAACTTTTTATCTAAGTATGTAATTACTCAAAAACCTTCTATAAATTGTTGAGCTCTCAACTTGAATCATCTTTTAGAAAGGCAGAAAAAGAGAGACAGAACTAATAACAACATGGACCCAAAGCATGTGTTCTGGGATAGTATGGAACACTGCATACTGTGTGGGTCTCTGCAGTACTTTTTTCACCAGAATGCCTGGTCGAAAGGCATCCTTACAACCTTTACAACCCAGAGTGCTGTCCTGAAAGCCACTTACAGTAAAGCTTTAGGGTACAATATACTATCTTTGTAAGACTTCCCTCGTAGCTCAGTAGGTAAAAAATCCACCTGCAATGCAATAGACTTGGATTTGATTCCTGGGTTGGGAAGATCCCTGGAGAAGGAAATGGCAAACCACTCCAGTATTCTTGAGTGGAGAATCCCATGGACAGAGGAGCCTGGTAGGGTACAGTCCATGGGGGTCACAAGAGTCGGACATGACTTTAGTGACTAAACCAACACCACCATACCATCTTTGCAATATACATCACTTGCATACTTGTTAAAATCTTTTTGCTCCTTTTCTTTAAGTTATTGTTATTGAAAAACCTGGTAAGATGCCTCCAGTTTAACCACTTATTCAGAAAACATGCTGTGATACCTACTCAGGGCTATATTCTAGGGCACATGATTAATAAGATATCCCATGCCGTATTTAACCTTAGCTTATGTTATTTCTGATGGTCCCCTTTATTTACTTTTGTTTGGCAAACTCTTCACTCACACATGCCTTATGCTACTTCTCTGCAAAGGTGTCCCTAAGGTGCCAAAGCAAAATTCCTGAGTTTTTCCTTAACACTACTACTGCAAGTTCATGTGCTTCTCTTATGGTCTTTATTACAGTATTTTAAAATTCTTTTTTAAAAGTCTGTCTTTACTATTCTTCAGTTTTACTGAAGTCATGCAATATTTTAGCCATGCTTTATTCCATGAAACTAACACGGTTCTGTGCACCTTAAGGTTCTCAATACATGATTCATGAATGAATGAAAGACCTCCAGCGGGGATTGGATGTCTACTCTAAACATCCTTCTGGAGAGATCTAACTGTTCCTGGTATGAACCCCATCATCTCTATAAAACGTAATGATTCTCTCAGAATAAAATAATATCCATCATATTACTCTAGAGACTTGATTGAATTCTCCTCTGGTTCTCTTTTTCTCTCATATCCCAAAGTCCTTCAGCATAATTCCTACCCAACTACAACAATTATAGCCTTTTCCACTCTCAAATTTTTGGATAGAAAGGTATTAGTTTATGTTGAAGACTGAGATAGAATCTAAACCCTCAGTAAGCCATAGCTTACAAGCAGTATGATCCATTTATTTTCTAAAACTTAAGCTATCTTTAGTTACTAATTAAGGGTTAGAATACAGTGAACTTGTGAGTGAACTATACTTCCAGATCCTGAAACTTATCAGGATATAAAAATATCAGTTGTGTACCCAGTAACATTTTAGATGATCTTGATTTAAAAGCTTAGATATTCCTGTTTCTATATGAAAAATAAAGTAGACAAAGGTACCTTTTCCAAAAATTGTATTCTATGTTTTTGAAATAGTTTTATTTCAATTGTATTCTATATTTTTGAAATAGTTTTAAGGAAAAATATATCAAGACATAGAAAATAAAACTTACAGTTACCAAATGGGGATGTGGAGGGAGATAAATTAGGATTTGGGCATTAACATACACACACTACTATATATTAAACAGGTAACAACAAGGACCTACCACATAGCACAAATAACTCTATTCAACATCTTATAATAACCTATAATGAAAAAGAATCTGAAAAAGAATACATATATATATATATATCAACAACTTTGCTTTACACTTGAAATATAACATTGCAGATTAACTATATTTCAATTTAAAAAAAGGACATATCAATAGTCTTAAATTTTTTTCTTCTCCATTGCCAATAAAGTTAGGTATAAGCTTCACTGTGATGTTCCAAATACACCAAACTCCAGAGGTTTATCTGAGTGAATAGTTAGATTTCAAAGATTCACTTGGATTTTACATTAGGGTGACCTGTTTTCATTATCTTCAAACAGGCTTAGATCATCTCTCCATCAGACATAGAAGAATAGCTACATCTAATTCTCCTGCCATCTAAATAACTCTAGAATTTCTTGAAGATGATAAATTGTCTTATAACTATGCTGTATCTGTTAGCTATCCACACAGTTTTCACTATGTCATGAATCATCTTCCTATGTACCAATTTAGGAGAGAGTAACATTCTGATGAGCACGTAAGACTGTTCTCTTCTGGGTTTGGAAATAAGAAATTTTAGTCAGAATATGAGCATTTTATCAAAAACAATTTGTTATCAGACTAGCTGAGGAAAAAGACCTATGAGTTTAGGTATACATTAACTCCTTATTATCAAAAACCAAATCAAGTTGTAAGATAAATGATTATTATCTACATTCTTAGTATATCTAAAATGGAAAACCAAGGTGATATTAAGAGTTTTCAAACGTCTTATCCTACTAGCCTACTTTAAGGATAAGCTCTTCAGTCCTACTGGTCAGAAAATCGATGCTGAAGTGATTACCTATTTAGGAATATTTTCTTACAGACAGCATTACAGAGAATTACAACAAGTCACAGTAACAAAAAGCATACTCAGCTTTCCCAATTCCCTAACCATGGCTCCCTGAGGTTCACCGTTACAACAGAATGAAATTTGAAGTGGGGGAAACACTTCACTCATGCAATGCAAAGAAATTAATACTCTAGTTGAGTAAGCCTAAAGGACTTCACTGAATTCACAAATCAGTGTGGACTGTGGAGGCAAAGACAGATTGTGCATAATAGCCATCGAGCCAAGAAAAAACTTACTCTGAATGCTTTAACAAGCCCTAGTCGACAATTTCGCAAACTCTGTTAAAGAAGATGGTCAGAAAAGATGCAGAACATCTCAAACTACAATTACTTTGTCTTGTCCAGATAACTGACAATTGCATTATGACATTCCATATGATTAGAACCAAGCTTTTTCACATTTTAGATTCCTGCTGCTGCTGCTGCTAAGTCACTTCAGTCGTGTCCGACTCTGTGCGACCCCATAGACGGCAGCCAACCAGGCTTCGCCGTCCCTGGGATTCTCCAGGCAAGAACACTGGAGTGGGTTGCCATTTCCTTCTCCAATGCATGAAAGTGAATAGTGAAAGTCAAATCGCTCAGTTGTGTCCGACTCTTCTCGACCCCATGGACTGCAGCCCACCAGGCTCCTCCGCCCATGGGATTTTCCAGGCAAGTGTACCGGAGTGGGGTGCCATTGCCTTCTCTGTTTTAGATTCCAGGTTAGTATAATTCCCTTACCACACAAAACACAACAGAAGTCCTTTTAGTTCAATAAGATGTATCCAATTTCAACAATTTTTCAATTTTCAATATAGCTAGACCAGAATCTTTGGTAAAACCCATTTTAAATGGACCATTATCAATTCCACATCTTTCTATGAATATCAGCATATATTAGCTAGACAGTCATCTTATTTTAGCTTTAGAATGTATATGACAGTTTTTTTTCCAGACACAGCAATTAAAGGATTGTAAAATAGCTCATGGAAAGCTCCAAAGAATTGCTCCTCAGAGAGCAAATCTTGCAACACCAAACAACTCCAATTTCCCTTGGGCATCTCTTGGGCAACAAGAGTTATTGCTAGTTAGGGAAGGGCAACTAGAAGACATACACACAAACCAACACACTTAAATAACCTGCTCATCACATAACTAATACTTACTGAGAGGCTGGTAGCTAGAATTTTCTTACTAATTTGAAGCTACCACATGACACATTGCAGAACTTCCTTGAACATGGTACTTCTCTACCCGTTTTGCATTGGGTGCATGTATTTTATTATGTAGCTTATGTAATCATGTGTGCTGAATGTCCTATCCAGTCTTGCCCAGTTATTTTATCTTAGAACCTCATGGGCTTTGCATCTTGAAACCAACAACCTGCTGGAAACAAACAGCAGAGGACAGGATCCCTCCTACCTGCTTGCTGCCTCACAGATCAAAGCACACTGAAGACTGAGATTATTAGAGATGTTTGGGGATAAAGAAATAAAATAAAAACTGACTTGGCAAATGGGACTCCCTGCTGGTTGGTATCATGTGTTACCATAGCAAGATGCATCTGTTCCGCTATTAAATATGTTAGTGAATATGGCATAGACAGCCATGGCATTATCAGATATTCTTAGTGCCTATTAAACTCCATACTTACATATTTTACTTTTACTATTCATTAGTAAAACTCAAAGCGGTAGCACCTTGGAAATAATTTTAAAAGTTCAAAGAAAAACTATCAGTTTGGTTATATTTCACATGTTTAAATTATATCTCTGCATTAGTAATAAAAATTTTGGCAAGCTAACCAAAATGTTCTCGAATTTTACATGTGATTATATCAGCTGTGATTTAGTTCACAATGGATGTGTTAAGACTAAAGTTAAAAAAAAAGTCACATGTAGAATGTGAAAAACTTTAATAGCTACATCCTTTTTTCCCTTCTGAATATCTTATTTCCTTTCAATTTAATCTTAGCCATTATCAAATGCCCCACAACATATGACCTAGTCCCTTGATGGAATCCATTCTCTGAGCTCAACAACTTTGTTGCTGAAACGGGCTATCAAGAGCTAAGACATCTATGCCTTACTACATGGTTAATAGCAGAACACATCTGTTGTTACTCTGTTTGTTACATTAAAATTAACCACAGTAATGTTAACAATATTAATACATTTAAAAGCCTGCCATGTTCCACTGCTGATGCACAATACCTGGGGACTACATGATCAAAATAGTAAGCGACTAGGGGCAAAATTAAGAATTATGGAATGTGTAGAAGGTGAAGAACACAAGACAGACTCTGAAATGAGTGGTGCATCCCACTGGGACATTAACCTCTTGCCTGCCTGGCTCATCCCAGAAAACTGTGCAGCAGTTGCTTTTCATAAAATGAGTCACATGACTCATGAACGCCTTATCCCACTTCCTTAACCTATTGTTATTCTGTGAATGCTGTAAGAATATAAGGGGAAAAAACTGTGACCAAAGCTAATGGAGGTTTGGTACCACCTTTCAGTTCAGTTCAGTTCAGTCGCTCAGTCGTGTCTGACTCTTTGCAACCACGTGAATTGCAGCACGCCAGGCCTCCCTGTCCATCACCAACTCCCAGAGTTCACTCAAACTCATGTCCATCGAGCCGGTAATGCCATCCAGCCATCTCATCCTCTGTTGTCCCCTTCTCCTCCTGCTCCTAATCCCGCCCAGCATCAGAGTCTTTTCCAATGAGTCAACTTTAATACAGGGTTATTATTAAAATGTAAACACACTCAAACCAAAGAAGTCTTAAAAGGAAAATCATTATATGGAGCCCAGTGTCTTATGAAATAATGAGGCCAGTTTGTCCTCACACGAAAATACTCCAGTTTCTGACATTCTTATATACTTGGTGGTAGAAGTGTTTAACAGTACAATTTTCTTGAAGGACAACTCTACAATAAATGCAATGGCTCCCTCCTAGGGATTTATCTTCCTAAATATATATATTCATATATGTGAAATATTGTTTTTATTTAAGATTAAAAATTTTTATTGGTTTGCAATCTAAAAATTCTGAAACAAAAAAATCCATCATTAGGGAATGATTTAGCTAAATTTTAGCATATGTGTGCAGTAGGATTCTATGAAGTAAATATGAGATTACATGCTCTAAGGTGGAAAGATGTCCAAAACAAATTAAATAAGAATAATCAAGTTGTAGAATAGTATGTATCATGTAAAAACATTCAAACATTTTGTCTTTTTAAAGAATGTTTAAGTGTGTCTGCATATACAACTATTAACAGATATATATAAAAGAAAAAAGATACATGCATAAAATTAAAGACAGAGTAAAAAGCTTGGTCATGTTATAGGCAGTTTATACATTTGATTCTCATCATTGCATTTAAAATTTTCAGTAAGTACTTTGCGATAGAAAAAAATAAAATTTATTAAAAATATGGTTTTTTTCTGGAAAGTAAACAGAGACATAGGACAACAGATAAAATTCAACTCTCTCTGAACAGCCTGTCATAAAATATAATTGGACACACAGACCCAATTGTATGCATCACTAATCTATTGAACCTAGTTTATGTCTAGATAGTTAGAAGAATTAAAAAAAAAAAAAAACAGCTGGTAAATAAAAAAAGAGCAGTTGAATAACAGACATAGAGTTTACTGAAAAGCTAGTTAATCATGAAGCTGATGGCTGCAGTATGTGAAGTCGCTCAGTCGTGTCCGACTCTTTGCGACCCCATGGACTATAGCATATCAGGCTCCTCCGTCCATGGGATTTTCCAGGCAAGAGTGCTGGAGTGGATTGCCATTGCCTTCTCCAGGGGATCTTCCTGACCCAGGAATTGAACCAGGGTCTCCCGCATTGCAGGCAGACGCTTTACCCTCTGAGCTGCAGTATATACCTCACATAATAATGAACAATATCTCTGTTGCAATTTCAAACACCAAAAAGGACCCCCAGCCTCTTCATTTATCCAACACGTTTCACAGTTGTTTCTTGTTCAGTCGCTAAGTCGTGTCTGACTCTTTGTGAGCCCATGGATTGCAGCACACCAGGCTTCCCTATCCTTCACTATCTCCCTGAGTTTGCTGATTCACAGCCATTGATCGTGATTCGCAGCTATTGATTGCTGATTCACAGCCATTGAGTTGGTGATGTTATCTAACCACCTCATCCTCTGCCGCCCCTTTCTCTTTTTGCTTCCATCTTCCCCAGTTATGAGGGTCTTTTTCAGTGAGTTGGCTCTTTGCATCAGGTGGCCAAAGTACTGGTGCTTCCCAGTGGCCAGTTACAAATAACCAACTAACCACTGGTCGTGAATTAGGCATTCGAGGGAAGCTAGAATTTACAGTGTTTTTCTTTCTACATGTAAAATTTCTCTGCAATGCCTGTCTTTTAAAGATCAAATGAAATCAGTTCTGAAGCTTACATGGCAGGCAGTCTGACCTTACCTCACATATAAGTGCTAAAATTTCAACCCCATTTCTCTGCTGATGCCTTGTGGGATATGGAACCCCCAAAGCCTTGCTTTCTACTGCTAATTAACAATAATGAACAGGATGACACACTTTTCTTTTGAACACTTCTGTCAGGAAGATGTCCAATCAGCAAGATACAAGCCATAGACAAATTCCCTTTCTCCCCCCACTCATTTACATGCTGAGATACACAGAGACTCTACTCTGCCTTTTGGTTTAAAAAAAAAAAAAGTAGGTCAAGCTGTCTAGGCTTTATGCACTAGCTTTAGAATCTGTGCAAAGGATGAAAGCTTTTGCTCCAGCCCAATTTCAGAGCATTTCAGATTATTTTTATATGCATCTACACGGTGATACTCTCATGACAGTATTAGTTCAAAAAATAATAAGAATACCTATGACTCCATCCATTAAAAGAATTTTAAAACAAATATCATATGCTATGCCATGGAACTCTACTGTTACTTAGCACACTGTATTGAAGGACACAGAAACTCTAGCTTGTGCCCATGCTCAAGGAATCTTATAATGCAATATGTAATAAAGACTCACTAAGTTTGGACTGATAATTTGGATTGTATGCTCATTTGAGAAAGTAGCTCAGCTAGCCTGAAATTTTCCTTTACACAAAAGCAAAATGGGGCTTTGCAGTTCAGAACAGATCCTTACTAGCTATGTGATTTGGGTCAATTGCTTAAAAATGTAGTTTGCTCATCTGTAAAACTGAGATAATAATTCATACCTCAATGGGTTATTGTGAATATTAAATGAAATACAACATTTATGTAAAGTCTTTGGTGCTTGGTACATAGTAAATATTCAATACATGCTAAATAGAATTGTTTAGCTATTATTCTTACTAAGCCAATGGACAGAGGAAACCTGATTTCAAAGGGAGAGTTTAACCTTGCTTAAGACAATTGACTGTTAGAACTTCAAACATTTAATATATATTAATTAAAATTATTGAAAACATTTTAATAACTGGAGAATCAATTTGACCTCCATCATTTTAACAAGTGTCACAGTAGGAGGAAAAAAAAGATGGTCAAATTGCCAGGGAGTAGAGGTTAATTACCTTCCACAGCCCTAATCAATTAGGACTGATTACCACAGAAGGTTTGTTTGTTTTTTTCCCTTTCACTCTCTGGTTGGATAATCTTCTGTCATCAAGTCTGATTGCACAGAAATATATCACAGATGTTTTATATAAGTTCCCCAAATTATACAGACAGCAGATAAGAAGTATACTACATTTCAGAGAACCGACGTTTGGAATATCTGAATCTGGAAGTGGGACTGATCAATGATCTAACATGGGAGAAGTCTTCCTTCCCTGAGAAAAACACCATGTGGATAATGAATCCATTTCATGATAGGTCCCAGCCTCTGGCTTGAATGTGCAAGCCTCTGTAGGTTGTAAAAGGGGAGCCCAAGAGAGTGTCACATGCTTTCACCATTACCCTCTGGGAGTCTACCTCATGCTGGGATCCAAGGAGAGTGTTCCTCATGTGAGTTCTTGCACCAGAGTGGAAATTTACCAGCAAGTGGGGAAGGAAGGCCACAAGCCAAAAAGGAAAGCTCCATTCATACACACTTGTATACCTTTATCAATAAATATTACTGTGTATTCTTAAGCACTGTGCAACTGTCAGAAAATGCCAAGATAAAAAGATATATAGCATATGGTAATTGACCTTGATGAGTTCACAATTTAATGGACTGAAAGGATCCATATGGAAATAACTATGACTATGATAAGTAAAAAGTGCTATGTTAGTACCAAGATGGACCTGATTGGTTTTTCCCTAGTGGACCAAGGAAGTCTTCACAAATACATGAAATATATGATCTAGGCCTTAATGGTGAATAAAAACTCACCAGACTAGAAAAGAAAGGAAAGCAAGCAGGAGCGAGAGGAAGCAGGAATATTTCAAAGAAAGAAATGAACATGGACAAAGGTCTATCTTTGCTGACATTTTGTTACTGATATAATTTTTTAATTGTGTTTCTCTGCCTTAAAATCATGTGCACTCCAAATTTGCAAATCAAACTGATGACAAAAGCTAGCCAACTAACTACAAAATGTTTGAGACAACTAGTCAACCAGATAACTTTCTATGTGCTTACTCAACTAGAAAAAATAGTCTATGTAGCTGATGTACAGAATGCTCAGTAATTTATATGATGTGTGGTATACTAAGGGCTTCCCCGGTGGCTCAGATGGTAAAGAATCCACCTGCAATTTGGGAGACCTGTGTTCGATCCCTGGGTTGGGAAGATCCCCTGGATAAGGGAATGGCTACCCACTCTGGCTGAAGTTGTTTGACTTTATAAAACTACATTAAACAGACTGTGGGCCGAGCTGTGGGGTGCAACCTAATGAGGTAGTCCCCCCTGTACCCTTACCTGTACCACACACATAAGGCCCAGAGATTAAGCACATGGATTTAGGAACCAGACTGTCTGAGTTCAAAGCCTGGTTTTGCTCACTCACTGTGTGACCTGTGCCTCCTTTCCTCATTAACTAAATGAGGAGAATGTTTCTTATTTGTAGGGGTTTTATGAATATTAAATGGATAACAAATGTAAAGTTAGAACAGCTACATGATTATTGGTTACTTTCATAAATGTCACACTTAGAGATCTCTTCATAGAATTTAAAAACCTTTAATTGTGTTTCTAAAGCATGAAGGTTTAGAATATTAGCCTATGCCTACATTCTGTGACTAAGGTGCCATACAAATAAAATTTATCCATTAAATTCTAAGATACTTGAGGGCAAAAGCCAGACCTCACGCGACTGTATTCCAAATGCCTTAAAAGGTGTTTTTTCTTTTTTCTTTTTTTTTAAAGGTATGTTAAATGCATATAAAGAGAGAATAGAATGTGTTCAGGTTGCACTGAGGAGTAACTGGAAATAGAGCTGGAAAATAAACCCATGTTTTGCATTCATTGCAGATTCACCTAAGGAGTTTGGCTTTTGAACTATCTGCAGTATAGGCCACTGGTTCTTCAATAGAACAGGTGAAGGCATGGTTCACCAGAAACATGTCTCAAGATACCAATCTATAAGGAAGCAACATCATGAATTTTAACAGGCTAGCAGTTACTTTACTGACAAAGGTCCATATAGTCAAAGCTATGGTTTTTCCAGCAGGCATGTATGGATGTGAGAACTGAACCGTAAAGAAAGCTGAGCACTGAGGAATTGATGCTTTTGATCTGTGGTGTTACTTGGGCTGCAAGGAGATCAAACCAGTCAATCCTAAAGGAAATCAGTCCTGAATATTCATTGGAAGGACTGATGTTGCAGCTGAAGCTCCAATTCTTTGGCCATCTGATAGGAAGAACTGACTCACTGGAAAAGACCCTGATGGGACTCACTGGGAAAGACTGGAGGCGGGAAGAGAAGGGGATGACAGAGGATGGGATGGTTGGATGGCATCACCGACTCGATGGACATGAGCTTGAATAGGCTCTGAGAGTTGGTGATGAACAGGGAAGCCTGGTGTGCTGCAGTCCATGGGGTCGCAGAGTTGGACACGACCCAGCAACTGAAATGAACTGAACTGAGCAGTTAGTTCAGGTCTGTATCTTCTTAACTCAGCCTTAACAAGTTAACTATAAGCCAACCTCTTGAAGGAGACTATGCCCTTGACCAGAGCAGCATTGACCTATTTTTTGCCCTTGAACATGTTTAGAATGCACACAGGCAGCTTAAATTTGCAGAACTTCTAGAACAACAACAAAAAAATATTTCAACAAATATTTATTGCTCATTTGCTAAATTTCAGGCTGCAGGTGGACTCTGGGAATACAAAGGTGCACAAAATAGATGGATGTCCCTGCCCTCTTGACATTCACTGTTGCTCAGCATCACATTATTCATCATAAATGAAGGATCTGCCATCGAGATTTAAACACTTTAATCTAAATGCCAAATTTTGCCTGGTTCACAAAACTGCCACCAGAAACAAGAAAGTACAAGGACTAGAAAAACTGATAAAGGGTTTTGGGGCTGATTCTTTTCCAGACAATTGACTTTGCTTTGTCCAGGAGAAGTAAATTACTAAGCATCTTTGTAGACAATTTGAAAATCAGTTTCCCCTCAAACCCTGAATAAACACTGGGAAAAAAAATACTTAATGAATATTATGGAGGGACTTTAAATTGGTATTGGGCTTCCATGGTCGCTCAGATGCTAAAGCATCTGCCAGACCTGGGTTTGATCCCTGGGTTGGGAAGATCACCTGGAGAAGGTAATGGCAACCTACTCCAGTACAATTGCCTGGGAAATTCCACGAACAGAAAAGCCTGGTGGGCTACAGTCCATGGGGTTGCAAAGAATTTGATACAGCTGAGTGACCAACACTTTCAAATACAGCTGGATACAGCTGAGTGACCAACACTTTCAAATCAGTCCATGCCCATCCCTGACCAGCATTGCTGCCAGGTGAGGGGTTGAGACACAGCCTTGCAAAGCAGAGAGAGAAGGGGAGGATGGGTTGAGAGGCCCCGTGTCATGCTCTCCCTGCTTCTGTTCACTCAGGAGCTTTTATGCTTCTAAGTGAACACCATTACTGATAGAGGTGGCTGAATATTATCAGTCAGATTGTTTTGAACTAAAAGAGGTTGAGAGACCTACTGCCATCAAACATTTAGAATGTTGAAATAACCAAGAGGTTGAAATAACCAACTTTTTGCTTTACACAAATTGTTCTGGTGGCAGTGTAGAGATGCATGAGAAAGGGAATCCTTGTGAGCAGTGAGATGAGTTAGAAATCTGTTCCAACAGTTGAAAAAGAGGACATTCACTTAAGGCAATAATAATGGGAGTCAAAGAAAACAGATAAATTCTAAAGCTCTGTTAAGCATTTGAAATGTGGCTAATGGAACTGAGGAACTGAATTTGAAAATGTATTTAATTATAATTAAGTTAGATATAAATTTAAAATTGAGAGTTCATTCAATCATGGAAAAATTTTAGGTCTGTCTACAGTAATTCAGACAATGCAAATCTACATTTCCAACTGGATATTTTATGAAATATACAATATCTCTGATGCAAATTTAGATTCTGAATTGATAGGAATGAATTACAAAATATATATTAGATATCAAAAACAGTGTGAAACAGTAATGTAAAATATAGTAAAATTTATTTGAGCATATGCTGAAATGATAATACTCTGGACATGCTTAGTTAAATAAAATACATTCAAAGTTAATTTCATCTGAGTTTTTTTTTTTTCCCCCTCTCTTTTTGTGACTACTTACAAACTTAAAATTACATATCTGACCCACTTTATATTTCTATTGGACAGTACTGATAGACATTTCTGGAATTTACTGAGAAACAGATTACATCATAAAAGCAAGCACAGGAAAAATGTCAAAGTTTTCATCTGTAATTGTGTAGATGGGCATGTAGTTGGAAGATGAATTCAGTTTTTAATGAGGTGTCTACCTATGAGACATCCAGGTGGAGATTCTGAGTTAGTCTTTTGAAATGCTAGTTTGGTGATGACAGGGCAAGTCCAGATGGGGGATGTAAATCTGAGAATAAGCAGTCTACATTTGCTAGCTATAATGCAGAGCAGAATTCCAGGAACATTAACTTTTTTTTTTTTTTTTCCCCAGAGATCAAAAAGCCCTTCATGATCAATTAAATTTTAATCTTTCACTAGAATTTTTTGGTCTGTCAATCTTGTATGTCCACTCTTTTGGGGGCAGCAAGGCCCTAAGAAGTAGGCTCAGGAGGAAGTATTTCTCTTGATGGGAGAACCTGGCCATGAAAACATCCCCTCAGGAGTCTAAGAAATATGTTCTTCCAGGGCAGTGCTTTGTAAACAGAGAGGTTAAAAAGCCTCCTCTGTCTTGTAACCCGTGCCACGCTTAGTTATTCAGTTGTGTTTGACTCTTTGTGACCCCATGGGGCCTGCCACGCTCTTCTGTCCATGAGGATTAGTCTAGGCAAGAATACTGGAGTGGGTTGCCATGCCCTTCTCCAGGGGATCTTCCCAACCCAGGGACTGAATCCATGTCTCCTGCAATGCAGGCAAATTGTGTACCATCTGAATGACCGGGGAAGCCAAGAACACTGGAATGGGTAGTCTATCCCTTCTCCCGGGGATCTTCTTGACCCAGGAATCGAACCCAGGTCTCCTGTATTGCAGGCAAATTCTTTTCCGGCTGAGCTATCAGGGAAGCCCCGTCTTGTAACCTAAGGATCCCCAAATCTCATGCACTATCTCCTAAAGTAAGTGCTTAAATGTAACACCTTTGCATTTCACAGCTCTGAAAATGGTTACGTTTTCATCAGAAGGATTTTCTCAGGCCCAGTAAAAATTATCTCTAGTTCTTTGCTACTGATTTACAATGTGGATTATTTATGCTTACTATTAACTTGAGTGTCCCTGAGTATATTTACCTAGGTCATTTCCTTCCTTTGTTGAAACAAACTGCCTATGTCTGAAGTGGTCCATCATCACCTTTAAACTAACTCCAATGCCATATTGTCACTTTTATCTCATTTCCTGTTCTTTGGCTGACATATTCCCTGTGCTGTTTTCACTTTTTAACTACTATTCTCATGCATTTTATTTATGCCTTTCAGTGTTTTCTTTTCTTTTTTTTTTTGGTGCAATAAAAAGAGTGTACAAATGATTCCTTATTCGGTATGCATTCCCCAAACTAGTTCTCAACCCTCAAGCAATGTCTTCATTACTCTCTTCCATCAATCTATACCGTGTTTAGACTTCTGCAAAAGCCAGCATCCTTAAACTTAAAGCTAGTGGATGCTTTCACTGTTGCTCACCATTTCTTTCTAAACCCTGTAGACTCTAACTTGATCATAAGAATGAACATATCAGATATTCATGGGAGATATTAACCATGTCTGTTCCTGGGAATCTCTTAATAACCTAGCTCAGCTGTTCCTAGATTTCTGAGCCTCTATAAGATTATAAACATTTGCTGTTAAGCTGCTAAATTGTAGGGGAAATTTTTACATAGAAATAGGTAGCTAATACATTATGAACTGCATTATAGGTGATCAGTAATGATGTGTTGAATGAGCCAAAGTAATTTTTTTTTAAAAAGAAATTCCTAATTAAGCTTTTAACAAAATTTGGGGGAGTATTTACAATGTCATGTTAGTTTCAGGTGTATAGCAAAGTGAATCTATTATAAATCTATATTCACTCATTTTTTTAGATTCTTTTCCCATATAGGCCATTACAGAGTATTGAGTAGAGTTCCCTTTCCTATATGGTAGGTCCTTATTAGTTATCTATTTCATAGAGTAGAGTGTATACGTCAATCCTAATCTTTCAATTTATCCCTCCCCTCACCTTCCACAGGTTTATTTTCTACACCGGTAACTCTGTATCTGTTTTATAGGTAAGTTCATCTGTAGCCATTTTTTTAAGATTCCACATATGTGATATTACACTATTGGTGGGAACACAAACTGGTACAGCCACTATGGAGAACAGTATGAAGGTTCCTCAAAAAATTAAAAATAGAATTACCATACAATCCAGCAACTGTACTCCTGGGCAAATATCTGGAGAAAACCATAATTCAAAAAGATACATGCATCCCAATGTTCACTGCAGCACTATTTACAATAGCCAAGACATGAAAGTAACCTAAATGTCCATCAACAGAGGAATGGATAAAGAAGATGTGGTACATATATACAGTGGAATAATTCTCAGCCACAAAAAGAACAAAATAAATGCCATTTGCAGCAACATGGATAGACCTCAGATTGTCATACTGAGTGAAGTCAGTCAGAGAAAGTATTTCTTTTTCTCTTTTTTTTTGGCCTCATCATGCAGAAGTATATGGGATCTTACTTCCCTTACCAGACATTGAACCATGTCCTGTGAAACAATGCAGTCTTTTGAAAAAAACTGAAGTGTGATCAGTAGCAAGAAAAAAAATTCAAAAAGTTTCTTATTTTGGCATCTAGCCATAAGAAAAGAGGTTGCTAAGGCAACTCATCACTGGCTAACCTAGAATGGATTTAAGGCCATTCTGTAAAATAGCTCGGGGTCCAACATAAATCAATAAGTCAAGAAGCGTAGTGATCATACATTGGAGGAAAATCTATGTCCAAGATTTTCTCTACCTAGGTAATGCCCTGACCATTGTTTCAGCAGCTCTTCCAAAGAGATTCCGGAGCTCTGGACTTCTTTCTGTTAGCTCAGGGGACTATAAGCTCCCAGACCCAACTGGGAAAACACACAATATTTGAATAGAGAAGATGATGACTGAGCAGAAGCTAGACAGAGATTGAGAAGAAAGTTCTGGGTTGACTCAAAAATGACAATAGGACAATAATTTTCTAAAGAGTGGATTAATAAATTTCCCTGAAGTGGAAAGAAAAGAATTTTGGAAATACAGACATGCAAAGGGAAACTAAGATCAGAATTTTCAGGACACTAAATGTGAGTCACAGAGTGTGACTTTACCTGTATGTAATTGGGAAGCATCAATGTGTTTCCCAAGAGGAAGAAGAGAGGAATAATTGAAAAAGCATTTTAGCAAATTAACCTGATGTAAGTATATAAACTGGATTGGAAAGTATTCAGAATAGAGACAGGAGAATAGTTGAGAAGGTGTGGCAGTTGCTTAAGCACCTGAGTGATAAGTATATGAAATAAGGAGGGGCAGCTAGAAATGTCTTGGTTCTCTTTACTACATTTCACAGCAACAGAATTTCAGAGAAGGAGCTAATTCTAGAAACTGAGAACCAAATTCAGAGAGATTTAGTGATGCTGAAATGTTTCAACCAATAAATTAGAAAATGAGATACTGAACTAACTTCCATGGTGAAAGGATGAAGGAAGGAGTTTGTATTAATCTACATGACACCATCCATTCCCAAGATAGAGATTGTTTCAAGATATCTGTACAGCACTTAAGTCAATAAAAATATGACCATGATTTTTCTCACTTTCTTCAAAGATAATGTTCATCCTTTATACCTGAAAAGCTTGGGCAAGACTTTCACAACAAATAGTCAAATAGGCCACATGTTCTCTAATTCCTGTAAGAACCAGGATGTGCTAAGTCGCTTCAGTTGTGTCCAACTCTGTGCAACCCTATGGACTATAGCCCATCATGCTCCTCTGTCCATGGGGTTCCTCAGGTAAGAATACTGGAATGGACTGCCATGCCCTCCTCCAGGGGATCTTCCTGACCCAGGGTTCAAACCCCTGTCTCTTTTGTCTCCTGCATTGGCAGGCAGGTTCTTTACCACTAGCGCCACCTGGGAAGCCCCAAAACGAGGACTTCTTGACAAGACGTACAGGTTAGTTTTCAAGGAAGCAGACTTTGAGATGGAGGTTTGCCAAAGCAAGTTCACTTGGGAGTGCTTTCATTGAGAACCTGTAGTGATGGTTCGGTCACTAGGTTGTGTCTGACTCTTGTGACCCCATGGACTGTAGCCGACCAGGCTCCTTTGGCCATGGGATATTTCCCAGCAAGAATGATGCAGTGGGTTGCCATTTCCTTCTCCAAGGGATCTTCCTGACCCAGAAATTGAACCGGGGTCTCCTGTATTGCAGGCAAATTCTTTACCAACTAAGCTACAAGGGAAGCTAAGAGCCAGGATAGCTAAAACAAATATAATATTTACTGTGTATGATTTACAGGTTTTAATTTAAATATTACATGAGAAAGTGAAACTCTTAAAATAGGGGAATCTGTTGGTTAAAAAGAATGTTTCAGATGAAACACTTTAAATGCTAGAAAAGCCTGTGAGGAAACAACTGGGTTTTATCTTGCTGATATATGTACTGATTTTACAAAGATTAAATTAGAAACTCTTTTTAAAACAAGGTAACTAGTATAAAATGTAAAGCAGCAGAGAATGATGAGAAAGATTGGTTATGTCGACGATATTGATAAGTTATTTTAGGGCGTGATATCTACTATAAATACACTATGCTTCTAGTTAACACTAAAATCACTGATCAAAAGGTGTATTTCTATATCAAAATCAATTAAGAGCTTGGATTCAAACATAAGGCTTCCGGTCCAGGAAGGTACAAAGAAGAAACACTTAAGGCAAATATATACAACAATTCACTAATCAAATTTGCAATGCTCTTTCATGCTCCTAAGATGAAAGAATTTCAAAGAACACTCTTCACTAATCCTCTCCTCCACCCTCCACAATTTCCTCTGATCAGAACTAATACACATGTTAATATTCATGTCAGTTAGGGAACACACATTTGCAGTGCATTCTTCTAAGTCAGAAGGGTTAAGTGATCTCCAGTGAACATTGCCAGACTGATAGATGAGAGATACTTCCTCTAGAGTGACAACATTGGTAAAATTTGTAGGTATATCTCATAAATAATGAAAAAAATGAATTTATGTTTTGCTTATTGCCTGTAAGAAATTATCATGTTCAATACTGATTAAATAATCAATATTAATTTAAATCTGTAAAACAGAACACTTTACAGTTCATAAGTTTCTTTTTTCATATTCTTTACCTTAACAACCTATCATTTATCCACATTCTTATACATATAATTGCAGATAAAGGGAAGAAATGGAGCTCTACCAAGATGGAGAAATAACCAAGAAACACTAGTCACTCTAGGACAAAGTGTGTTTACTATAAAGAATACAAGCTACCTGGTAACCAGGGTCCCAGTGGGCTTTTCATTCATCTAAATAATGTTTATTGAGATAAGTGCTAAGTGGTGAGCTCAATTATTTTTGAATCCACAGTCTTCAACATAAGCTGGAGCATATAAGTTGCTCAGAAAATATTTCTGCACAGACTTCTAGTATGTACTTACATGAATGACAAAAAGTCACATTTCTATATTACATTATTTTTTCTTATTAGTCATCATTATTATAAATTTTGTTCTATGGCATCAGAAAGCTTATCTTTATTTGAAAATAATGGACAGATACAAAATGACTGGAGAACAATTCATGATAAAAGTGAATTACAAAAAATGAGGTAACTATTTAGGAGAGAGTATCACTCATTCAACAAAAACTCTCACCATAGACTTAATTCAACTACCATGGTCAATTATTAGCTGGAATATTCATAAAACAACATCAATAAAAATGTATAACTTTTCAATTAAACAGCTGATATGCATCAGGTGCTACACTTTTTATACATTGTAAACAAGAGATTAGATACACTTCTTCAGTTATGTAGAACTGGGCTGCATCTATGACTTAACTGAAAATTTTGATGACTGAATACTGAGGAGTCTATATTTAACTTAAGCTACACTATTTTCAACATATAATTCATTTTTTATTATTTCAGAAAACATTTCTGAATACAGGATAACATTTGTATTCTTGGCACTATGTTAATTAATAGCCCCTTCTTCTTGTCTTTCTCTTCCTCTCATCCCCTCCTAAAACCCTATACATTTCAATAGCAATATCATATGGCTTTGAGGTTAACAGCGGTAGAATTAATACTAATATGGCAAAAAATCCATCTGTAAAAACTGGTCACCTGAGTAAAAAATTATTTTATTGTAATTTATTATATTTTTAAGAGTATAGTTAATCAAAATTTAAATATGGTGATATTTTTAAGATCAAACATGATCATTTGAAAAGAATAGAATAATAATGCCAGATATTCACAACTTCACTGAAATTATATTTCAATCAGATTTTAAAAGTTATCTATCTGAAGTAACATTACACAATTCAGCAAGACTGGAGTACCTTTTAATACATGCAATTAACTTTCTTGCTTCTTGGTTAATTTCATTAATTAAGAGTTAAATAGTGATTTTTAAATAAGATAAGTCCATAGTTTATACATGGCTCACCTTGAAGGTTTATAGACACTTTCTTAGAAGTTAATGGATAACCAACATTTCTAACTTTTATAGATTAAACATATCTGTGATATCATCAGGTTAATTTTTAAGTCAGTCATATTTATAAACTAAAATCAAACAATGGTAATAATCTTTCTGCAATTACTGTTTTCGTTTTATACTTCAATTCTGAAAGAAGCAGAAGAAATGATTTGGTAAAAATCAGGATAAATTCAAAGGCATGTAAACCATTTGATAAAATATTCCTTGAATATTCCCAAATCTAAGCACCATCATTAAGAATACTTCTGCTTCCATCAGCCATGGGCATCAACTTTGATTCTTTCCCACTTAATTTTCCCTCCTGTTCCTGTCTTCCATCCCTCTCTTTTACTCTCTGTCTCTTTTTTCTTCTTAAAAAAAAAAAAAAATATATATATATATATATATATCTAACTCCTCTTTCTCTTCCTCTTCCATTACCCAACATTATGGGAAAGAGTTAAAAGTAAACTTCAGAAGTGAAAAGAAAACCACGGGCTTAATTTTATTTGTATGTTGGAAACGTCGAAAAAAAGTAACTTATTTCCATGTAAGCAACTTGCTGAGTCACTAATGGCTGATCATTGTTTGTAGGGAACAAGAGAAAAGGAGAGGGAAATAGAAAGTTTTAGTTGGCCAGATCTGGACTAAGACAGGGTCCTAGTAGTTGATAAAGGAGTGAGTAGGGTTGATTACCAATGGTGTTTGCTAATCCCAGGGAACTAACATCCATTTTCAATTTCCTAGTCAAGGACAGGCTAGGATTAAGAAAGGGTTTGAATATAGCAAATCCAAGAAGAAGGGTGTTAGAAACAAAGACCTGGGTCCAAAGCGAACAGTCAGGCAAGACCAAGAGAAGAGATTCAGAATGAAACAGGACCTCACAGGACATCTATCAGAAATCTATGGCCAATAAATAAGTGTAGAAAGGTTCTGAGCAGGCATGCACACCTAAAAGTCAGGCTTTTACATACAAAGGGACTCTAAGGCCACAGTTGATCAAAATTGGAAAGCAATACACGTTGTTGTAGACTAAAACCCTCTGACCATAAAACAGTGATTTGAGTAATTCAATAACAAAACCCCTTATGATGTGAGAGTGATCAGTGTAGAACCTTTTCTCAGGGTAAATGTGTAATTGGTTATGGATCAATATGTAAGTTATTTCAAGAGGAAAACCTCTTGCTTTCTTTTTTATGTATTTTCGAAGTAGCAAGTCTCTTCAATCAGAATGGAGCAAATGCATTTGGAAAGTTGAGATGACTCTAAACAGCAAGATTCCTTACTGCATTAGTTATCTCAGCTGATCACTTATTTATGATGCCATAAAAACCCACATGCCTTCGATACTGATTGTTAGATATTTGCAGAAAGGCAGCTAAAATCATTTTTCAAGGATTCTCATTTTGACAACTTTATTTTGAATTGAAAATCTACGATGATTCAATAACCGTTGTGTTGAGAGGGGTTTTTTGTTTTACTTTGTTTTCTTTTTTTCCCCCAATATTAGCAATGAATTCAGCTTTTGTGGTCAGTTGTAAACCCTATTCAGCTTATTGGAAATTATAGAAGTATAGCAGAACACGAAGATTAATAAATAAATAGCACTTTGAAAATTAAGACCCTGCAAATCTGTGATAATGTATTTTGGTGTTTGGTGGTTTTCTTAATCATTTTAGGATGAAACCCTGAAGGCAGGACTGAAAGAACATGTTGACCTAATCAAGACCTTCTGAGACACTGGTGCAGGTAACAGAAGAACTTGTAGGATAAATAAAAGCAAAACAAAATAAACTTATGTGATCACATAAGGCAGAAGAGATAAATTAAACCTCAAGAACAGAAAGGGGGATGAAGAGGTTTATATGCTTCTACATCTTCCAGAAGATAGTTTATTTAGAACTATGATGATAAGAACCCTCCAGGGTTTTTGAATATATGATAACTTACTATGGGTGTTATTTTGATACATCAATAAAACATGACTATCTCTTATTGATAAAAGACCACATGGGTCTTTGAAAATATTGTGAGGACATAAGAAGATAAAGAATTGAAACCAAACAAATTAGTAACTCTCTGAATGCAGAGATATAAGGAAGAGTCCCCAAGCTATAGTCAGTTATGACAACTTTAAAACTTGAATAGAAAAGTTTTTCATTCATGAACTATTATTTGACATTCACTAAGTGCTAATTAAATTCTTGTGTGAGGTTTAGGACTTAGAGAAAATGTCTGGTCCCAGGATATAAATGGCAAGAGTCCACTGTATTTTCTTGATGTGTACATATCAAAAGGAGTATAAGATGGCATAGACGTAATCTTTCTGCCTTTTTCTTTTATATCTCCAAATACCTTTGCCGATTCACTTCCCCCGTCCATTGCATGTAACTTTAGACAATTCTTTTCTCAAGTGAGAAAAGAAATAAGGACACTGGATCCAAATCTGTTGATGTTACCAGAATTACAACCTCATGCTTCCAGCCAGATGGAATAATATCTACTGGACTATCATATTTCTAAAAATTTAGCAAAACTGCCTAAAGTCACACTAAAAACACACAAAGAGTAATTCTTTGTGGACAGAAAATTGAGATGAATTCACACCTGAAAAAAAAGAGTCAAAAACATTTTTAAAAACAGTAATAGCTATAAGGCCTTATTACCCCTAGAGTATACTTATGCTTTCTGTAATAAAGCACTAGTTGCTCTGGTGGGGCAGGGGGAGGGAAATGTCCAAAGAGCAGAGTTATATGTTATTTACAAAAAGCTAGCAGTAAAAGCTAAAAGCAGAATCTTTATTTTAGAAGTACTTACTATATGCAGCTCTAGGTAGTCACCCAGGCCAGAAGAACTGTCCACTCGCACCAATACAGCTTCTTTCTGAACAGTACTAAACCCTATGGCCAGTCTGTCTGCTCGTGTACTTGGCCGGTCATTAGGAGGCCACTTATACGTGATTTGTCCACCACCTTTGCTAAAGATATACGTTGTCCCAGCTGGAAAACAAAAACCAAAACCAATTAGTCCAAATATATCAGGGTACACTTTCCTATGTATTATTATGTTGACATATTAGTAAAGTATTAAATTTACAGCTTGGCAATCATAAATAAATAAAATAAAAAGAACAGAAACCAAAAACCTATGGCAAAGTGAATAAGCAAATAATAGATTATAATCATATATGTTCAAGAAAAAGTTTTTTTTTTTTTTAAATATCAAGGCAGCTTCATTTTTAATACACTCATTAAATCTACCAGCAGGTGTTTCAGAACAAACGAGAGATTACTGCTTTTCCACAGAGTTGGACAAGCATGCAATGTAATGGGGTTTTCTTTCTTTCTGCCAGTTAGAAAAAAATAATATAGTAGAAAACAATTGGTTGCTTCAAAAAGGAGCAGAAACATGTATTAACTTGTGTCTGAAACAAGAGCTGTGTGTAGGTGTGACAGGGTCACAGAGCACAGCAAAGCAAATTGCAAGCATGCTACAAATCGACTTTTATGAAGAGAGGGCCTGTTCACATATGACAGGTGATAACTAATGGATGAGCAGCCATAAGACCAATAGTCATGTCAAGAAAATACAGATAATAGATCCCATTCATAGATGTCAGGTCTTATATAACACACAATATCTAGTAGCTGTCAAACTATCCAGTGGCATAAAAAGATCCATTTTTTTCCAAAGCAAATGCTGGTCTTACAACAATGAGAATAATGGCATAGCCTCATTTGCTAAGTATTCAAATTTTACTTTACGATGGTGATATCAGTAAAGTATCCATCTTGCTTTAAAAAGAGCTTTGTTCAAACGAGTGTCCTAAACATCCAATGTGTTAAAGTCCTATCTCATTGTAGCACTGACATCCACCTCATTTAATGCAATAAAATTAATTCTTTGAGTCAGAAATTTTGGAAGAGACATGCAAAGATATACATAAAGGAGAATGAATCTTCCTCCATACTAAATGGGACCAGAGAAATATTTCTTTTATTATCCCAAGAATAGACTTTAAGGTACAATTTATAGAAAGGAGTGTAGCTTTCCAATAACAAAAGATGTTAGTATATATTTATTATGTACCTACTACCTGCCAATATGGTAAGGGAAGCAATAAGATTAAATATCAAAATTTGGTCTCAAAGTATCTTGAGTGTATGGAAATACAGCTTCTACCAAGAATAAGGGTTGTATTAAAAGTTGAGTATACAGCTGTATATTTTCAAGGTATCTACATATTGCTCAGTTGCTCAGCGGTGGACGACTCTACAATCCCAATGACTATAGCCTGCCAGGCTCCTCTGTCCATGGAATTTTCCAGGCAAGAATACTAGAGTCAGTTGCCATTTCCTTCTCCAAAACGGGACACACAGAACATACCCTTAACTGTGGGTTTGAGCTGTGGGCTCTGGGAAAACAACTATAACAGACAACCTATGAATGAATGTAAGTCTCTCAGTCATGTCTGACTCTTTGCAACCCGCCAGGCTCCCCTGTCCATGAGATTCTTCAGGCAAGAACACTGGAGTGGGTAACCATGCCCTTCTCCAGAGGATTCCCAATCCAGGGTTCGCAGGTAGACTCTTTACCATCTGAGCCACCAGGGAAGCCCCAAAGCCCTGACGGGATATTAAGTCTTATTTTCTATGTGCATGCGTGCATGCGTGCTCAGTCATTTATGACCCCATGGATTGTAGCCTGCCAGGCTCCTCTGTCCAAGGAATTCTCCAGGCAAGAATACTGGATTGGGTTGCCATTTCCTCCTCCCGGGGATCTTCCCAACCAGGGACTGAACCCTGGTCTCCTGCGCTGGCAGGCAGATTCTTTACCACTGTACCACCCAGGAAGCCCACACTAAATTTCTATGAACCAAAAATAAATAAATAAATTTCTATGAACCAAATTTACCAATTTAATGAAGTTAACTTAGTGTCACATTTATATACATTTAATGAAATAGGTGATGATATAATTTTTTCCCTCTTTTTATATTTTGGGGTCAATTACTCTTGGCATTCTATCTGAAACTTTTCCATAAGTCCTTGAGAAACTCCAAAGAACCCTACAATATGCCTGATGTGCCTGATTGATTAAATAGGCCTTGGTGTGTAGACCTGACCCAAGAAACATATCAGGATAATACTGTATAAAAGAAATAAAACAAAATCTTGGTAAACTGCAGTGGTAGAGGGACTATTCATTTTCTTGAGTACTAATGTCTGAAAGCAGTTTCTCTGTCTCATGTGAGAACATGTAAGTTATGTCTGAAATGTACTAATCAGTGTGCAAATAAAGAGATACAGGAAGGATATACATATTTGTATATCAGAAATGCCAGAGCCTTCTAGGCCCATTTATGTTCTACATTATCAGAGGATTATTAATCACAATATTAACAAGCAAGCACAATTTGATAAATATTCATCTGCTTGGTAACTATTGCAAATGATTAAGTATTAAATGCTTCTGAATTTAAATGTAGACGTATGGCCTACATTGATAAAAACAGGACAAGAACATACAAAAGTAAAGGTTTCTTTAAAAAGAGAATGTGTTGGTGACCTCTGTGGTGGTACTTGATTGATTTTATGTTCCTCTTTTTAATTAACTTTGTCCTCTAATGACTATATATTGCAAAGTAAAAATATTCAAGTAGAGATGTTACTTAACAATATAAAACAAATCTAAGGACTCAGGTGTTTTCCAGAATCATCAGAGTAAGGGAGTCTGGCAAAGCAACAATATCATACATTATATGATCATTTTTAACATTAAAAACCACTTTCACAACAATTTTTTTCATTTTCTCTTTTTCTGTATGGAAAGTAGGGCAAGCATTACCCCCACAACACATCTGAGAAAACAAGTTAATCCTTATGACTGAATTAACTAAAGTTGCAAACTTGGAAGAGCTAGTAGAAATCTAGTATCCAGATTCTACTCCTGTATTTTTTTTAACAGAAATGTTTCTGTTACCATAACAAGACTGTCAAGAAAAAGTTAATTGGATATGTCAGTCTGAATTTATCAAGGCCAACTGCTATCATATTCGAATGTCTCATATCCATAAAGTGACATTTGCACCTCATGATCGTATACTGTCTTTTCACCTCACAATGCTTTTAAAGAAAGAAAAAAATAAATAACATGTAAATGTGAAATGACAGAACATTTAATGTATGTAGATTAACATTTAGTTTAGGGTACACTTCCCAAACTTGTGGAACTATGAAAGTTTCCAGTTGCTCAGTTGCAGAACTTCAGGATAATAATTTAAAGGTTTATATTTTCAGTAAGATAAATGTCATAATACAAATATCATTACTCAAGATTTGATTTCATCTCATATTTCAAAATTTTCCAATAAGTGTTAAGCCTTGGCAACTAGCATGCCAGTAGCTACTCTGTCTTCCTTATAGTGACTTTCTAATTTTTCAAGTTTTGCCAAAACCAAGCAGAAACAAGTATACTACCATGTGCCAAATGATGCAATTATTTCTAGTACCCTCTTTCCTCAGATATATCTGAAAATCAATCTGTCTCCTTTTTTTCTTCTATATGCACAATAGTGCATTGTAATGTACTCATCAGCACAATTCTATAATAAGCGAGAGACTCAGATGCCCAGCTTCCAACACAACTCTCTACACTTTCCTCTATAAACATCTTGATTTAAAACAACAAAACAAAACAAAAAACCCATTTTGCATCAAACTCTATGTTCTCAAGAATCTACGTTCTTGAAGTCCTCCTTCCATCAAGATAGAAAATTATAATATACTCTATTTTGGTGACCTTAAAAATATGAGAATACTTCCACAATAAAATATAGATGACTAATGTGTCAAAATCTACTTCATTTAACATGCATCTTTCTGAACCAAGGATATGAGGTATACTGTTGCAGAAGAGATCAGAAATTAAGAATGCAAGTTTTGGACTCAGGCAGACCTGGGTGCGAATTCCAACTGTATCATTTACCAGTTACGGACACTGACTATGTTTTTATTCTCTTTCATTCTTGGGTTTCCTATCCTTGGGGATATTAACACTGCCTCATAGAGTTTCTGCCAGGAATGCATGAAAAATTGCACAGTAAAACCTGGGTCCAATTCCTGGCGTATGGTAAATACTCAATACACTTTAAAGAGAATGGATAATGTATGCATGCATGTGCTGTGCTGTGCTGTGCTGTGGGTGTATGCTCAGTAGCCTCTGACTCTTTGCGACCCTTGGGACTGTAACCCACCAGGCTCCTCTGTCCATGGGATTTTTCAGGCAAGAAAACTGGAGTAAGTTGCCATTTCCTTCTCCAGGGGAACTTCCTAACCCAGGGATCGACCTCGTTCCTCTTGTGTCTCTGCATTGCAGGCAGATTCTCTACCCACTAAGCTATTAGGGAAGCCCATGTGTGTAGTGAAGTGAAGTGAAGTCGCTCAGTTGTGTCTGACTCTTTGCAACCCCCATGGATTTCTTTGCGACAGTTCATGGAATTCTCCAGGCCAGAATACTGGAGTGGGTAGCTGTACCCTTCTCCAGGGGATCTTCCCATCATAGGGACTGAACCCAGGTCTCCACATTGCAGGCAGATGCTTTACCATCTGAGCCACTAGGGAAGATAATGTATGCTGACAATTTAAAATAACCAACATTGAAACACTGTTGGTTTAAGAGTCTTTAGAAATGTTTGATCCATTTCAAAACTGTGTCAAACCAAATGCCTTTTAAGAAATGGCTTTCCGACATCCCGGTTTTTATTACACTTTTCAGTATTTTATTCCTTAGATTAGCACTTTTGTCACATAAACCCATTCCATTATTATTTACATTCACTAATAGTTGACAAAGGGAATGATATTAAATTGCATCATTTTCATGAGAAAAAGAATATTAGTTCATTGCCGTAAAACATCTAGCATGGTAAGATTTATAACATGACACAAAAATTCACTTTGTTAAATAAAGGGGGAAGCTACGCAAGATGAACTGCCATTTAGCTACATTTTTAAAAATTTTATTTTATAGGAACATGTTTTACTCTATTATATAAGTAAATTCAATGCACAGCAACAGTACATCTTAATCATAGTTCCAAGAGTTTTATCAACACAGAGAAGAACTTGGAGGAATGTGGTACCTTTCTTATTTATGCATGTTTCTATATGGCAAGCACTAGCACATCAGTGCCATGACTAATAATGGATTTATTGAAAATTAATCCTGACATCCATCACATCACTAAATGTATAGGTGACTCAAACTTAAAGTGGTTTTCAGCAATCCTCACATTTAAGCTATAGAGTAAGTCTATATTCAGTTCAGTTCAGTCACTCAGTCGTGTCCGACTCTTTGCAACCTCATCAATCGCAGCACGCCAGGCCTCCCTGTCCATCACCAACTCCCGGAGTTCACTCAGACTCACGTCCATCGAGTCAGTGATGCCATCCAGCCATCTCATCCTCTGTCGTCCCCTTCTCCTGCCTTCAATCTTTCCCAGCATCATGGTCTTTTCAAATGAGTCAGCTCTTCACATAAGGTGGCCAAAGTATTGGAGTTTCAGCTATATTACTCACTCCAAATTCATTAGCAAAGCTGGCTTCACCAGATACAAATTTAGCAGTGTCAACATACTTTACACTGCAATAAGCATCTGTAAAAATTATACACAGGCTCTTCTAATGTTTTAACTGTCTGTGATGTTATAATAAATGTATTTTTAGATTTTTACTTAATATCTATTTACATAAAGGGGTCTCTCCCCTCCTTTTTCTTTCCAACCATCTCTACGTTAGCCTAATTTCTCCAAGTGCTAATACACTCCCTCCAACAGGTTGAACCTTTCTGAAGAAGAAAACCAATCAGCATGGACAGTTCTGCTTGAGTATTGGTTGCCTTGGATCCTTGGAACATGAGCAATAATATAATTAACTTCAGAATAGATTAGCTTCTAACTCATAACATAAGTATATGAATAAAATGTCCTTTTCTGAAAGCCTATAATTCTTTCAATGTCATCATGTAACCAAAATATTCAGGCCATTATGATTCTATTAAATGTAACAGGGATGTAACACTTTTTTCCAGTGAAACTCTGCCAGGCAGTCAGATGGAAATTTAAAATAAAACAGTTATAAATAAGGGGAGCTTTTATTTCTCCTACAACCTTGTCAAGACTATTGCTTAATCTCAATTTCTTGAACAATTTCTACCTATATGGAGCCATTATTCTGAATAAAGTTCACAGAAAACAAAAACAATAAGAAGACCACCTTGTATTAAAAAAATCGGTCTAAAACTAGTAAAACAAATAGATTAATAAATCTGAACAATCTTACTTGTATTCTAAAGCAACAATTTCTGTCTACCTTAATGTAAATTCTTTACAAGATCACAAAGAATTAAGTTGTGAGCACTATAAATTCCTAATTCCTAAAATTTCATATAACAGCCTTAAAAATCAGGAAAGGTAGGCACTATATTAGGAGAGATGACTAGAATCAGAGTAACAGGAGTTTCTACCTATAATATGTAATCAACTCTAAATCTAAAAAGTAATAACACCAATTACCAATATTGAGAATAAGAGACAGCCCTCAATGCTACAGATCTAAGGGTGAAAAAATGTTAGGAAAGAAAGGAAAATAAAGACTATATATATCACAATTTGAGACTCCTGATGGAAGATGCAGACTTGGTAGAAATAACAAATACATTAAACTAGCTAAAGAGACTAGAAAATAAGACAAGGTTTTTACCCATACATCTTTGAGAAAGAGAGCAAGTAGGTCTTCCATGAAAAACATGGCAAGAAACAAGACATGTCACTGAAAAGGCTTAGATACTGGCCTCATAGCCTGAATCAGAGCAAAGAAAAGAAAGTCAACAAGAGTTTAGATAATTCCCAAAGAACCAAAGCCTTAAGAAAGTAACTCATGATGACATTCCAGATAGAAGGAGCATTGATATGGCACATTGCAAAGTCCATCAGAACCCTAGACCTTGGGAATTAAGGAAATTTACTGAATTTAAAAAAAGTTTGTTGAACATCTATTAAATTGAATGTAAGCTGACAAAACTGTGAGTACCCTGCTTCAAAAATTTTGTTAGAGTGACACTGTATTGACTCACTACACACACACACACATACAGGGCTTCATTAAAAATTCATCATGAACTTGGTTCAAACTTTTTCACAAAGATTCTTGAGCCCCATGAAATCAGGAGTTAGACTCTCAGGGTCCATGAGGACTCACTAGGCATTAAAAACTCATTTCTCCCAAAGTTTCAATGTGATTAAACAAGCCTGAACCACTCAAACTCCACAGCAGACCTATGAGTCATGAAAGAAAAGAATCATTGCCACTAAGCCAGACCATATGAGTTTTAGCGTTGGTCCAGTCAAGGTACCATTTTAAAAAGAAAAATGGCATGAGCTTGTTAGTTGCTCAGTTGTGTCCAACTCATCGCGACCCCAATGACTGTAGCTTGCCAGGTTCCACTGTCCATGGGATTTCCCAGGCAAGAATACTGGAGTGGGTTGCCATTTCCTTCTCCACGGGGTCATCCTGACCCAGGGCTCGAACCTGGGTCTCCTGCATTGCAAGCAGATTCTTTACTGTCTGAACCACCAGGGAATTTTATTCTATAAGAAATTTTAAACAAGTTAAAACTCAAGAAAATGGAATAGCAAAAAACTATCATGATTTCTATAAGCTCAGTAATCACTTCTCTTAAAGATAATTTCAATAGCAACTGTGTACCTCAATGACAAAGTAGTGAAGTTTCCCCTTTGCCTATTTGGCCCAAAATTTTTCTCTAATAAAAGCCTTTTTAAATAAATATACTGTATTTTTCTGTAATAAAAATTCTATTTTCCTGTGATCTTGGCAAGGATAATATATGTATAAGTGTATCATATATAGTTTTCATTTTGGTATTTGACATTTCCATACTTTGACATTTATGGAAAGAATAAGCTATATGGAAAAAAGTATTCAATCTTTGGAAAAACAAGTGTACTATTCTTAATAAATGAAATAATTCTCAAGTGGATTCAGGGCTGATCTACCTTGTTCATATCCTAGATATTTGTTCAGGGATAGCACAAATAGCTGCACAGACTGCACTGCACAATCAAGAAGGCAGTGTTAACATAAATGCAACACGAATGGTGTGCAAAGTTGAGACTACGTAAATAGCCACTGATGTCAAATGTAGTCATTTGAATAAGTCATTCTTTCTCTATCTTATAAGGAAATTAATCAAAATAAGAAACATACCCAAGCTGACCTATCTTTTGGTTGTCTAATATGTGAAAGGAGCTAGGAGTATAAAGCTGAAAACACACAGCCCTTTTCCCCAAACAGGTAGGATCTGTGAATCAGAGATAAATATCAGGACAAGAGTTTATGAGAGATATCATGAAAATGGTATTCAGCCACGTCATTACCTATGCTGGATTTTTTGTTTAACAATCTTAGAAAAGAAGACAATGTTAAAGGCACTGATTAATGGTAACGATAAAAAGAGCAGAAAAATTATTAACAAGAACAATTATATCTATATTTTCTTTCTTTTCAGATCAAAGTCATATAACTGTTTCAAATATTCACTTGAAATAATGTTTAGTGAATATTATTACTAAATTTATACAACAAGCAACAAGTAATACTTCTCTTCATGGTTTTTTTGCAATATACTTTCCCTAGAAATTACTCATTATTTCCCTCTCTAAACACACTATGTAGAAAATACTCCCTCCAGGAAGAATTGAGTTGAATAGTTTTAACTGCCCAGGGAGACGAGCTTGTCCGAGATCAAATTCAAAGTTTTGGAATCTTTTAAAAGGCTCCTGGAATCTAAGTTATCTGGCTGAGAAGAAAAACAAGTAAATGGTAGACCTTCTGCCAATCAAATTAGAAAAAAAATTCATAAAGATAGCAAAGTATCTAGAGTTAAAAATAAAACTAAGCAAAGCAATCTCACAACCAATAACCCTAAGAACATCAAAGGTTTATGTCTTTCCTTCTGAAACTAGACTCCCTCAAGCAGTAAGTGAACTTTATTAAAAAGTCTCTGACAAGTAATTCAGTAATCAATTTGCATTACGCTACAGGCAGCAAGGAAGGAGGGAGAAAAAATCATACCTTCTGCTCCCTTAAGAAAACTCTCATTTTAAAAAACATATAATAAGCTGTGAATGCTCCTAATAAATTCTTTAAATTATTAGCGAGAGTCCCTTGGACTGCAAGGAGATCCAACCAGTCCATTCTGAAGGAGATCAGCCCTGGGATGTCTTTGGAAGGAATGATGCTAAAGCTGAAACTCCAGTACTTTGGCCACCTCATGCGAAGAGTTGACTCACTGGAAAAGACTCTGATGCTGGGAGGGATTGGGGGCAAGAGGAGAAGGGGACGACAGAGGATGAGATGGCTGGATGGCATCACCGACTCGATGGACGTGAGTCTGAGTGAACTCCGGGAGTTGGTGATGGACAGGGAGGCCTGGCGTGCTGTGATTCATGGGGTCGCAAAGAGTCGGACACGACTGAGCGACTGATCTGATCTGATCTGAAAGGTTGCAAATGCCTAGTGATGGCCTTCAGTTTACTTTTTCATAAATTAATTGTCAAAATGGTTTTCAGAGTTAAGAATTTACTAGAATCATGGTGTAAAAAACATCATAGGGTAAAAACAACTAAAATGAACACAGACAATGCTGAAGAGCTCTTGGAGAAGACAAAGGGAAACTTTCCTTTTACAAATGACAAAATAGAGGCCCAGAGGAATCAAGTGGCTTCTTAATTTCACACAGATGTTTGGGGACTGTACCCGACTCTATTCCTAGTGCACAATTAAGAGCTAAGACTAAATGACTGCTTCTTGTTTAGATAAAGAAGCTAAAATTCACAAGTCAAGGTCTCACTTCAGTCATCTCTAGAGGTTTTTCTAATGATGTTTCCTTGGTCTGGTTTTGGTAGACTCAAAGTTTCTGAAATGGCACTTAGCAGAAATGATTCGTTCATATTCTGACATTTTCAGTGTCTAGCTTGAATCTTTAAAAGGCGTGGAGCCTTTGCAAATCTTTATTGCCAGCATCTTGCCTCAGAAGTCATCTCAGCTTTGGCTTGTTCAAATGCTTCCAAAATGCTGAACAGAGATGCAGAAGCCAAATCTTTATCATTAATACCATAATTACTTTTATTCCATACCAGATAGGCCTGACAGCTTTTCTCAGTGACACCATTTCCTGCCCTTAAAAGTAGAATTCAATCCTGAACACAAAACTGCATGTGGTTATTTTAAACTACTTGGAGACCCCCATATCAATAATAAATTTCATAATACCCCAATCTCCTCTGCCTCCAATCTTTCCCAGCATCAGGGTCTTTTCCAATGAGTCAGCTCTTCACATCAGGTAACCAAAGTATTGGAGCTTCAGCTTCAGCATCAGTCCTTCCAGTGAATATTCAGGGCTGATTTCCTTTAGGACTGACTGGTTTGATCTCCTTGCAGTCCAATAAAACCAATTAAATTATTTATTTGTAATTTTAAACTGAAACTGGATAGAGTACTATTTGCTGATTCAGAAGTCACTCCAAACTAAGCTCTATCCCTCAGGCATGCACATGTGGTAGAATATACATTCTTCTCCCAAAGCGACTTTTACTTTTGCTGATTTATGCTTCTCTGCTGTACCTGGTTTTCTTTTCAGTCCTGCTTCCCATTCTCATTCCAGCCAAGGTGAATTCCCTCTCTTTACCATGTACAGAACTTGTCTTTAACTTGCACGCATTATATAATAAGTCAGAGTTGCCTTTTTTTGAAATTTCCATCTTTAAAAGTATGTATCCTAATAAAGGGGTCTTGCTTTAATTCTTGTTATCCTCATCAGACTTAGGTCTTTTATTCATTTATTAATCATTAATAAGAATCTGAAATAATGCTTGAACCAAGTAAGGACTGGTGATAGGATTATAAGCAACTTAAGGTTCCTGATTCTCAGATAAGTATTAACAAATTCCATGCTTATATCCATTTCTAAGTAATCTGAGTAATTTTACCTGTCAAACACAGAAACTCAGATGAAGAGAGAACCTTCCTAGATTACTCTGATAATGAACACCATTCTCCATTTCATTCTGTCTGTGGAAGAAATAAATCATGAATAGTCATGAGACTCTTTAACTAGGTAATGATGACCCTTTTGAGTCAGAACCAAGGCCCACAATTTTCTTGAATAACCCAGTCCAAAGTTCTCCATATTTTATAATGAAGAGATGCATATAATCTGCTAGTCCTTAAAAATTTATTAATCATCAGAGAAACCAAGGAGACAGCACCATAACCACAGTGATCAAAATTAACATTGGGTCCCCCAAATATGAAGTGCTGAGAAGGGCACAGCATCATTTCTATATTGCTTTTTGTCAAAAATGCATAGCCTCAACCTATCCATAAGAAAACATCCAAGAAACTCAAACTGAGGGACATTCTCCAAAAAAACTGGCAGCATTCTTTTCAAAAGTCAAGGTTAGGAAAAAAAAAAAAAAAGACTGAGGAATAGTCCCATATTGGAGGGAACTAAGGGGACACGACAGCTAGATGCATTGTGATATTTTCATGTATTCAGTTCAGTTCAGTTCAGTTGCTCAGTCATGTCTGACTCTTTGCGACCCCATGAATCGCAGCACGCCAGGCCTCCCTGTCTTTAGCCAACTCCCAAAGTGCACCCAGACTCACATCCATCGAGTCAGTGATGCCATCCTGCCATCTCATCCTCTGTCGTCCCCTTCTCCTCCTGCCCCCAATCCCTCCCAGCATCAGAGTCTTTTCCAATGAGTCAACTCTTCGCATGAGGTGGCCAAAGTACTGGAGTTTCAGCTTTAGCATCATTCCTTCCAAAGACATCCCAGGGCTGATCTTCAGAATGGACTGGTTGGATCCCCTTGCAGTCCAAGGGACTCTCAAGAGTCTTCTCCAACACCACAGTTCAAAAGCGTCAATTCTTTGGTGCTCAGCCTTCTTCACAGTCCAACTCTCACATCCATACATGACCACAGGAAAAACCATAGCCTGGACTAGACGAACCTTTGTTGGCAAAATAATGTCTCTGCTTTTGAATATGCTGTCTAGGTTGGTCATATATACTGTTGTGATGTAGTTGTGATGAATATGAACCATCAAAGATGGGGAATAGTGGGCAACATAGGAGAAAAGTTTGTATCTCCTTTAACATAACAAGAAAAAAATACCTAGATGAGATTATTTTAGAAGTTGCCTGGAAAATTGAAAATTGAAATTAGTGAGGTGGTCATGAAAGACTCTAACTCAAAACAAGGAGTTGGGATTTTTGACAAAAACAAAACACAGTGATTAAACATCAGCAGAAGGATGCTAGTGGAGAAAGAGAACACAAAAGCAATACAACAGTATAATTAAAAAATATAAACATCCATATATTCAATAAAATTTTAAGTATTTGCTATGTATAGAGCACCATGCTAGATGCTGGAAACGACAGAAAGGTATATGTTAAAGCTGTAGGATCCAGTTTTTCAAAAATTCCCCTTTCAGGCAGTTGTGATTTCCTGAGTTTTTCTTTTGTATTTCCATTCTTTCAGCGGTTGTTCAGATTGCACCACCATCAATCTAAAATGTAATAAATACTCATCCTTACTGATTCAATATTTTCCTGCCTCTCCCTAATTTAAATTTACTATACAAACTAGCATTAGATTCATTTTGTTTTGAAATGGTCTCTGAAATCACTCTTCTATTCAAAGACCTTCAAGGATTAAACGACTATCAATTTAAAAGAAAAACCCTAAAACTGTGAACATCCTCCACACAAACCAATCCTCTACATCAGTCAAACTGGAGAATTCACTCCATCTCCTGAAATACCCCCAAATTCTTTTCAGAAAAGATAAAATTTAATATAGTTCTGGAAAAATAAAAGCAAATGTATTTTTGTGGGCAGGGTTTTCAGGAGAAAAGTCACACAGGCACAAAACAGGTTCCAGAGAGATGGAGAAGGCCACTTACATTAATGACATCATCTTTTTTCAGAAGATATATTTTTAGGCACTATTATTTCCTATCTCTTTGTCTCCTGAATTAAATCTCTAGATAAATACAGAGTACGAATCAGATAGTGGAATTTAGGACTGTTCAAGGTCAGTGCTAAAAAAGATTAGATCAGTTCTAGCAGTTTAGAATATTCATAATTCTATGAAATGCAAATTTCCTTTAACAAAGAGTCACATAGCTTCACAAATTTAGAAAAATGGGATATTATTGTCATTGAGATAAATTGTATTTAATAAGAAGTGTCCTGGTGATATCTACTATTTATCCTGAATCTTCTCATTTCATCTTTATCAAAAATGAAACCACTTCTCATTTTCTTAAGTGTTAGTCTGTCTATGCTTAGTAGAAAAAGCAACAATTCCAGCAACTAAATTAAAATATAATTTTTTTGTTCATTTGTTTATTCATTCTTCATCTCAGACTCTTTGAAACAGCTTAGTGAAGATGCCAATAATAATAAATATCAGCCAGTTCTCGAGGTATCAATCCACCTATTTTCATAGTAATAAGTACAAGAAGAAAAAATTGGGAAATTAGACCACTTACATTGACAAGAAATTTTTGGTATTTGAAAGATTTAAAATACAAAGATGGATTTTTTTTTAACCTATGAAGATATTTGTCCAATGGAATTTAACACAGGAAATGAATTTTGAAAGTGATGGAAAAAAAAAAAAAAAAAGTTCTCTACAGAGATCTATTTCACCGCTCATGTGAAGATATATAACTATGTGTGAGAGTCATTTTTGAAGTTGAAATGACTGAAACATTAGAGAGTGGATTAAAGTGCCAAATCAGCCCCAGGGCAGGGAAGTGTCAAATTTTTCTTCTTTTATGTTAGTCTTCCTAGACTAAAATTACAAGGTGGTTCCAATCTGAACCTCAGATCCTTGAATACTCAGGTCCCCAAACTCAAAAGACCCTCAGGTTTGAAATATAAGTCTTTGAGCTCTACAGTCTTCAAATAGCATGTCTGAAAAAGGTTGAAAAAGAGCTACAAGACAAAGAGGGTAGGGCCCTATTAAGGGATAAAATAGGCTTCAAACTTAAAAACAATCATATATAGGTCCATCCTTAAAATTTTAATTTGTTTTCCATTGGTTATTGTATTGAAATGAAGTTTGCCATGCCATCTGTCTTTAAAGTCTTTTAAATTAAATGTATTGATTCTTGTGGGGAAAAGAGGCTAATTCAGTATAGTCTGCTTACTATTAATCACTAATTAAAATTAATTATGAACAATGTGATCATTTTTCCTTGACCATTCTCAATCATTAATCAAAAAAATGACATGACTTTCAGTTTCTTCTTTGGTATATTGAAGTGATAGTTCTATGACTTTTGGGTAGATGTTACTGAAGTGAAGATTTTAGTCAGATTTGTAACAATAATGCCATCTAAACGCTGCATTTAACCAAGAGAGCAGTATTTTTGGAACAGCAGGCAGTATAAAAGTGCTTTGTGAATATTAACATATTCCAGCAAATTAGTTTGCACTCATTATCATAAGCAATTACTTACTGTTTAGATGCAGCTCATATTAAATTGGCAAGCAATTTGCAAGAATTAAAACATAACAGAGAGAGCTTTCTGAAAATTCAACAATATACTGAGACAAATGGTGCTACTAGGTTCACAGACCATGTACCAAACAAGGTTACCGATTAAACATATTTAGCATTAAAATAATAGTTAGTTGACTACATGGGCTTTGTAATGCAAGATAATTTTGTAACTATTGTTTGGAATGCTATCAATGCAATTATGCATATCAGAGCCTAGAAGACATTTAAAAAAAAAGGCTGAAGAGAAAGTGGGAAGCTTTTGTTTTCTGAGAAGGAACTAGCTGTCAATTTGACTAAATTTTGGTAGTTTAATAACCCATTACATTGTCTTGAGTTATTTGGGACTACTTAATCTTCCCCTTAAAGAAGTTTCTGTCATCTTGATCTTTCTCTCCAATTATATCTGTGGTGAAGACTCCTGCTGTTCACCACTATTCATTTCAATATCTTTAATAATAGCACTCGAAGCTGGGCATACAGTTAAAACTGGGCATACAGCTGTCCAGCTATAGCCTACATTTCCCATTCACCTTTGCAGCTTGATGGGGCCACGTGACTAAATTCTGGCCAATGATACTGGGGCAAAAATGATGTGTGACTCTTCCAGTTATGGGCCTGAAAGGTACCTGCACTTTACTGGTAGGTCCCTCTCTCTTTATGCTGAGTGATAACCAAAAACTGGAACTTTCCTAGTGGCTCAGATGGTAAAGAATCTGCCTGCAATACAGGAAACCTGGGTTTAATCCCTGGATCAGAAAGATCCCCTGGAGAAGGGACTGGCTACCCACTCCATTATTCTTGCCTGGAGAATCTCATGGACTGAGGAGCCTGTTGGGCTACAGTCCATGGGGGTCACAAAGAGTCAGACACCACTGAGTGACAAACACTTAACCAAAAACTGAGCCAGCTGCCTTAGAACTAGAGATGGAAGATCCTATGTGACGAGCGGGGAAAAAAGAAAGGAGAAAAAAAAATTACATTTTGCTCATACCTATGTATTATGGAGGCATGAACATTTTTACAGCAAAGGGTGTTTATAATAGACTTTAAAACAAAATGACAAAACATTTCTAAGTACTTTTTTTGTATTCATGACAGTCAAATAAATGATAGGGAAACTGTAATTATCTATATTTTAAAAATTTAAAAGAAATTGGTCTTCAGGATGTAAAGTGATTTGTCCATGGTCACATAGTAATGTGAAACTTTTCTTACCAAAACCTCTGCAAGGTTAGTAACAAACTATTACCTTTTTATGGTTAGACAAGGTTACTCACCCAGGCAGATTCAGTGGGGGTGGGGATGGGAGGGGTGGGGGGAAGGGACCATAGGTTTTCCTGAATCTACCCCATTCCCAAATTCTTTTCTCCCTGACAAAATCAGAATGGCATCTATTGTAAAACATATTCAAGAATGTGGTCTGTGACCCTGAATCAAAGTGAAAAAACAGACCAGCACTGACTTCATTTGCTTGACTATAGAGCATTCACTTTAGGAAATTTGTAATTGTGAATTCTTCCTCTGCCTCTTTGAGATGTAAAACTTCTTCCAGCTTCTTGATAGTTTTATAACGTAGGAATGTGTTTCTTAAGAGCCTAGGAGCTATCTCTTTGAAAGGTAATCATTAGGAAAGACAGAGTCCCTCCGTCCCAGTCTCTGTGGAAAGGTAGAAGCCAAACTTGGATAAGCACCAATTAGCAAACACCTTGAGCAACCTTCCTCTCCCACCTCCAGTGTCCACCAGCATTTTATCACTACTCACTCCAGCACTTAAAAAGTCTCCAGTCTTTTGTTTCAGAAGAGTTGCCTTCAATCTCTCCCCCTTTTTCAACTTTTCTGGTGCCATTCTTCTTTGATATCCATGACTCGTGATAAATTATTCACATTTATCATATTATTTATTCTGCCATCTAAGCTAGTCAGCCTCAGAAAAAGAAATAGCAACCCAGTCAAAATAAAGATAGAAAATTGTTTCTTCATCTGAATTTCACTTCCTCATTCACAGAGAAAAATATTTACTTCTCCACAGAAATTAAATAAAGTATTATCAGGGAAGGTTAGTAATAAGAAATTTGGAGAAACGTTCTTTAGAGGTATTTTTATACACTAATTCAAAATGCTAAATAATCTGAGGAACATCTATAGAGCCTGAATTGTAAGAGACTTTTATAACAAAATGGAGTTCCCTGGTGGTTTAGACAGTAAAGATTCTGCCTGCAACATGGGAGACCTGGGTTCGATCCCTGGGTCAGGAAAATCCCTGGAGAAGAGAAAGGCGACCCACTCCAGTATTCTTGCCTGAAGAACTCCTTGGACAGAGGAGCCTCGCAAGCTACAGTCCATGGAGTCACAAAGAGTCAGACACAACTAAACGACTAACACTTTCAATTCTTTTTATAACAAAGCAGTGATAATTCTATCTCCATTTCCTGAGAACAGTCACAGCAAAAAATATATAATTATCAATATAGAGCAAATTTTACTTATTTTATTTTCTATTAGTTTTATATTGTTTGTCTCTAATATTCTGTCTTGAGGATAAGACTAGTTCTCATGGTTCCTTGTATTTACCTCAGAGTCTCGAATACCACTAGATAACTTTGCAGATATATAACTACATGTGATGTGGTAAAAAAATAAAATATATCTTTATTTCCATTTGATGTTTTAGAATCAAATACCTTTGCACTACATGTATAACAAAGGATTTATTAATGGGAAGCTGGAAACAAAGAGAAGCATAATGTGTCAAAATCCGCAAGTCAGCAACTTTTCTCAGTGCCTTGAAAAACTGTAATTTAGAAAATATCTTCAAAAGGCTATAAATTGGGATTACTGAGAAAAAGGTTATTCAAAAATAATCTAGTTGATTTATTTTCTTTTTCAAATGTTAACTTTGGAATAAAAGAAAAAGTCTTGGCTTTGGGTTGATACACATTTATCATATGCTATTTTTGAATATACATTTGTATATTTCACATAATTATCTACATTTACATACTCTTCTTTTATCAACTCTAATGCGTATATACTTAAAACCAACGTAAAAAATCTGTGTAGTTTATATACACATACACACATAAAACGCCAAGTTTGCTGATCAGAGAAGGTGAACTTTTAGATAACCAATATCACACCGGGGACAGATTAATTAAAATAAAACAGCAGAACAAATGAAAAATAAAAAAAAATAACCCTTCCCTTTAAGAAGGGCCTAAAATAAACCTCTTCTGAAGTGGTTTTTGGTGCTACTCAAATTTATACTCTCTCAAAACTAAAATAAGCAGGCTCTAAATAAGAGAAATTTTCTCAAGCTGGGATTTACCTCTTTTTTTTTTTAAATGAAAACAAACACCTAGAATATCATAAAGGTGTATTTTACAGGATAGAAAAGGTGTTTCCCCCCAGCCCCCACAAGATGTTACTGGTTTTTCAAGCAGCGTGGAAATTCTTATATCAATAAGGGTCAATCATCTTTTATTCTTCTGCCATTTTAATACTTGTAACCAACACTTTTCCACATCCATTTACTGTGTTCTCATCTGTCTGGCAAATACCATTTCTCTTCCATGTACTATATAACACATTCTGAGGGGTAGATTTCCAATAGAATAGCCAATTTCCCTTTCAATCCCACTAATGACATAAAAGCCTAAAACCCACACTGTCTCACCTGTGTTTGAAATGGATTCAGAATTGGAAATGACAATTTCCACTGTAACTTCCTAAGACATTCACTAATAAGCTGATCAAATGTTTCTGTGCCCATGAAGAGGTGAGAGTCCACTGTAATAAGTGTGTAGGGAAATGCACAAAAAAGAATGTCCCTTCCACAAATAGCTTGGCTAATCACCCTGGAGGAATCAGCTATCATATTTTCACTATCTTCTGCCCATATTCTTCCAAGATAATCTTCACCATGTCAAAGAGACTCATGCCAAAGAGGATGGGGCTTACACTGAAGCAAAAAGGAAGTTATATGGAAGATTTTCACTGGGGAGATGACATGATGGAATTTGAATTTTAACAAGATGACTGGGGCTTCTAGTGGAAAATGGGATGGATGTGGGGGAGGTGAGATAAGGAGGCCTAGCAAAAGGTTATTTCACAAAAAGAAGAATAAAATATAAAGACCTTGAAAGAAATAGGCAGAAGTGAGAAGCATAAAGGAGGTTATGTTACAAGGACTTTTGATGATTGACTGGATGTCAAAAGGGCTGTCCTATGGAAGAAATCAAAGGTCACTCCCTAAGTTTCTGACCTGCAAAGGCGGTAGATACTCTGCCATTTATTCACTGAGACAGGAAGCATCAAGAGGAATATGAAAAGTGGAGAATATAATTAGCTTTATATGTTTGAATTTAGTTATCTTCTTCCATAGGGGAATATTTTATCACTCTTACAGTCCTATAACACTCTGCACACTAAAGTAGACATAGAAGACATTTTTCAGTATCCTGTTACTGGCTCAAATATGTCAATTAAAAAGTATGTTCTAATGAAAACCACTGTGTTACTTTTTTTCTTAAAACAAGCTTTACCACACAAGGCTAACCTGTATCTCTTCATCATCTTTAAAATAGTGTCCAGATGTAGCAAAGCTTAGCTTTCAACAAGACCATTCCATAGAACCCACCTGAATTGGCTATATTTGTCATCTGAACTTTTGCAGTGTTCCCTTTCTTTGAATAATTTTAAGAAAAAGAATTATGGGAAAGGTTTAACCATACTATATTGTCCCAGCATGTCTTCTGCTTGATTGCCACTTGGTTCTCTGCATATAATTGCTTGGTTAACTTCTTATGCTGAGTTGATTGGCTTCCTCTGCTCATCAAAATTTTATTAACTGTTTCCTGCGCACAGAGTACTTTAGTAAGCTAGGATGTGTTGGTTTAGCAGTTATGTCATTTAGTAAGCAATAATATACGATATTGGCTATGCTTAGGCTCAAATCCCTGCATCCACAGAGGAACTTGAGTTTTCTGCATTTTTTTTCACCTTGAAATAGTGAAAGAGGAACGGTGATGGAATCCACTACTATCAGAAAGTATGTTCTGTACCGTTAACCGTGTTGACTCTCAGTACACAAAATGTTGAAGCCTTTCCCTAAAGAACAAGTTTAGTTAGACATTCTGTATTGTAACCATAACTTTGATCTAGTACAGACCCTCTGTCTCCTAGAACATAAAGGGCATGGTTACTTCCAGTCCCTAGGATACCCTTAGGCAAATCAGAAAAAAATCAAATCTTCTTCAAAACCCTTTACTTCCAATTGCTGGGAAACTGTTACAGTATACTGACCTTGTCAGAACAAGCCATTTGCTTACTCTTTCCTAGAAAATTATCATATTAAATATGCAACTCTGTGGAGGTAACAACATAAATGAGAACACCTCCACATTTCTACGTCTTAAACAAGTGTACACAGCATCCCCGGGTTTGGTTCAAGAGGGAGATTCAGCTCATCTTGGATTCTATTGTTCAGTGGAGTACAACCATGCTCCTTAGGAGAGAGGAATGCAAGAGACAGAGAAAAGAACTATAAGTCCCAGTTAACTAATTTTTTTCACGCAGAGCAAACACCAGTAGCAAAAGAAGTTCAGCTTTTTCTTGGAAAGAAGCAATTTTGCACAGCCGAAATAAGATCAGTCACAGACCTAACTTGTGGAATTGAAATTCCTGAAAAGAAAGACAGTATCAGAGTAGTGTTAGTCCAACATATACAAAGAACTAAACCACAGCAGCTAATTCCTTATGTTGGAAGCACAGATTTCAGCCAGACAAAACTGTCACTTGTAAAAACCAGACACTGAGGATCCTCAGGAGACCAGTCTCCTCCCATTTTCCTCTATGGCTGCTCCAAGGTACATATTCAATATTGAGGCAGGTTAAATTGGGGGTCCAAGTGGGAATATGTGGTTAATGAATTTTGGACAATCTTCCTTCTTTTCAATTAAAAAAAAAAAAAAAGAAAGAAAGAAAAAGCCTCAAAAAAGATTTGATGATTACTGAGTTTTGCCAATTTCCTCCCCCCAGACTGATTTCAAGCTAGAGACAAAGATGAAGAAAATCTGACATCTAATTAAGCTATAATATTAACTCTTTCTTCTAATCTACAAAACTGCTGCTGCTGCTGCTAAGTCACTTCAGTCGTGTCCGACTCTGTGCAACCCCATAGACGGCAGCCCACCAGGCTCCCCCGTCCCTGGGATTCTCCAGGCAAGAACACTGGAGTGGGTTGCCATTTCCTTTTCCAGTGCATAAAAGTGAAAAGTCAAAGTGAAGTCGCTCAGTTGTGTCCGACTCCTAGCGACCCCATGGACTGCAGCCCACCAGGCTCCCCCGTCCCTGGGATTCTCTAGGCAAGCACACTGGAGTGGGTTGCCATTTCCTTCTCCAATCTACAAAACTATAACCATTTATATTCTAGAACTCACCCCCCTTCTGAGGCCCTGAAGGACTCAGACTCTACACAGGTATCCAGAGAAGTTACATATATATATATATATACAC
>NW_011494942.1:2207463-2209322 GCF_000754665.1 Bison bison bison
ACATATATGTTACTCTAGACTAAATTTGATCCTGCAAATTAAGTCATATGCACAAACTCAAAATATTTAAAGAATTTCCCAGGTTTTGCTTAAATGACTTTATATACCAAGGAAAGCCTCCAAGGTATAACCAAAGAGGTTAGTTTTTCCTGGAGTTAAATTGAAAGGTGGCAAAAATAAAATCTCCTCTATAATGCTATTGAAAGCAACAAGCTTACTTTCTAGCCAATGGAATATGAAACTGACACACAATAAGTGCAGCTGAAAATGGAAGAAACATTCTTTTTTTTTTTTTTTGCAAGAAACATTCTTAAACCCAGAAGGGTCCAAAGAACTCTCAAGCTGAAAGACATACATAAACTCACAAAACAGTAATGCCCCTTACATTGTTGTCTGAAAGGGATGCATGTATCCAATTTTAAAAGAAACACAAAACAATGTGACAAATTCAGTTTCAAACAGATTTCATTAATTTGAAAAGATACGTTAACAATATAAATACATGTAAAAATATATCTCTATACAAATTAGATCCTTCTGTCAACTGAACAATGTCTGCACTATGAATTTATTAGTAAATTCTAGCTGTTCTATATCAAAATGAATGAAAATAAGATTATATATGAATACAGCTAAAAAGCCAGCATGTAATGTGGAAGCATTGTGTCTTGAATCAAGAAAGTGACTAACTAACAGCTCTGTGATTTTGCCAAAGTTATTGAATCTACTCAATAATTATCTTTTTCCTCCATGAGGGGTTGTTTCAGGTAATCTCTATAGTCATTTCCAACTCTACTCTCCGGGTTTAAAATATCACTTCAGTAAAGCTGGCACAAATCTTGCACTTGATCCCAGCATACACTGAACTGTCCAGCTAACATGAGCATGAGGTAGAAAGGCATGTTACCAGTGAGGCACCGTAGCAGATAACATGCAAAGATTTCTTAGGGAGGATACTTTGTTCCTTTTTGACTTTAAACAATGATTGTACAGAATGTTTGCTATATTTTACAATTGTGAAATGATATAGTAGGATATTTTATGTTATGCAGTAATTGTTTCTACGATTATAGACAATTAATACATAAATACAAGTCAAAAAAAAGAAAAAAAGAGTATTGGCTAAGCACTGTTGGCAGTTAATGTTTTTATTTCCTGAAATCATATACCCCACATGACTGGTCTAGCAATTTCACCCAAAATCGATACAATGTAAAATCTACAGAAATGACAGTCTAAAATGAGCTTCAGATTTATTAAAACCTAGTTACATAATGACTGAGGTCTTCTGGGTCTAAAACCTATAATTACTGTGGTTACTACTAAAAAGGTTGAGTTAAATGTTATTAAGTAAAAACGACCCTGGCTGATGTGTTTTGTGAATACATATAAAGATAATTCCTACTTACAAAAACATAATCATTCCAAGGAGGAATGATTATGAGCCTTGGTGGGTTCTATTGTCATAAATATGACTCAGATCCAGAAAGGGATTCATTATCCTGTTCTAACAGTCAATTTAAGTTGTGAGAATACAAGGAAAAGTGAAAGCATATTCTCTACAAATGTAACTTCATTGGTATCATTTTTTCTCCCATATTTCTAGTTGAGAAAGACCAGGCATTAACTCACTAGCCAAAACATTAATTCTTCCTTAAGATAATTCTGCCTATGTTCACCAAGACTATGGCCAGTTGTTTGTTTGTGCTCATGCATTTTGGCAAAGAATTTAAAGTCCTTTATAGAAAGTGAAAGTGAAGCTGCTCAGTCATGTCCGACTCTTTGTGACCCCATGGACTGTAGCCCACCAGGCTCCTCCATCCATGGAATTTTCTAGGCAAGAGTACTAGAGTGGGTTG
>NW_011494942.1:2209422-2226071 GCF_000754665.1 Bison bison bison
CCATTTCTTTCTCCAGGGCATTTTCCCAACCCAGGGATCAAACCTAGGTCTCCTGCACTGCAGGCAGATGCTTTACTGTCTGAGGCACCAGGGAAAGTCCTTTATAGATATCCAGTTAAATCATCAGTGTTCATTCCCGGGTAGATTAATAGTACTATCTGAAATGCCATTAAACCTTTTACACCAGAGGGTAGAAAACCATGTTTTCTTCTGAGCTACATGAAAGTACCATAGAGAAAAGCTGAATTTCATCTATCATGTTGCCTCTTTTTTCCCCAAGCACCTGTTGGAGGGTAACTGGCAAGGCGATTCTCATTTTCCCGAGGGGAAAGAAAAACAAGTAACCTGACCTCAGTCATAAAATTAGTGAGCAGGAAGAACACACAGGGATACCTTTACTAATTTATTTCTCAGATTTGAAAAATCTGACCTTCACGCAACTGTTCCACATTAAAATGGCAATAATATTACACTTACTGTAATGTGACACTGTGTGCACACTCACCAAATGTTGAATGAGTGAATCTAGGGCAGTCTCTATTATTCATCTATTTAAGGACTCCAAACCAAACAAATCATTATATATAGATAACTGTTATTCAAATGCGTTAGGCAATTCTTATCCTTAATATAGTTATTTGTAAGAGGTTTAATTATAGGTTGTGATTAAATAATGCTTATATACTGCAGAAATTATGAAAAGTACAAAAATGAAGACAAAGGGGACTTAAAACAGGTTAGGTAAATTTTAAATGATTTGGCTATTGAGAAAATAGGAGGGACTTCTCTGGCAGTTCCATAGTTGAGACTTTGCCTTCCAATGTAGGGGGAGCAAGTTCAATCCCTGGTCAGAGAGCTAAGATCCCACATGCCTCAGGCCCAAACCACCAAAACATAAAACAGAAGCAATATTGTAACAAATTCAATAAAGCCTTTAGTCCACATAAAAAAAAAAAATCTTAAAGAAAACAACACACACACACACACACACACAAAACAGAAAAAAGAAATGAGAAAAATAAGAGCAGTAACACTGAACTAAGACGTTAGAGCACATATTCTTTCAGAGTTCTCCAAGTTGTTCCTATCACCAGTCTTCATACCAAGTTCAACACCACAGCTTGTTTAGGATAAGGGCTACATCCTCAGACATCAACTTAACTTTGCGTCACTCTATTGATTGGATATGTGGCTCAGGACCAGTGCAAACCTGGATTGGTATAAAGGTTGCTCTCTTGGTTTGAAGACCATTTAGCAAGTGACATCGTGTGAAATCAATGGACTGTTGCTGCTTTCATCTTTCTCAACTTCAATATTATGAGTCCTTAAGATTTAATGAACCTAGTCCATTGAGTGAAGCTTTCAATCTGCTATATTTCTTCTAACGCACTAAAATGGCTTGTATAGGCAATAAGTGCTACAATATTATGTAGTGGGACAACCGTAGCAACTAACAAATTTATGACATAAGGACAATATGGCAGAGTAAGTTATACGTTTAAAGCAGGGGTTCATCAACAAGATTTATGTTTATATTGCATGTGTGTGTGTATTTAAAGAAAAGGGATGAAAAATCCCTAGTGATAAAAAATAAAAAGAAAAGAAAAGAAAAAATGGAATGCACACAGACATACACACAGACAAATAGGACAGATAACATGGTACAGCAGTCACTAGGTCTCAAGAGAGCCATCAACATTTCATATCCAAGGAAACTATCCACTCGTTCCTAAAAAACAAAGCATTTTCAAAGCAGACGCCCCAAAAGGTAAATGACAAGGCAATCATTTTGAAAAAAGGTAAATTACGGTCAGATGGGTGGGAAAATAAGAAATATCAGGCATTCCCATCAACAGTAAGAAGTAACCAAGAGATAAGGAGACCGCCACGTACTCCAGCAAAATGATGATTTCCCTGAGTGGTACAGTGAAATGGAGAAACTCACCCAGAATATTAAAATAGATATTTTTCCATTTTCTTAACCGATTTTGAATGATTTGTGCACCTAATTGGACTAGCATTATGGATGCATTTCAGCACAGTTATCTTCTTAGTGGGGAGAAGGAAATGGCAACCTGCTCCAGTATTCTTGCCTGGAGAATCCTGTGGACAGACGAGCCTGGTGGGCCACTGTCCATAGGGTCACACAGAGTCAGACACGGCTAAAGTGACTTAGCATGCATGCATGCATTGGAAAAGGAAATGGCAACCCATTCCAGTATTCCTGCCTGGAGAATCCCAGGGACAGAGGAGTCTGATGGGCTGCCGTCTATGGGGTCACACAGAGTTGGGCACGGCTGAAGCAACTTAGCAGCAGCAGCAGCATCTTCTTAGGGTTTTGTTTTGTCTTTTGGAGACAAGAAGTGGAAGCAAAACCATAGACCACTCTCATGTAAGAACATATATCTATTTTCTTTGCAATAATATCATCACCCAGACCAGCAAAATTTGTCTGACTATTTGTGAAGTTAAGTCAGGGTGCCAGGCTTTCTCAAGAAAACATGAGAAAAAAGGTGATGAGATACATTAACCAAAAAAATGATGGTTTTTTTAAACTTTTTAAGCAAAAAAGTTAAAGTTTTTTTAAGTCATGTCCAACTCCCTGCGACTGCATGGACTATGAAGTCCATGGAATTCTCCAGGCCAGAATACTGGAGTGGGTAGCTGTTCCATCCTCCAGGGGATCTTCCCAACCTAGGGATTGAACCCAGGTCTCCCACACTGCAGGTGAATTCTTTACCAGCTGAGTCACCAGGGAACCCCAAGAAAACTAAGACCAACTCACCAATTCTTAGTCTTCCTGTATTGGGAGTATATTTGCTCTATGTAGAAAATACTTGGGAAAGTGCTCTCTGATATGACCTTAAATTATTAGAAACAAGCACCTTGCTGCTAATTCATCCTAGTAAGTACAGAAAATCAGAAAACAGCAGCCATTTTCTTTGTGAGGTTAAAGCTCTTTATATATATTACAGAAACAAAGTTGGAAGAAACTATTTCAAAGGATCACCGTGAAGAGGGGACTCAGTGACTGCACTCACCAATCTCCTCAATGAAAAGCACTACTATGATTAAATCATAATGCTAGAAAGTTGTGGATCATCCTATACACTACAACACAAGTTATTATAATAGTTTCTAGACAGAATACACAAAACTCCTTGTTTGTGATTCATTGTGGAAAACTCCTTTCAACAGCAATAAACAAAGAAGAAAAAAACAAGAGAAACCCAAAACAGAAAACAGTCCAATTCTTCAGGCAGCCATTAATCTAAAAGAAAGGGCTCCTGCCAGAGTTAAAATAGATAGAAAAAATTCAAAGGTAATTTCATAGCAGTGCATCCAAATATCAAGGTGCTATTGAAATTTCCTAATAAAATGTGGAATAACATTATTTTTCCATAAAAGGCTCAAGTTTTCATCTTATAAAAACAAAGAAGGCAATGGGACCCAAGACTAGAGAAGGTCATATTTCCATCAGATACCTTCTCCTCACCACAGTCATTCACACTCAAAAGATAAACATTTTTCCCCCAGGGGTCATGGTAGCTAATATTCTTTCCACATTTAGAAATAACTTCTTTGAGTCAAATGTACAGGACAGGCAAGTTAAAGCTATGAAAATGGTCACATAGAGATTTGAGGGCCACTTTTGAACTCACTCACTTTACATGCTTTCAAAAAACTGCTGGAATGGACTGTTAGTTCAATATAACTAAGTGAAATAGAAATAATCCCCTACAATTACCACAAAGTTTGGTGGAAAAGAAACAGAATTCAAGTTGAGGTCTGAGGCTGAGATCACCCAGAATAAAATAGAAAAAAAATAAAATAAACACCTAAGGTGTTATTTGATTTGGGAGGAGCAGTAAGAGCAGGGTGACAATAAAGGGGAAAGAAACAAGTTAGTTGCAAATAATACTGACCAAGGTGACCTCTGACCCTGTCTACTTTCCCATCTTTTTGTCTTTGCTTATTACTGCTTTATGTAATAGACTCTTCCCTGTCATTTGTGAATCCACTGAGATAGAGGATGGATGGTTTCCAGCTGATAAAACTGAAAAGCTATGCTTGGAATTTAAGAAAAAAGAATCATAAGGAGCTCATAGTTCCACTTGCCAATGTCAAAATTACTTGGATAAATGACCATATAAAACATTATTTATTCTTCCTTATTTTAGAATACTGATGGAACACTCAGCTTAATCTTGCATACAGAAAGCATAGTTACCTAGGGAATTAATTATTTGCTTTGTGCACACCTTATGATCGCTTTCTTAAAAGAACTCCCAAAGCAGTCCTTTGTAAGGTCCACTGCTATTCTGTTTTTCATAGGCTAATGTACTCTATGCATGCTAAGTCACTTCAGTCGTGTCCGACTCTGTGCGACCCTATTAGACGGCAGCCCACCAGGGTCCTCTGTCCACAGGAATCTCCAGGCAAGAACACTGGAGTAGGTTGCCATTTCCTTCTTCAAATGTACTCTATGAAGTTGCCAGGAAAAAAAAAAAAAAAAGAAAGAAAAAATATTGTTTCTTTGTTTATATAGAGAAGCAAATGAACAGACAGGAAAAGTACAGTGAAAAGAAGTTTAAGTACAAGTTAGTCCTGTCCCTTACTCTGTATCTGACTTAGGACCACCACAAACCAATTTCCTTTTCTCTGGTTCTGAATTTTGAAGCAAGTAAGTTGCATTCATAGTATTTTTCAGAAATACTCTAAGGTAAGTGTTAAATATAGTAATATGTATCCTGGAGAGAGAAACAATAATACTCAGAAGAAGAAGAATATTTATAGTGTACATATTTCCTCAAAATAAAAAGTATTCATTAAAATAATGTCTCAATTTTCAACTGAATCATAAACATACTGAATAATACCAAAAATGAAAGTAAAAAGCAATAAAAAATATCTATCCTTTAATGTCTTCCAAAGCAAGAAGGTCCTTATGCTTTTGGAGGGAACGCCTATTAGTCTCTTTTCCTATCTGAACTGCTATAGCAATATGTTGTTTAGTTAACGACAACTAACCAAGAAATGTTTATCTAATACCCAAAGTATATGACACATTATAGGGGAATACAAGCTTACACACTGGACATTTAAGAGCTATTTCCAGGGTGAGCCAAATTAGGAGTAACAGTCATATACACAATACTTATATTTTAAAAGCACTTTATGACTCTCAAAATCTGCCTTGCATTGGTCTCTTCATTTAATAGACAACGAATAATGTGAATTCTAAAAAGAGAAGTGATCCAGAGGTTGAAGTGATAGAAAACTACCTCTGGAATGGCATTTAAAAGATGTGTTGAGTTTGAATAGGAAAGAAAGGACAATTACAACTGAAAACTACATTGGCCTTAATTTTCATAAGCATAAACCTCACTAATTCCTCAAATATACAAATATAAGCTTTCTTATTATCTTCCTTAGGTTTAGTCATCCACCTAACAGCAACCTGCAGAACATTTGTTGAATTAACCAATGGGGAGGATTGGTCCTTGTGTATCTGTCTTCATCATTAACTCGATGCTTTACAAAACAGCTGGGGAGTTCAGGGTATAGCTCATAGCTATAGAATATAATTGAGCTCCCAGACTCAGGGAGACAGTCCTTTCACTTAAGGTTCATTATTAGCCTGAGTTCCAAGGATCCCAGGAGGTGATTCCTTCCTACTTCGAATCCCCATAGCCCACATCACCCAGACAATGTCTGTCCTGTAACTTTAGCACGTCAAATGAAATGTTGTCTTTGAACTCTTGTCTTCCCATTGGCTCTCATTATCTTTGTCCTACCTCTCAATTAAGCCCCAAAGAGCCTTGCAAATAAGAACTGTGTCATTGGGATTCTTTATCTAGGCCACAGAGCTTCTAGCAAAATACCTGACATAGCATAGGTGTACAATCAATCTTTGCTTCGTGCCTTCAAGTTGTAAATGTTGTTGCATATTTATGTTAAAGAAATAATGCTTGCTGTCTGGATTTTAAACTGTGATGCTGGAAGAGGTGAATAACACTAAGCAGGCTACGTGAGTTCTTACAGTTTCTGATTAGCAAATAAAATTTGCTTAATTTGGTACTACTGTACATTCTAGATTTGGAAAAGTTAATAAAGGCCATCTAGTCTGGACTCTTCACTTTATACATAAGGAATCATGCTAAGAGAGAGGGTAAGGACCTTGCCTAAGATCACAAATGATGTTGGGCAATAAGGAAAGAAAACAACATTTGTTGTAGACTTAGCATATAATGGGCAATTTACTTCAACGAATGAAAGGCAACCAGATGTGGGCGACATGATTGAAAAGGTTGTTTGCAATCCTGGTTGAAAAGGCAATTTCTTTGTTTTCCGTTTGCTGTCCTATTTCTGTCAGATATCCAGCAAAATATTTGTATTTTTCTGAACAAAAAGGAAAACGTGCTGGGTCATGGGGCCTGCTCTGGATAACTTACTGTAATGAGTAGTTTGAATCTGCTATTTACCATACATACTCTAAATAAGTCTTTTGTTAGTTTTAATTACTTCTAAAATGCTGTAAAGAAGGAAATTCTATGTCACCTCTCCCTCTAGTTCTTGACTTATTAATCTGAATTTTCTTCTCTGGACCAGGGAGTCACTGAACAATCACACTACAGCTCCTCTGTTCTCCTCACGATCGTCTTTCTTTCTCAATCTATCTAAATTGACTTACAATTTCTAATTGTTTATCCTTATCAGGATCACATTTTCTAGCTGTTCACTTTGGTGGGCTGAAAAGAAGAACATGATATGGACCACAGGTAAGGCACGTGACATGCCACTGGGAGTGAAGACTAAGGGTAAAGAGACAGTGCCTGAAAATGAAGCTCACGGCTCTCCTAGATTACCACCTCTGTGTTTCCCCCATGTTATCATTCCACAAAACTTGACCTTGAAAACAAAAACTCTCTTTGGAAAATTGGAGTTAAGAAATCAATGCACATTGATGTGACCAAAAAAAAAAAAAAAGGTAAATTAAGAGAAGTACAGCAGAAAAATTTTCTCCACAATTTAGACAAAAATGATGGACACCCAAGTCTCTGTGAAATCAAAAGAAAATATTCAGATTCTTTGAAACAAGAGCTAGAAGAGACAAAGAATAATAATAGGCTACAAGAGAGCAGGGATGGAGGGGATGGGGGCGGGGAGTGGGGGGATGGGAAGCCAAATGAAACCAAGATAGACATCAAATAAATGCTCTTTAAGAGTTAATTCTTTCTCTCCCAGAATGAGGAATCGATAGACACAGCCTAAAGGTGATACTTCCCCAATAAAGGGACTGATCATAGTTTTTGAAAGAGACTGAAGAAAATATAAACACTGATTCTTTAAACACCAAGAATATCAACTCAACTGTTCTGTTCCTTTAGTGGTCCTACCCAACTTAAGTGAAGCTACCAGAGAACAATGCTATCTTAACAATGAACAGCCACATTTAGATATTAGAGTGATGAACAAAGAAAAATCTAACTCTGTAGAAGTGAATGAAGTCAAATTTAAAAACAGGTTTCAGTCCAACAGATTTTCTCTTTGTGTGCTTAACTCAGGATAGAAGTATGACCTGTGTTACAAAACTGATGCCAAATAACTTAGAAGCTTCTATACGTTTTGAATGACAAGGTACTGACCATGGTTTCCACAAAATAGACTGAATAAAATAAAGACAGATTCTTTAAACACCAAGAATATCATCACTCCATTTGTTCTATTCCTTCAGCGGTCCTAAGTAATTGGAAGTGGAGCTGCCGGACAACAATGTTATCTTTTAAGGATGAACTACCAAATTTAGATGTCAGAGTGACAGTTGAAGAAAAATGCTTGAGTGGAAAGCAAATGAACAGCCACAAAGTAAGCCCAGTCTACTTCCTAAGCTTTGGGTTATTAACTAGAAGGATGATAACTGCAGCAAGAACTATTGCTTAAAAAATTCTATGAAAATCAACAAAGATTTGCAGACTGTAACTTCTACAAAGATTTGATTTATCAAATATTAGTCTAATTTGCTTTATTCAGTGCATACATTAAATTCCTAAAAATATTAAAGGCAAATATTCACACTGAAATCCGAATGCAGTATTAAAAAAAAAAAAAAAACTTCTATTTTTCAGTATCCAAAGTTTCAGGTAGAAAATAAAATCTATGCATTATGGCTACTGGTACTCTTATAAGATCATGGAGAACATTACTGTCCTTCACCTTGACCTTTATTCAAAGGATCAGGTTCCTCACGCAAACTTTGTCTTTCTATAATATATGAAGCCTTTACTACAGCAATTAATTATTTATTCACTGAGTCTCTTCAAATTCATTTACAAGTTTATAATTTCCCCATATTGGTGAAATTCACTCTCGAAGTTCAGGTAAATTATGGAAACTTTGTTTGCTCCTAATATACCTCTTTCAAACTGAAAAGAAAACTGGCTAATCCTATCCTCTTGGATTTTGGGTGCCTAGTTTAACAAAAGAAGGTATTAAATATTAGAAATGAACTTGCTTTATAACAGTACTGTCAAAGGCAGTGCTTGTTTAATGTGTCCTATGTATTGCAAAATGAGTCAAAATCTTCAATCACTGTTTCATAATGACAGTAATAATCATATTATAGCCATTCAGTTCAGTCGCTCAGACATGTTCGACTCTTTGTGACCCCATGGACTGCAGCATGGATTATAGCCATTACTAACTTGCAAAAAAAACACAATTCTGTGACTTAAATTCAGCAGTTTAAAAATAGGAAGGCTAAGCTGAAAAAATGGAAATAATTCAAGGAAAATGCCCTTTATATTCAAGCAGCACTTCCTCAACATTAGAAAGGAGAAACACTCAAAAGGAGCAGGAAATAAAAGGCTCCTTGATGTCTCCTTTGATTCTAAGAAGGTGGTATGTATTTGCAACTTAGTTTTCATATGCTCACAGACAGCTCTTCACCTTATGAAAGATCACACAACTGTTAAAAGGAAAGATAAATAAACTAACCTTGTATTCAGAAGATACATATAACCAAGGAGTGACATTAGAATACAGCCTGCTAGTAAGAATATTTACTTCTCCTTGACTGGAAAAAAAAATCTAGAGTGGAAGACTAGTCCTCTGCTGCTTGCTGGCTTTCTTAAGAATGAGGGAAGCCCATATTGTTCAGCCAACAGTAGCCCCCAAAGGGTCTAATCTTTATTCTTTTAAACCAGGAGCTTATAAAAATACATTGTCTAGATCATCTTGTTTTAAGCATTAAATTCAAAAGAGAAAGTAATAAGTATACTTTAGACGCATGACTTCAGGACAGATCAGAGCTGGACTGATTTTGCAGCACACGGAGTAAAGCACCAAGTGCCTTTAAAATCATACACAGCGTTGCCTTTGCTTACACAACTTTCAAATATGGATTCCGAGCTGTGAGATAAGAACGGCCACCACCCTTATTTTTCTTTATGTTTTTTTCTTCTTTTATTTATTTTAATTAGAGGCTAATTACTTTACAATATTGTATTGGTTTTGCCATACATCAACATGCATCCGCCACGGGTGTACACGTGTTCCCCATCCTGAACCCCCCTCCCACCTTCCTCCCCATACCATCCCTCTGGGTCATCCCAGTGCACCAGCCCCAAGCATCCTGTATCCTGCATCGGACCTGGACTGGCGATTAGTTTCTTATATGATATTATACATGTTTCAATGCCATTCTCCCAAATCATCCCCCCGCTCCCTCTCCCACAGAGTCCAAAAGACTGTTCTATACATCTGTGTCTCTTTTGCTGTCTCACATACAGGGTTATCGTTACCATCTTTCTAAATTCCATATATATGCGTTTGTATACGGTATTGGTGTTTTTCTCTCTGGCTTACTTCACTCTGTATAATCGGCTCTAGTTTCACCCACCTCATTCAAACTGATTCAAATGTATTCTTTTTAATGGCTGAGTAATACTCCATTGTGTATATGTACCACAGCTTTCTTATCCATTCATCTGCTGATGGACATTTAGGTTTCTTCCATGTCCTGGCTATTATAAACAGTGCTGCAATGAACATTGGGGTACACAAGTCTCTTTCAATTCTGGTTTCTTCGGTGTGTATGCCCAGCAGTGGGATTGCTGGGTCGTATGGCAGTTCGGCCTGGCGTGCTGTGATTCATGGGGTCGCAAAGAGTCGGACAAGACTGAGCGACTGAACTGAACTAAACTGAACTGATGGCAGTTCTATTTCCAGTTTTTTAAGGAATCTCCACACTGTTCTCCATAGTAGCTGTACTAGTTTGCATTCCCACCAACAGTGGAAGAGGGTTCCCTTTTCTCCACACCCTCTCCAGCATTTATTGCTTGTAGACTTTTGGATCGCAGCCATTCTGACTGGCGTGAAATGGTACCTCATTGTGGTTTTGATTTGCATTTCTCTGATAATGAGTGACACTGAGCATCTTTTCATGTGTTTGTTAGCCATCTGTATGTCTTCTTTGGAGATTTCTTTATGTTTCAATGCAATATTCAACTTATATCACATCCTTCTATATAGCCAGAAATATGTGCTCAGCACAGTGTTAAGGAAAAAAGAGAAACAATGTTCTGGGTGGTAATTAAAATACCAGCACTGTTAAGGCACAGGTTATTCTAAGGAATCAGCCATGTGCTCAAAACATTAAATAATGTAAAAATCATACACACAGACTATGCACTGTGTCTCCTATTAAAAAAATCTCAATATACCACTTATAATATGAGAGAAACCACTTAAATTTGGCACAAAGAGTCATGGAGGACCATTACATTTTCTGAATAAAAGCTCTTTATATGGGTTTGTATTTACATTGAATAGTAAGCAGCTTACTGACATATGATGCATTTATTTTACCACATCAGAAAAAATTCTACAAAAGCACTAAAACTGAAAGATGAAAATGTGGTCTTATTGAGCAAAAGACCATTTTGTGCTCAACAGAGCACAATGTAAGGTGGCAGCCAACGAGAGTGCAGTGAAATACTGAAAACAGTTTGAGAGAAGCCAACAGCACCAAGATTTTCTGGGATAATAGTAGTAAGGAATTATTTAAAATACAGAAGAACTTAATGATGGCTCACCTGACAAATCATTCAAAGAATCCAGAAGTAGTGGTTTGGCTAAAAACAAGGGACACACGTGAAAAAATTATTTCTGAGATTAAAAATGTCCTGCGTATCCAATTATGCCACAAACCATTCATTCATCCTTCTTAAGTTCAAGTTTCTCTGCCTTAATTTTGCATTTTGCACTGCAAGATTTAAAAGAAATCAGGCTCAATGAAACAGCCTGATATCTGTAGCATCATTTGTCAGAGGCTAACAGCTAACATGCTCCTATTCCCTGGGAACCACCCTTGAAATCACTGGCCTGTCTAAAATAGAAATAATGGTGCTGGTGTGACTGCCTGTACCTTATCCACCAAATGATCCATCAGTTGCTTGTCAAATGAGGCAACCATCCATCAAACTACATTAACATAATGGTCATCATCAGATTTACAGTAATAGGGGTATCAACATTTTACATTTAAGAAGAAAACAGATCCAATCTAAATATTAATAGTTTAAAAGTTAGAGAATGCATTGATAATGCATAAACCCTCAGCAAGACATGTTAGCAAGATACTTTTGATAGGACTCAGTCAGTTCAGTCACTCAGTCTTGTCCAACTCTTTGCGACCCCATGGACTACAGCATGCCAGGCTTCCCTGTCCATCACCAACTCCCAGAGCTTATTCAAACTCAAATCCATCGAGTCAGTGATGCCATCCAACCATCTCATTGTCTGTCATCCCCGTTTCCTCCTGCCTTCAATCTTTCCCAGCATCAGGGTCTTTTCAAATGAGTCAGTTCTTCACACCAGTTGGCCAAATATTTGAGTTTCAGCTTCAGCATCAGTCCTTCCAATGAATATTCAGGATTGATTTCCTTTAGGATGGACTGGTTGGATCTCCTTGCTGTCCAAGGGACTCTCAAGAGTCTTCTCCAATACCACAGCTCAAAAGCATCAATTCTTCAGCACTCCACTTTTCTTCATAGTCCAACACTCACCTCCATACATGACCACTGGAAAAACCATAGCTTTGACTAGATGGGCCTTTGTTGGCAAAGTAATGTCCCTGCTTTTTAATATGCTGTCTAGGTTGGTCATAACTTTTCTTCCAAGGAGCAAACATCTTTTAATTTCATGGCTGCAGTTACCATCTACAGTGATTTTGGAGTCCCCCAAAATAAAGTCTCTCACTGTTTCCATTGTTCCCCCATTTATTCACCATGAAGTGATAGGACCAGATGCCATGATCTTAGTTTTCTGAATGTTAGGTTTTAAGCCAAGTTTTTCACTCTCCTCTTTCACTTTCATCAAGAGGCTCTTTAGTTCTTCGCTTTCTGCCATAAGGGTGGTGTCATCTGTATATTTGAGGTTATTGATATTTCTCCCGGCAATCTTGATTCCAGCTTGTGCTTGATAGGAGTAAAGAAAGGAATATTCAAAACTGAAGCATGAAGTACCAAAAATATTGTATCTGTATCTTTTCCACTCAAAGTTAACTGTTCTTATTCTCTGCTCCAGGATTATGATGGTCATGAAGAATTATCCTTGGTTGGGTAAGTTGTTAACAAGATAATGATTAATTATTTAAAATATTTACATGAATGACATATGAAACTAACCCTGATGAAGCTTTTTAAGTAAATTAAACTGAAAATGGGTTCTGCCATTTTATTAAAGACTGCCACAAAGCTCTAAACAGTACTTGTTTATGAACTGCTTTGAAAGATAAAATATTTGCTCTGTAGTGATCATTGTTGACAAAGTGCCAAGAATCATTTTCAAATTAGCAAAGATAATACAATATTAAGTGATTCATAAGTCACAATATAAAACAGAGAAAAGTTAGAGTGAACATATTGAAAATATTGTCTCAAAAGAGATTAATTTTAAAGTAACTTAAAATGGCAATAACATTAAGTCACTTAATTTTAACTTGAAATGTTAATTTATCTTAAAATTTTTATTCAGGTTTCCTTCCGATAAAGAAAAAGCCCTCTATGAAAAAGTTAAACGTACAAAACAGATATGTTAGAAGTCAGTTATCCACATTACAAAATGCATTATAAGTTTGCAAAATTATTAATAAGGTTGCTTGAAATCAATAGGATTTCAGTGTGTAAATCTCCTGAGATTTTCTGAGGCTACCATTTGTCAGGAGCATACTAACCACATGGACATGTGGTGTGGATCATGACAAACCTCAACTTTTGGAGCCCAGCAGGCTCAAACTGAAATTCCAGTTCTGCCATGTATAAGCCATGTGATTTCAAACTGCATTCATCCTGTTGGAACCTCAGTTTCCTCATCTACAAAATGTGCGTGTATGCTCGGTTGCTTCAGTCATGTCTGATTCTTTGAGACCCTATGGACTATAGCCTGCCAGTCTCCTCTGTCCATAGGATTCTCCAGGCAAGAAAACTGGAGTGGGTTACTATGCCCTCCTCCAGGGGATCTTCCCAACCCAGGAATCAAACCTGAGTCTCTTATGTCTCCTGCATTGGCAGGCAGGTTCTTTACGATCAGCACCACCTGGAAGCCCCTAAAAAATACCTCCTCAGAAGAACACTCTCTGGATAATCTAAGATAAATACGGTGGTTCAGACTGTAAAGAATCCACTTGCAATGCAGAAGACCTAGGTTCGATCCCTGGGTGGGGAAGATCCCCTGGAGGAGGGCATGGCAACCTATTTCACTATTCTTACCTGAATAATCCCATGGACAGAAGAGCCTGGTGGGCTATAGTCCATGGGGTGGCAAAAAGTCAGATACAACTGAGAAACTAAGCACAATTCATCAATATTAAATCACCAACTATATCATATTTCAAACTTTCTGAGGCCCATTCATTAGTAGTTTGGGATTTTGTCTCCCTGGTGGCTTAGTGGTAAAGAATCTGCCTGCCAATGTAGGAGACACAGGTTTAATTCCTGGGTTGGGAGGATCCCCTGAAGAAGGAAATGGCAACCCACTCCAGTATTCTTGCCTGGGAAATCCCATCGACAGAAGAACCTGGTGGGCTACAATTCATGGGATTGCAAGGAGTTGGACACAACTGAGTGAGTAACCAACCAACTCAATATTCTCCCAAGTCCAAAGAGGACGTGGATGCTTTTATAGAGCTTTACCTCAGGGAAGAAAATGATTGATGCAAGAGAGCATTTTTTATTTTTATTGTTTATTTCTGTCTGTTTTAAAGTACTAGAGGTTTGGAACCCATTTTGAACAAGCATAATGGTTAAAAATGTACATTTTGGGGGCCATGTTGAGTGGGGGCCAATGTTAATTGAATTTTTATTATTTTGTATTAAACATCCATAAGTATAAAACAACAACATTAAGCCTTGTCCTATCCCTTGTGGAAACATGAATGTGCTGAGAGATTGGTGAGTGAAAATGACCCTCTGTTTAGATTTAAGCCCTATATTTTTATTACCGTGGTCATGCCATTTACTTGCTTTTTTGTAGGCTGTTGAGGACCAAGTGAAAACATTTATGGGAAAGTATTAATATCTATTAATTGATAACTATCATGTAAATATTAGATACTATTACTGTTAATGACAAAAATGTGCTCCTGGTCCCTGCCCTAAGGAAGAAAGTAAAGAAGTCCCCTTTCACAAATCAAGAGCTTGAAGACAAACTGTTTAGAAATAAACCAGGAATTCAGATAAAGAAGGCTCAAAAAATGAGATCCAATCTTAACTTAATTAGGTCGTACCATTGATAAGAAGTTGCTCCACAGACGGCAATGTTAGTTATTACTGTTGTTTTTGTTTTGTCTGTTCTGTAAGCAGTCTCTAGCTTCTTTTAAAAACCTAGTTATTAGAGGATGCTTTAAAGGAAAATACTTTTCCTTCAACAAAATAAAATGCTACTATCCCTCAAGAAGCATTTAAGTAAATTATTTTTATGGAAATGCTTTAAGGAATGAAAAAGAGTCCTTGAGATTACACTGCTGCTAATCTTAAATATTGGTCTTGTTTAAAACACAAAATGCACATGCCAAAGAGAATCAATAACTTCCTTTTCTGGTGCAGAATTTTCAGGCTCCAATTTGAACAAAGAAGCTTAACATCGGATGTCTTTTATAAAGATTGAAGAATGCATTGACATACTCCTTACTTAATGATTTGTTAGAATTACTCTTTAAATGGAAGGATATCAGATGTCCTATATATATCTGTGATTCTTTTTCTTAGCTTATCTAAGCTTTGCCTTTTCTACTATACGTAACTGCCCCATATTTGAATTTTGGAACTAGAGTATCTAATTTTATATATGCTGCCCCTGGGAATACCTACATTTTCTGCCTAAATACTTTCCGTATCTGTCTAAATACCTGCTGTATCTCAACAGGCATCACCAGTGGTCACTATTAACAGGGCCATTTTCATCAGAAACTCCAGGCTTATTATTTTCAAGGATGGATTTGGAGAACTAGGCAAATGCCTTAAACTCTCTCTCTCTCTGTTTCTCTATCTATATTTCTATCTCTTTGTTCTACTTTCCCTAACCAGGGCAAAGTTCTTTGAGAGAAGAGTTTCTTCCTCTCCATATCAACAAAAGTATAAAGGATGTGCAAAAAATGCTATGGGTTGCTGTGGTACCTAGTTTTCACTGCATATACAAAATCAAGAGTGTTTTCTTTGAGGTTTCTCAGTCAACAGTCATTGATAAAGGGTAACAATAACATTTTTTTTTAAAGTGTCATTTCTCCCTGTGCCTCAAGGCCTTTGCCTGTGCTGTACCATCAGCTTTAAATCTCTTACCTGGCACTTCTTCCCTTTTTAGCTGATGAACCCAGCAGATCACAGTTCAAATGATGTTCCTCTAAGGAAGCCTTTACTCCCCTCCCACACTAGATCAGAGTCTCCTATTATGTGATTTTATAGAAGTTGCTTCTACTTCTTCTATGACACTTATAATGGTTTAAAAATTACTACATATTTTGTATTCTTTTAATAATGGGTGTCTCCCACAATGGCTGTAAACTCAATAAAGGCAAAGACTATATATTTTTTTCTTCTATCATATATATCCCCAGCACCTAGGAGAATACATGGTGGTTAGTAAATGCTTTCTCTTCGTTCTATTTTAACTTACCAACCCAAGTCTAGCCTCCAGCTGCCCTTATCTATACTTCTAATAGGAAAATACGGGAGGTGAGGCATGAGATTATTCTGTACTAATTGATATTTTCAAACCAAGTGAAATACACACACACACACACACACACATGTTTTGTTTAAAGATTAAAGTGGGTAGTAATTTAAATGTTTCAGCAGGCAACAAAAAACATTCAGGAATCATTTTTCTGACATATTGAAATATTATTTCAATAATAATTTCATGAAATTCCACTTTATGAAATGTTTCTATAAGTCTGGACTTTGTTTTACTTGCATGCCACTTGTTAGAGCATTATACATGTTTAAGACCTTCACTTACACTGCTGCTGCTAAGTCGCTTCAGTTGTGTCTGACTCTGTGCGACCTCATAGACGGCAGCCCACCAGGCTCCCCCGTCCCTGGGATTCTCCAGGCAAGAACACTGGAGTGGGTTGCCATTCTTTCTCCAAT
>NW_011494942.1:2226171-2260114 GCF_000754665.1 Bison bison bison
ACAGAGTGAAAAGTGAAAGTGAAGTCTCTCAGTCGTGTCCGACTCTTAGCGACCTCATGGACTGCAGCCTGCCAGGCTCCTCCGCCCATGGGATTTTCCAGGCAAGAGTACTGGAGTGGGGTGCCATTGCCTTCTCCATCACTTACACTAAGACCCATATAAAAAGTTTCAAATTACCCAACAGCTCTCTTGTCAATACATAGTCAATTTGACATTCTATAGAACTACATATTTGAGAACAAAAGTTGAAAAACAGCATGAGAGAATGAAATATTCTCAACTTGCAACTATTATGGAAAGCAATATAGAAAAATTTAACCAAAAGATGCCTAAGAAAAGATACCTCAGGAAGAGCACTTAGGTAAGGCATTTAACCAGTGAGTCAGTTAAGAAACCTAGTAAATGAACATGCCATGAATGTTACTCATTGGAGTAAGAGACAAACTGATAATATCAAACAACTAAACCAAAAAAACTAGATAAATCTCCTACATCTCATGTTATCTGGGTAAGTACATTAAAAATCGTGAGGAACAGTGATTGCTGCATAATTGCAAAATACTTCAAAGGACTCTACAAATATATATGAATTCACATTATCTTTGAAGAAGTGTTGATATAAAAATTAGAGCCTGGAGTTCTATATTTTCTTGATAATCAGGAAGTTATTTTTGGCCTCTAAGAAACAGCATATTTTGTGATAATACCGTTTCTTTTGCTATTTCTGCTTCTACTTCTTCATTTTTCATCTTTATCCTTATCTTCAACCTCCTCCTCCTCCTCATCTAAACAGACATGTTGATTTTGGCATTCAAGTACAAAGGGCTGATAAATAGAACTCCCTGTTTTACTGCAAGTACTTTTCAAGCTGTAATAATCTAAACATTGTGGAACCAATAGAAATAGACTTGTAAATTACTGAACCTACGGAATTTCATTGAGCTTGAGACTCAGTACTTCTTAAAAAACAAGTAATATAAAAACAAATAAAATGAATCCGGGTGACTGTGCTAAACTGTTCAAAAATTCAGTGCCCACAAATTTTGTGTACTTGTCTCACATTGAATATCTCTCTATAATTTCCTGATTTGAAAATTAGTCAATGTCTTTTTTCTACACCCTTTATACCCAAAATGATAGGACAAAAATATTTAATCTTTCATTACGATTTCTAATATGCCCTTAGTATTAGAAATCATGAAATATCTATGGGGGGGAAAAGGGAAAAGTGAAAGTGGCTCAGTGTTGTCCAGCTCTTTGGGACCCCACGGACTATATAGTCCATGGAATTCTCCAGGCCAGAATACTGGAGTGGGTAGCTGTTCCCTTCTCCAGGGGATTCTCCCAATGCAGGGGTTGGACCCAGGTCTCCCACCTTGCAGGCAGATTCTTTACCAGCTGAGCCACAAGGGAAGCCCAAGAATACTGGAGTGGGATCTACAGCGGAAGGTAACTACAAATGGATAGAGATGTATTATCTTCCAAAAGGGTGTTTATATAACTTTTTTAAAGACATTAACCAGTAGTATTGAAGGAATGTTTTCTTCTTGACACTGTCCAGAGCTTACATTGTCTGAAGATTTTGCTAAATTTTTAAAATTCAGCAAATTTTATTTTCCTACAATAGGAACTGCCAACAGAGGGAAGATGACTAATTATAGCATGTCTCTCAAGATAAGTTAGCTTTCTACCATCTGACTCTAGGATGTACTCTTTATTAGGATACAAATGGATTATAATGGAATGGTCTGGTTTCTGTTTTCATATTTTATCATTCTCACAGTCTACTGCATGTTAGATAAAACAACATTTTAAACAAATGAAAACAAGTGTTACTTGCTGATAAAAAGATTTGAGTTCCCATATGTTGCATCTTGCTTTCTTCATTTAAGAAGTGGCATCCAAAGATATTTTTGAAATGTATTAAATTTTTTCCTTTGATAACCCAGGAAGATTTCTAGACTATCATTTCCTGATATACCAAATCATAAAGAATTGTATAATTTGAACTTGGGAGGTCAGGTATTCTACTCTTAAGGAAAAGGACCTTAAACTGGAAGAGAGCAGATGCAGACACATCAAAGATGAAGGTAACTGAAATGAAAGTAGATATTAATGGTATTAATGGTGCACAACTTAAAATACATATTTTGATGTATTACTTAATGTCCAAACCAAACAAAACTCAAAGAAATCTTTCTCCTGGATGTTTAAATATGTAATTATGTTATATCATATGAATGGCTTTTTATCATTTACTAAATATCTCCTCTACTAGGAGTTGTATTTAACAATGAGGCTAAAGCAGTGGTTGCCAAGTGTGGGGGGCAATGTTGCTTCCAGGGAACATCTGACAACATCTGGAAACACCTGGTTGTCATAACTGGGAGAAAATGCTACTGCCATCTGGAGGGTAGAGGCCAGTGATGCTGCTAAATCTCATAGAATGTACAGAGCAGCACTCTACAACAAAGAACTACCCAGCCCCAAAGGCCAATAATGCTATGGGAAGAAATCTGGAATACATACATAAGGATGATCTACAGGGGCACAAAACTGGAGAAAGAACACCTTTTAGGAAGGTGATTGTATTAACTCTAGTGCTGCTGCTAAGTCGCTTCAGTCGTGTCTGACTCTGTGCGACCCCACAGACGGCAGCCCACCAGGCTCCCCCGTCCCTGGGATTCTCCAGGCAAGAACACTGGAGTGGGTTGCCATTTCCTTCTCCAGTGCATGAAACTGAAAAGTGAAAGTAAAGTCGCTCAGCCGTGTCTGACTCTTAGCGACCCCATAGACTGCAGCCCACTAGGCTCCTCTGTCCATGGGATTTTCCAGGCAAGAGTACTGGAGTGGGGTACCATTGCCTTCTCCGATTGTATTAACCCTAGTGAGAAGAGACAGATTTATGAACTAAAACAGTTAAGGTTGGAATGGAGAGGAAGAGTCAGATAAAGAGATACTAGGAAAGATTTCAGACAAGATACAGCAAATTGAGAGTTGAACGCTTAAACTACCGCACAATTGCACTCATCTCACACGCTAGTAAAGTAATGCTTAAAATTCTCCAAGACAGGCTTCAGCAATACATGAACCGTGAACTTCCAGATGTTCAAGCTGGTTTTAGAAAAGGCAGAGGAACCAGATATCAAATTGCCAACATCAACTGGATCATGGAAAAAGCAAGAGAGTTCCAGAAAAACATCAATTTCTGTTTTATTGACTATGCCAAAGCCTTTGACTGTGTGGATCACAATAAACTGTGGAACATTCTGAAAGAAATGGGAATACCAGACCACCTGACCTGCCTCTTGAGAAACCAGTATGCAGGTCAGGAAGCAACAGTTAGAACTGGGCATGGAACAACAGACTGGTTCCAAATAGGAAAAGGAGTACGTCAAGGCTGTATATTGTCACCCTGCTTATTTAACTTCTATGCAGAGTACATCATGAGAAATGCTGGGCTGGAAGAAGCACAAGCTGGAATCAAGATTGCCGGGGGAAATATCAATAACCTCAGATATGCAGATGACACCACCCTTATGGCAGAAAGTGAAGAGGAACTAAAGAGCCTCTTGATGAACGTGAAAGAGGAGAGTGAAAAAGTTGGCTTAAAGCTCAACATTCAGAAAACTAAGATCATGGCATCTGGTCCCATCACTTCATGGCAAATAGATGGGGAAACAGTGGAAGCAATGTCTGACTATTTTTTTGGGCTGCAAAATCACTGCAGATGGTGATTGCAGCCATGAAATTAAAAGACACTTACTCCTTGGAAGGAAAGTTATGACCAACCAAGACAGCATATTAAAAAGCAGAGACGTTACTTTGCCAACAAAGGTCCGTCTAGTCAAGGCTATAGTTTTCCAGTGGTCATGTATAGATGTGAGAGTTGGACTATAAAGAAAGCTGAGTGCTGAAGAATTGATGCTTTTGAACTGTGGTGTTGGAGAAGACTCTTGAGAGTCCCTTGGACTGAAAGGAGATCCAACCAGTCCATGCTAAAGGAGATCAGTCCTGGGTGTTCATTGGAAGGACTGATGTTAAAACTGAAACTGCAATCCTTTGGCCACCTGATATGAAGATCTGACTCATTGAAAAGACCTTGATGCTGGGAAAGATTGAGGGCAGGATGAGAAGGGGACGACAGAGGATGAGATGATTGGATGGCATCACCGACTTGATGGACATGGATTTGGGTAGACTCCGGGAGTTGGTGATGGACAGGGAGGGCTGGCGTGCTGAGGTTCATGGGGTAGCAGAATCAGACACAACTGAGCAACTGAATTGAACTGAACTGAAGAAGACATCTAGGAAGACTCCCAGATTTCTGACTTTGGTAATCCAGTGGTGACTGTCAATATGTTGGAATAGAGAATGTAGAAGCTAAAACACGTCTGGACAGAAAGTAAGTTTGGTTTTAGAAATGCTGAATTGGAGAATACAGAGTAACACTTGGGAATGTGTTAGTTGCTCAGTTGTGTCCAACTCTTTGAGACCCCATGGATTGTAGCCTGCCAGGCTCCTCTGTCTGTGGCATTCTCCAGGCAAGAATACTGGAGTGGGTAGCCATTCCCTTCTCCAGGGGATCTTCCCAATCCTAGGATTAGAACCCAGGTCTCCTGCATTGCAGGCAGATCCTTTACTATCTGAGCCACCAAGTAACACTTAAATGGAAAGAATTTCTAAGTAGTAATTATAGAGATGAATGTGTAACTCAGCAGAGCCCTAAGGCTGAGATTCAAAAGCCAAGGATTAATCATCAAATAAATTGAAGTTTTACACATTAGACATTGTTATTTATTAAAAGAGATGACTATTAAAAAGGCATTTTCACAATGCAACCATGATGTCTGAGGCTGGGATTTTAATTTCCCCCAGAATGGTAAAGTTCTCCTCTAGGACAAATACACATTTTGTGGTGGTGATATGTCCCTCTCCTCCTCCAGTATTATTCTCCATACTTATTCACGGTCCTTTTATATGAATGGGTGATATAAATCAAGACTGAGAGAAAAGACATCTCATTAGAAACCAGCAACTGTTTGATATATTTGCCAAAACTCTATACAACTTGGCTTCTTTCCTGCTACTTAAAGTAAGTGTCATTTCACTATAATTCTAAATGCAATTTAATATTAGCTATGAATTTTCAGGGTAGGTTTAATTAAGCAAGGCCTTAAATTAAATTGAAATGCATATTACAAATATATGCATTACAAACACATTTATATAATTTATAAATAGCTGGGTATATAAATTACTTATCTATAAAACATACAGCATCTCACGACTATTGATTTCAAGTAGGATCAAGACACTTGAATTCAGGGCACAGGAAGGAAATATGATAGCTGTACATTCCATAATCAGCTAACTTCTGGCAAACTCATTAATTTTTTACAAGAAGACAATATTCAGAATTCTAAACCTCAAATGGTAATGATACTTCCTGAGCCAACTCAGTTATTCTTAGCACTTAAATGTTAAGAAACAATTAGAATGTAATTTTTTAAATGAAATTAGAAGATAGCTTTAGAAGAGAATTAAGGAAGTTAATTAAGTACAATAGTGAGAAAATGGCTTTCAGATATATTCTGAACAAACAGTACCAGGCATTTTTCTCTACACATATTTTGAAAAGCAGTCTCTCAAAGTTCACATTTAGAAACAAGAAGGGAAAAGTCAACAGGTGAAATTTACTTGTGAAAGGGGATTAATGACAAATGAGTAGCACTTCTTTCCCCCAAAAGGAAAAGTTTATATGGCATTTATGATTTCATTTGCCTTGAAATTTATCCCAATTTGAAGAAGCTCTTTCTACTGACTGCTAAGTAAAAGCAGTTGATTCAGTTGGGTTTGCTTTGCGGGAGTTGTTCTGTGTAGATGAAGAGAGCAAAAAAATAAGGATTTTAAGTGTCACACTTCCCTCCAATATTCTCTATAAAAGGTATCAGAGACAGGTTCCTTGATATAAGAAACAGGCATAACACCAGGTCTGTGCTTAATGTATTAGTTAAAACTGTCTTATCTGAGCCTCCTTTCTGATTAATAAACTGAGTAAACGATGTCTGCGGGCAGATAAGAAGATAGTGCTAGTTTTCTGGGTTCTCTAGCCAGTAGGGCAAAGGGATGTTGGTGAAGGGAGACAGAGACATCGGTTCCCACTCGCTCTGTGCAGCAGTGAGGAATGAAGGAGGCTGTATGTGGGTACCTGATAATCTATCACTTTGGAGTTAGGAGTGCTGGTTTAGACCAACAGGGAATGGAATGAGATTTCCAAGAAATAACACTGGCAAAATCAGATCTCTTCTGGACAAAAAGTGGGTCCAAGAAATGAAAGTAGGTGTTTGGAAGGCACTCTGCTGTATGCAGTTGACAGTCTAACTGAATAATGGGTGCTTTCTTCAAATGAGGCTGGCACAAGCACCGCTTCCACGACTGTACTTTATCTCAGGGCCCATTTGCCTGAAGTTGAGGCACTATTACCAGTCGACTGTGGAGGTAATGTGGCCACGTGGTACCAGCATATTTCTATTTCTAGAAAGATAGCAGAAAGAAGCCAGCCAGTGTAATCATGGCTGTGCATGCTTACCATAGGTGGGAAGGGGGTTTTTCATTTTACTCCTGGAGCTGAACCTCCAAAGTTGAAAAGGAAAAAAGTAAGGCTCTGAATTAAGGGGGGAATCAGATGTTAGGAAACATTGACTCATGTGCTTTCCCACTCCCTGGAACTAAACAGTTTCAACACATAATCCTGTTTTATTTGCCTTTTTTTCCCAGACACATGCATCCATTAATGCATGCCTCTTCCTTCAAGTACAAAAAGAAAATATGAGGAACTATTTTAAAACGATGGAGGATTTTTAGCTTAAAATTGTATCCCCAGTTGCTTGTTCAGGTACCTATTCTATGCCAGTCATCAGAGGGCATTTGGCCAGATATGGAGGAATTTATTAAATAGGCTATACTTTGCCAAAGAGAGAAACCAAGGTGAATAGATGTTCAACCTTTGCAACCTATACCCCCACTTCCAGAGTAACATTCATCCCTGAGAGTCAGGAGCCCCTGAAGGGCCATCCTATGAGTCACACGGGAATGTCCCCATTACCAGCTACAAGTAATTTTACCATGCCAGAGGCCTGCCGGATTTCCAAGAGATGAGTATCCTGTTCTCTCAGACATATTGTTTTGGTATTTCTTGCATAAGGGCAGAGTCTCTAAATAAATCCAAACTGACTTTTATTTGAAAAGAGCAAGTGTAGTTGGTGTGTCCAGGAATTTTAAGTCACAGAAGCAATAATTTTGAACACCCTGTTTCATCCAAACAAAGGGGCCTCTGAAGGACAGCCGGTATTTACAAGGACTGTGGAGCCTGGAGTAAGCATTTTTCCTAGCAGTCGTGGAAGGTTCTAATGCAGAGCATTACTGTCAGCTTATTAAACCTTAATGGTAGTCTTTAAATGCTTTACACTAGAGCTGCAGGTAACTCACTCAGAGCATGGCTCCTGGAAGCCACCTCAACTCTGTAGCCACCCTGTAGGTAGCCACACTTTGACCTAACATTCCTAAATACTGACTGTTTACCTCAAGAAAATCAAGGGTCCTCTAACTAAGGTCATGAGTCAAATTCCACACAATCCCCACTTCTTTTGTATTATCAGTGAATAAGGAATGTTTTTTGCATTTAAAAATGATTGAAAAGAAGCCAAAGAAAAAGAATATTTTGTGAGGCATGAAAACTATGTAAAGTGAAACTTCAGTGTCCATAAAAAAAGCTATATTGGAGCAGAGCAACATCCATTCATTTACATATTGTCTAAGGCTGCTTTTGCACTACAATTGCAGAGTTGAGTAGCTGTGCATAACTGAAAACTACCTGTGCCCTGTAGAGAAAAAGTTTGCCAACCCCTAATTTGGAGTATTATCAGTCATTTCCATCCTTTAACAGGTTCTGAAATGTATTACTATCAATTTAGAGGAGGATTCCATGTCAACCTCTTTACCCAAGGTCACAATTGATCACTGCCTTATAGACGGGCCTGTTGCCCACACTCGAGAAGAGCAGCTAAGTGTTCTGGTTGAGCTAACCAAGAATCAAGGTCTCAAAATGGTACCTTTAAAAGTTCAGGACTGACACGCAATGTGAAGCTTAAAAGTAACATACAAGATTTTTTTGCACTAAACATATGAGAAATTTACAGATCAATATGAATGTTGCCAGTGCTCAAAACTATTTGCATTGCACCTTTCTGCTTCTGTGCTCATTAGGTCTCAAATATTTTAGGCTGACCCATAGTATGACCACACTCTAGTTTTTATAATGTCTGGCTATGTAGCTACTACGAAGGTTTCCTGTATTTTCTGACATTCCCATGTCTCACAGTATCCGAAGTGGGTCTCATCTTTGTAACCTGAAAAGAAATCCATGTTCATAGAAACGTGACACTTCATATGCATTTAATATCTTGGCTCTAATGTCAAGAGCAGAAAATTCTAAAACTGCTTCGAGTAGCAACAGTACCTTTGTGCACGTGCGCGTGCTAACTTGTTTCAGTTGTGTCCAGCTCTTTGCGACCCTGTGGACTGGAGCCTGTCAGGTTTCTCTGTCCATGGTATTCTCTAGGCAAGAATACTGGAGTGGGCTGCCATTGCCTTCTCCGGGGGATCCTCCCAACCCAGGGATCAAACCCAAGTCTCTTATGTCTCCTGCATTATCTTTGTAATAAGTGTATATTATCCCAAATAACTTCATATCAGTAAAAGATAACACTTGGACCCTCTGCAAAGATTTTCCAAAATGAGTTTCATGACCTTCTAGCTTCTTCCATTGAATGTGTCATCTTATGAGGTAATATAAAAGCAGAATTAACTTACAACACCTTAGACAGTGACAAGACAGTCTAGGTTACCAGCTAGTTACCTATACAGCCAATGTGAATTCACTCTAATCCTTATTTTCTAGGAAATATTCAATTTGTTTCCACTATGTTTAAACAATAGAAACATCTATTTATTTATAATATCTAAAAAAGAGTAACAATAACAGCATTTTATAATTTCTGTTGTAAAGCTTCATATTCTATTATAAAAAAATAAAAAGAAACTAAGAGATAGCAAATAGTCATTCATTCATATATTCATTAAGGAAGATTCACTATATGAAGCTCATGGTAAAGGAGAAAGATACCCAAACAGCAACCAAAACAAAGCGTCTGAGGGGTACACAAGTTCTAGCCTGGGGTGAGGAGGAGGCAGAGTTCAGGAAAAACTTCCTAAAGCAACAATCCTTGAGGTAAGCCAGAAGGATGAGGCAATTTCTGCCATGTCAGAGCAGGCCAGTCCCTGTGGTTTGATGAGTAACATATATTAGAACCTCTTGACCAAAGGAGCATCCACTGATCAGTGAAAAGAAGACACAAGGATAGTAAGTCTGTTTCATTTTCAAAGAGTCCCTTTATTATATGTATACAAGTTCTCCTGGCAGGGGTTAGGCCTCAAGTTGTTGCAGGTAAAACCTTATCCCTAGCAACTGACGGTGGAGAGGATAAAGAAACTCCAAAGAACGAGGGAAGAGGAATGGTTTCTTAGGAGTACTGCTTGGTCCAGCCTGGAATTTGGACTTGTAAGAATTTATATTGGAAAAAAAATACATTAACTAGTAAAATTTGTGCACATGACTAGAAAAGGGGAATCATGCATATTTCTCACATTCCACATTCTGTCTGTGTTTCTGGTCCTGTTTGCCACGCCCTAAATTTCATCTGACCATCAACTGGCTACAATGGCATACAGTGTCAATTAATACTAAATTTGAATGTCATAATTTCTGCAAAGCTTTGGATCAACTCTACAAACCACATCACTAACTCAGACGGCCATCCCTTAAATTTATGTTTTGATTCTAAGGTGCAACAGAGCTTGGATAGGCCAATACAAATCCATCATTAATCCTACAAAAGTGATTCAAGGCAAGTGTTTTCATAATAGAGAATATTGATCAATATTCCTTATATTTTATATATTTTCTGTACCTAATATTAAGTGTAAAAAATTACAAAATAATGAGGAATAGTAAACGGTTGTTTAATGTTACCATTTTGGGGGAAAAAGTCTGTTTACTAACGCAATTACATTGAACAGAAAAAAATATGAGCAATAAAATAAATTTGAACTTGCACTCCAATCTTGTTAAATTCAATCTTGTCCAACATTCCACAAATACAGGTTGTGAATTTGCTTTATTTTGTCAATGCTTAAATTACCAATTCCAAACAATCTTTCTGGATGTTTGGAAACTTACATCAAAAGGCAAATTGACAAAAATAACTTGAAATTTCCACAAGGATGAAGAATCACTGCATAAAGAGTGAGAAAGTCAGTAGGCATAAGCGTATTTCTCACAAAACTACAATGCTGACCGCTTCACTAATAACTGAGAAAATTCTAAATTTTTATTGCACTGAAAGACCATTGGAAGAGAGGACAAACCACCGCTGATGTGTAAAACGCTTCAGTCGTTTATCACAATAATTTCCCTGGAAGTCACTTGAATAAGAGCAGCACCTTTAAATCTATCTTAATTACCAGCACATACAAAACATAGAATGATTGCTTTACAAAAGCCATTAGTCTACATGCTGCAGCTAGGTGAATGGCCTCAGTGGGCACACCCTTTCTAAGCAGACTGTGTTGCAAAGACTTCACTGTTTCTCTATAAAGATGAATGGGATGCTTATGTCTCATACCTACTTGATATGCAATCATTTTAGAAAAAGTATAGATTAATTACATTTAATTACAGAACTGCCATATTCATAAAGTATTACAGGCCTTTGTCACTCATCCATATAGCTTTCTGCACAAAAGACACCTGGGAGAAAAACTGAGGGAATTAAGTGCTTTAAAAGTTCCTGACTTCATGCAATTGCCGTTGTGCTTAAGGTCTTTGATGGTGCAGGACCATGGGAAAGAACTGAGTTGTCAGTTTGGCTACAAATACAAATAAGAACTGGGCTTCCCAGGTGGCACTAGTGGTAAAGAACCAGCCTGCAAATGCAGGAGGCATAAGAGATGCAGGTTCGATCCCTAGAGAGAGGCCTGGTGGGCTATGGTCCATAGGGTCCCAAAGAGTTGGACATAACTGAAGAGTCTTATCATGCAAGCATAAATAAGAACTAATGTTCACTGGTTCCCTACAATTTTATCATTTAATTCATGGAACTTCTCTGTACAATATATTTCATTGTCTCTATTTTACAGGCATGAGAACTAAAGCTCACCAAAATTATAGATACTTGCACAAAGGAAATATGTGAAGGGTCCAAGTTTAAACCTGCTGCTGCTGCTGCTGCTGCTAAGTCGCTTCAGTGTGTCTTATTTCAAAGTTCACATTCTCCTTCCACTCTACCATGACACTGCACAAGTGCCTCAAATGTCAAAAAGTGGAGAGAAACACCTGGTGGTAATTTAACTAAGAAATGATTAACTCCTGGGTTAGCTAGGCATATTATAATAGAACTCTAAAGGGGGACGATTGTAATGGTGATATAAACTATTGACATAGGCATAGAAGAGGAAGGTTAATTTTTCCTTGCTGCATTGAGGAACATCTCCCCCACACACATCAAAAAATGATGATTTCAGAGGGTCTTGAAGGATGAGTAGGAATTCAACGCAAAATGGGTGACCTGGGCAAAAGGTTAGGGGAAACCAAAACTAGGCACCTGGCATGCTCAGGGTATTGAATCGCTCAATGTGGCCAAAAGATAGTTTCCTCGATACTCTCGCCTCTTCTTGACTAGCATATCTCAGTTCTTTAGCCTTTGCTAATAAGCCTAATTTCATACTAATATTCGAATTAATAGAAAGAGGTGATTTTGAAATGACAGCTAATTCAATGAAGTTGCCGTTAAGTGCTAAAGTGCCAAAAACTAAAATGAAGACTATGACAAGTCTCTTCTTTGATCTTTTTTCTTCCGGAGCCCAATGTCTTTACCACTGAAAATTAAGGCACAGATTTTTTTCAAGCAGCAAAGAATTATTGGAATAGAATGGAATGTGAATATAGATGAATATTTAGACACTTACCATACCCTCTTCTTGATTTTCTTATTCTAAGCAACAGTCTCTACAGGCTAACACTACCCTACTATGACTCAGTATAATGTCCTACCATTTTCTTGAATATTTGTTGGGGAATCCCAGGGAAATCACCAGTAAGAAAGCCTAAAAATTACATGGAAACCCAGGTTAGGAGCCAGTATTCCTGCTGGAGCTTTGTAGTACCTTTCTAAATTTATGAAGTTCTTTTGAGACCAAACTAAACCACCTATGTAAAATGTCCACAGAACTGGAAAAGATATTTCATCACCACTTCCTTTTTCCCCTAGAGAGAGGTTCCACTCTCAACAAGCATGCACCTTTCTACTAAATGATTCCTCAGACCTGAGCTTATGAAATTTCTTCCAAGTATAACATTTTAATTTTTTTTACATAATCTATTTACAGTGACTTATGCTACATATAATGTTTGGGAAGAGGATATAGCTTGGTTGTTGGTATATCCCTTGCTTCTTGAAAGATTCTTAAAACTGATTGTTATGATTAAGAGATTCCTCTGCTACTAACCCCAGGAAACACAAACTTTCTTTTTAAAATGAACATTTATTTCAGATAATATATGCTCTCTATGGGTAGTGTGTCCACTTTTTAAATGCAATGATCCTGTCTTCTATATATATAAAATTTTCAAAAGATATTGGCATAATGCAGGAGAAAAAACGCCATCCTTGCATTGTGTTCAAAATTGATCTGACCCCGAGTTGGCACTTTAGGGAACTGGGCTACATGATTATGTAGCCCACTTTCAGGAAATGGTTTATTATGGATTTCTTTTCATATATGAAAGATTTCACACTTCTGGCTTTATACAATTACATCCTCTCTTCCTTTCCAATGTTTCCAAAGTAGGAAAGCTTATATACGGAGGGAGGATTGAATTTCTACATCAGCTAGAAATCTTTCATCTGCTAAATACTGGCTCTAATGATGATGTATTAAGAGTACATTTATTCCATATCTACATCCAGTTCTTTGCCACAGATTTTTACAGTCCTCATTTACTGAATAAAGTAACACTAAAGATTGTTTCATACCCTGGTCATTGATCAATGTTTTTTAAAAAATCTGACTTCTATATTTATTATTTGAGAAATATTTGTTTTTCCTGAGGAATTAGAATAGTTCATCCTCTCAGATGATAATAAGTAAGTCTGCATGTGTTTCTTCCACTACTCACTCTCCACTTAGTAGCCAATCATTATTCTATTACAATTTTAATAAATAAATCACCTAAGTACATAGTATGAATAACAAGCTCCATTTTAAAGAATGAGTTACTATTTGAACTTGTTCTGTTTTCAAAAAGTTGAAGGAAGAAATGAGATTAACCTGTGCCTTATATAAAGCAACAAAAAGTAGTCCAACCAACTTGCTGATCTTGCTCCAATCCTTTTGAAATGGCTATGTTTTAAATCAAACCTATTTCCTTAGGCTATAAACAATCTATAATCCATTAAGCCTTTATGAACAAATCTAAGGCTTCTGAAATTGTGCTTAGGGAAGAGTCAAGTAATGGATTTCAAGGAAATACGAAGGTGATTAGACAAGATTCAGGATCAAACTCCCATCACCATAATGACTGTTAGAACAGAGCCTTCCAAGTGGCCATTTGGGAAGGTTGCATATTATCTAAACTAGAATATGAAAGAAGATGTCAGGGAGGAAGGCAAGAAACAAAATCAATTCAGAAAACATTGAGGATAGAGTAATAGAAAAAAAATGAAAATCAGACTAGTTATTCTTTAAAGAATGAAGAGCTTTCATGGATATTTTAAGCTAAAGAGAAATCAAGGAAGTCAACAATATTAACAAAGAAACTGCTGGTTGTAAAGTTTTAAAAGTGTCATATTAAGATTGAAAGCTGGGTTAAATAAAGGTTGGTTAAGAGCCTTCTGATCGTAGTGATTCCAGAAATAATTTAATAATGAGCAATGCACTGTACTTAGTTCACGTATCTAAAAAAAAGCAGAAGTGTTTTTTCCCATGTATTTCAGTGTACTATGGAAAATCAGTACTACAATCTACCAGCTCTGGATAGGAAAGCCACTTCTGTGCTGACTCTATGTGAGTTCATCCTGGCAGAGACTGGAAACTGCCCTTCTAATAAACTTTCTCCTTGGCTTCCCTGGTACAGGTAATAGAAATCAGAGCTGCCCATGGTTATACAATATAAAGAAGGGCATTTCCAGCCTCCCCTGAAGCTAAGTGTGGCTGTGTGGTCTGAGTTCTGGCCAAAAACAAGTGAGGAGTGATGAGGGCAATTGCCAAGTTCTGCCTGTACAGGGGAATCTGGCCTTCTCCCTCCCTTCTTATAAGAATATCCACCTGAGACCAAGCAGAGGAGCATTGCCTCTTCAAAAGTTAATGGAACCAAAAAGCAAAATCCTGAAAATTCTGCAGAGAAGAGCCATCTCAATCAGATTTATTTGTTCACTCTTACATGAGAGATAAATTAACTTTGATTTTGTTAAAGCCATTTTTTAATGTAGGTCTCTTTCTCCTGCAGTAGAACATAGACAAAAATAGTAAGCACACTATAGTACTAACCATGTGCCAGGTAGATCATAGGTGATTATAGCATAGTAACACATTACATAATGCAGTGACCTAAAAAGCAGCCTATCACTATCTGTATTTATAGGTGCAGAATTCAAACACAGAGAAGTCAAGGAAGTGGTAGATTCAGGGTCTAATTCCAGGCAGTTTGGATTCCATATGCTTGGTCACTCCATTTAGCATAATACATTTACCAAACATTGAATAAATCTGTTTAATAAATTAAGAAGTGATCCTCTTTTTGAAAACTGTTTAACTGTATTCAGAAATTTCAACATGGATGGATTTGATAATGCAATCACAGATTTTCCCCTTTTACAGGGGAGAAATGATCATTTTCTATAGTCAGAAGTTTTCTCTAGAATACTCTGCACCCTGCTGCCCTTCATGTAGCCAGTCTGTAGTACCTCTTCAATGACCATGACATATGCTACTGCTGAGTAAAGACCTGATCCAGTGATAGAGATGCTGAAGCTCCAAAACTTTGATCACCTGATGCAAAGAACCAACTCACTGGAAAAGGCCCTGATGCCGAGAAAGATTGAGGGCAAGAGGACAAAGGGACGACTGAGGGTGAGATGGTTGGATATCACCTACTCAATGGACATGAGTTTGAGCGAATTCCAAGAGATAGTGAAAGACAAGGAAGCCTGATGTGCTGCAATCCATGGGATCGCAACGAGTCAGACACCACTTAACGACTGAATGACAATCAACACAGGAGCACTCGAGACTTGAAAAGGGGCACAGATGTACAGCAAAGAGAATCAAGTAAGGCATGTCCATTACCTGCTTGCTCTGTGTTCTTTTAGCATTTGCTTTTCAAGTACCAGGGACAAAGTGGTGATAGTTCAAAGAGTTATAAACATGACAGAGAACTTCTCCCCTTCAAGGAATTCAAAATCCAGCCCCCTTCAAGTACAAGATTTTTCCAAAGATCTCTTTGTGTTTTCCTCTTAATACAATAAACCTTTTGAGTGAGTATGATGACTCTCAGAAAACTGGTTTCAGTGGAAGGGAGAAAAGGGAACACTAACAGACATAATGAGATTTTTCTCTTTAATTTTCTTTTGCCCCCTAAAATGGTATCTGACATTTACGTGACAAAGAACAGAGCCCATCTCTTTGAGATTTCTTTCCCTCTATCTCTCAAGTGTCAAGAATTGAATCCATAAGGATTCCTTTTGCAGAGACTCAAATTTTCAGTGTTTCAATAACGAATAGCTGCTTTGCTATAGATAAATTTAATTAAAGTTGTGGAAATGAAACAAAAGCTCTAGGACTTTCTGTACTCTCTTAAAATAATAAAGGATTTAACCTATTAATACATAAGGAGAGCAAATGGTAACTGTAGAATCAACACACAGTTCTGTCAGCCATCTTTATTGACAGTTATTGATTACAGAATCCACTAGGCCAAAAATCAAGAATGTCTTGATTGACAATTAATTACTAAGACCAGTTCTGTTCAGGTGACTTCTTTTCTCCATTTTACAATTTGGAAAATGCATTGCAGTTGTGATTTGTAAACCTGGAAGTTGTGCTAACTTCCACTTTAACCTCATATAAATGTGGTATGTTTTAGCAAATACTCTTCCAAATTAATGGAACTCTTTGTTTCTGAACATAAGCACCCAGAACATGGCTGAATGTGTCTTTCATTATGCCAGTTTCAAACAGAATATTCTATTTTACTGAAGCTTATAGTCCTTATAGAAGAATCCCTAAATTGTTTTAATTTCATTTTAAAGGGAGGAGGGGGAGATGTAAGAGTTCAAAATGCATGAATGTGTGTGCTCAGTTGCTCAGTCATATCCCACTCTTGGCAACCCCATGGACTGTAGCCCACCAGGCTCCTCTGTCCATGGAATTTTACAGGCAAGAATACTGGAGTGGGTTCCCATTTCCTACTCCAAGGGATCTTCGTGACCCAAGGATCGAACCCATGTTCCCTGCATCTCCTGCATTGGCAGGTGGATTCTTTTCACTGCACCACCAGGGAAGGCCCTATAGTTCGGAATTCTTGTTCCCAATTTGAGAAATAAAGTTGCATTTGCTTGCTTATTACAGTCTGCCAGTTCATCCATCTATCTATCATCTATCCATCTATACAAAAATGCACACATACATACATGTTCACTTTTAACAGCTGGAAAATTAAATTTATGAACTAGAATCCAAAAGTAAGGGGCTTCCCAGGTGGCACAGTGGTAAAGAATCTGCCTGTCAATGCAGGAGACACAGAAGACATGGATTTGATCCCTGTGTCGAGAAGATCTGCTGGAGCAGGAAACAGCAACCCACTCCACTATTATTGCCTGGAAAATTCCATGGACAGAGGATCCTGGCGGGCTACAGTCCATGGGGCCACATAGAGTCAGACACGACTGAGCAAGTGAGCACATCAGTAGTAAAACTTCTGTACTCAGCTTGTCTAGAACACTGCCTATGGGTCAAAAAGCCTGGAAGTGCATTGCTTTAAACTGATCTGCTTTGGATCTCACTGGAGTAAAGAGAAGAGTAATAATCAGTCCACATATTTTCCTCTAAGCATATATCACCCAGAGCATGTCCAATTTATTCACAACCATCTGCATCATTAATCAGCAGTCTTTATGTTCATTCCACACTTAAATTTTCACAAACCCACTCATGAACTGCATATGTACATAACAGTGTATAATTTTTGGAAGGAAGATTGTTACTTACAATAATGAATTTCTAGCAAAACTATGCTTATTAGTTTTCTCAATACCAAGAAAGTTTGGCTGGTATTGACACATTAATTGAAACTCATGAAAGGCTTACTAGTCACATTTTAGGTGGCCACATTTCTCTTCTTCAGCTTTCTATTCTTTATAATTCCTATATTCTCAAGTCACTATCATGCATTAATGATGATGTGTCTGTCATACCTATGTACTTTCACAACTGGTTCTCTCTCTGAACAGCACTTTGAAATTAAGCCCCAAATACTCTTTCTTTTAATTGTTCTCTTTATATTTTTCATGCATATTTAAGTATGAGTCATGAAACCTAGCAAAATGGTACAGATAAACTTATTTGCAAAGTAGAAATAGAGATACAGATGGAGAGAATAAATGTATGGATACCAAGAGGGGAGAGGGATGAATTGGAAGATTAGGACTGACATATATACCCTACTATGTATAAAATAGATAACTAATGCTGCTAAGTCGCTTCAGTCGTGTCCGACTCTGTGCGACCCTGTAGACGGCAGCCCACCAGGCCCCCCTGTCCCTGGGATTCTCCAGGCAAGCACACTGGAGTGGGTTGCCATTTCCTTCTCCAACGCATGAGAGTGAAAAGTGAAAGGGAAGTCGCTCAGTTGTGTCTGACTCTTCTCGACCCTGTGGACTGCAGCCCACCAGGCTCCTCCGTCCATGGGATTTTCCAGGCAAGAGTACTGGAGTGGGGTGCCACTGCCTTCTCCAAGATAACTAATGAGAACCTACTATATAGCACAGGGAACTCTACTCAGTACTCTGTAATGATCTATACGGGAAAAGAATCTAACAGAGTGGAGATTTTATATATATAGTATATATATATAGCTGATTCACTGTGCTGTACAGCAGAAACTAACACAACATTGAAAAGCAATGTTGTTTACATTCATCATGCTTATGGAAACTGAAAAACAAATGCGTTTTCCTGTTGTCTATTTTGGACAGAATCCTTTTTCTGACCTAATACACTGAAATTGTATTGAAATTGTCAACTGACAATTTTTATATTCCAATAAAAATTAATTTTAAAAAAGAAAAAGCTTTTGATAAGCAGAATATACAATAAAAATTGGCATTTTTGTGACTAAGACAAAACCAAGTTCTACTTGCCCTTAGATTCTTTTTAATATATTTAGATTATTTAGAAATAATTCCATTTACATTGTAATACATCCTATGAAATATACTATTTAAGTATATCTAGAATAATTACTCATTGGAAGCTTTCAACCTTCTATTTGCAAAATGTGATATTCCCAGGCAAACCTCAGAAGAGTCTTGTGTTTCAAACAAATTCATTAGGGATTATAATAATAGGAAGTCTTTTTCTATATAGGGACAGACAAAATGGCATTTTATAGATCATAACTATAATGTAAACATACATAACTTATCCCAATTAGCTGAAAGTCCTGACATGCAAGATTAGTGTGTTAGTCACTCTGCTGCTGCTGCTGCTGTCGCTTCAGTCCTGTCCGACTCTGTGCGACCCCATAGACGGCAGCCCACAAGGCTCCGCCGTCCCTGGGATCCTCCAGGCAAGAACACTGGAGTGGGTTGCCATTTCCTTCTCCAATCTATGAAAATGAAAAGTGAAAGTGAAATCACTCAGTAGTGTCTGACTCTTTGCGACCTCATGGACTGCAGCCTACCAGGCTCCTCCGTCCATGGGATTTTCCAGGCAAGAAAATCGGAGTGGGTTACCACTGCCTTCTCTGTGAGTCGCTCAGTCTTGTCCAACTCTATGCTACCCCATGGACTGTAGCCCGCCAGGCTCCTCTGTCCATGGGATTCTCTAGGCAGGAATACTGGAGTGGGTAGCCCAAAGCTGAAAGTCCTAACATGCAAGATTACAGCTATAGATATATTAGGATGTAGCAGAAAAGATATAGCTTACTGAGAAGGCTGGTTACATTCAACATGCTTATGGAAACTGAAAAACAAATGTGTTTTCCTGTTGTCTATTTTGGACAGAATCCTTTTTCTGACCTAATACACTGAAATTGTATTGAAATTGTCAACTGAACCCTGGAGAGATAAACCCAAAATGTACCCAGAACTCTACATATTAAATACATTTTCAACAGAATACGATAGGGATTAAGGACAATGTCATTTTTAAATAAACTACAAAGGCTGAAAGGGCTAAAAATTTTCTAGGCCCTCTGGGGATCTGAACTAACTTTGACTACATTGGAGCTGAAAATATTTTGAAGATCAAGGAAAACACAGGTAGTAGTAGCAATAAACTATAGATCTGTGTAGTAGATGCTCCTCTATGCAATGAGCCAAAAGTCCCCAGGAGCCAACTAAAGCCATTTTCAGCATTGGTGTTCAGGGATTTCTTCACTCTTTGCAGCTAGGTAAGATATAAACAAAAATGCCCCTCCCTTCTACTTGAACCCCAGAGAAAAGCAATTTCACAGAGCCATAGAAGCAGATCTTATTAATTAAAGTCTGTTTTCTGTACCTCTCTAAATTTCCCTCCCTTTATTATCAAGGTTTTGTGTTTTGAAGAATGGGGTATAAGTGAGCTTTATGAAATGTGAAATACTTATGAGTGTTCAGTGCATGCTAAATACATATTCATCCCCCATTAATAAAAAGGTACTTACTGATATAATGGTATTTAGAGTTATAACTCAGTACAATGAAATCGTGTCCACGTTACCACCAGACAAATCAAGGTTGTTTAAAATATCATTTTAGAGCCTCAAAGGACTGATTCTTTTTAGCAAACTGGATCACAGAGATATCAACTTTTATTTAAATAATATTCTTCCTATAAGTCTTAACCTAGAAGGAAGGTTAAAACAGATATGATAGGCAAACCTTTAAGGTCAATGCATAAATGTCTATTAAATATCCTGGGTCTCCAAAATCAAATAGCAATCAAACTTTGTAATCTTAATTTTAGTCTGCTTCTATAATTCCAGTGAAAATCCAATAGCTAGATTTAAAATTCAACACCATAATAAACACACACCAGAGATGAGAAAACTGTTATTTGTTAAATTTAAGATTCAAGTCACAGTTTCAGGCCAATTGGTTCATAATTCGCCTGAATCATAATATCAAATCTTAATATCAAATAACCAATGCTGAAAATTTATTTTGTTAGCAGATAAATTCATATCAAACAACAAGTTGATATGCCCGTATTGGGCTACACTTCACATGAATATGAGCCTGTACTTGCCCAGCTTTAAGACTGAAGAAACAGCCTGGAGTCAGCAGCAACAAAGACCATTTGAATCAATGGTTTAAAGCAACGGTTCCCGACTTTTTTTGCACCACGGACCAGTTTCATGGAAGACAATTTTTCCGCAGATGGGGGGTGGCTGAACTAGTTTTCAGGATGATTCAAGTGCATTATATTTACTGTGCACTTCATTTCTGTTATTATTACATTAGCTCCACCTCAGATCTTCAAGCTTTAGATGTTGGAGGTTGGGGACCCTGGTTTAAAGAAAAGGGGTACTTACATGTCTGAAGCAAGGTCCTAGAGCGGCAGACAGTGGGAAGACATGGTGGCAGTCTTCACCTCTGGGAGCAGGGTGGGGGGTGGTGCGAAATTGATGTCAGGTGGGCGCATTAGTTACCAGGGAAACCAACAGAGGGGCATGGCCTCACCGCCTCTTTGGTAAGAACAATTACCAGCTGGGGCCTGCAGCAAGCATGTAGGAAGGTTGGTAATGTTCACAGGGGGCAGTTGCCCCCAACACTGGCAGGGGATGCACAGAGAGCAAGAGAATATGAGTAGCCTGACCATGGAACAAATAAGCATGGGTCACACATTTATGAAAAATTCTACTTCTGGCTTTTCTCAATACTATAACCAAGGTCCATGCTTTCAAAGATCTGAATGCTTTGTTGCAAGAAACACAAGACAAAGAGATTCCCCCAAACTAGAGACCCCAGAGATCTTGTCCTTGGAGGTTGCAAAGAAGGGAGAGACTCCAATTTCCTGTCCCGCTATGCTAGGCAAGAAAGTCCTTTTAGAAATACGTTTTCCTTCTTTCATAGTGAAATTGACCCTTCCTTTATTTTTCTTGGATGAATTGGCCCCCACTCGTTGCCTCATGGTAGTTTATTTTAAATGAGACAGGAGAAAACACAACTTAAGATTTGTTGGTTAGTCAAGAATAATTGGTATTTTAAATATCAAATTGAATACCAAAGAATAAGAAGCCTCTAGATTTCTGAGGTAGAACGGAGTCGGACACAACTGAAGCGACTTAGCAGCAGCAGCAGCAGACTTCTGTCTTACAGGAAAATTAAATCAATCATGGAATAATTAGATTCATCTATTGAGACTGTAAAGGCCTGAAAATGGGACACCCTAAAAAAAAAAAAGTTCTTTAGTACAAATTAGGAGCCAAACATGATTGAATTCATTGAGTAGTCTGAGGCTGTTCTTTAAATCACTAGGGTATTGGACTTTTGCTAATAAAATAGATGAGATCTGACTGATTAAAGCAATATTCACACTGATTATTTCAGAACAGTAGCACCTGTGACCTCTAAGAAAACAACCATCTTTTTAAAGCCAGTCTGGAGCTGGTGCTCAGGTGTGCACATGGAGCCTTTTGTCTTTAGACTTGGCAAACATCCAGCTCAAAAATAATTTTATCATTCAGAGGAGAAGCTATTTTATGGATAAAAGATTATGAATTTCACAGTTGACTTGAGATCTACTCAAGCCAACAACATTGGTTTCTACTTTGCAAGAAAGATTTATTCTGTCAATGTAGATTTCTCAGTAAGTACTTTTCTCTTTCAAAGGCCAAGTCAGATTTCAAAGAAACATTCACATTTTTTAATACAAATCAAGTCACCGATTATATTAGCTCAAGTTCAGAACTGATGCGCTCTTCGTGCCCCTCCTCCTACACTTCAGTTAAAATGGAAACAGACTTGGTTTCTAACTATGAGTACCGACATTTTTGAGTATAATCAAAACGCAGAAGCACTGGCTTAGCTGGAGTACTAAACTGAAGAAAGAATTAAGGGCTGAAGTGGTTTTTGTTGTTATATGTGTTATTGTATGTCTTTTTAATAAACAGTTCTTTAGCTTCCTGAAAAATACATAATGATACTGATGTCACATAGTAGACAAAACGTGCATTAAAACAATTGAGATACTGTCTCCTCTAATTTGTGCATTTACTTTCTTTTATTTGGTTTCTGGTTTATCACTGTTATGTGTTTTGAAAGCTTAAGGATATGTCAGATTAAGCAAAGATCAAGAAACAGCTTAACTTTTTGACTGGGGGAGTCCTCTAATTGTGAACATCTCTAGCCTGTAAGGCAACTTAATTAGTCAGTAAGTGGGGGAAAGTCTATTTAATAACAGGCCTAACTGGCACTACTCCTGGTCATCTGAGTAGAACATAGAAAGGTTGCAAGTGAACCGGCAATAGATTTAATTGCTCACTTTGAATATTCTTAGGTCTCAGACTTGTCTCAAACCCAGTTTAGACTCTAAACAATTTCATTTTCCATTATAATTGGAGATCAGATTCAACATACTGAAAATGTGTTTATGTAAAGACACCATCAAACAACCAGTTTCATGATTCCTGTTTCACTTGCAAGTGCTTCCATGATTTTAAACCGAAGGTCCCCAGCCTCTGAGATCTGATGCTTGATGGATGATCTGAAGTGGAGCTGATTTAACAATAACAGAAATCAAGTGCACAATAAACGTAACATGCTTAAATAATCCCAAAACCATCACCCCCACCTCAGTCCATGGAAGAACTGTTTTCCATGAATCTGGTCTCTGGTGTCAAAAAGGTTAAGGACCGCTGTTAGGGATCATGGAAACCACGATCCACTGAAATGACTGACTTCTAATGCTTCCTCACTTTCTTTCTCTGAATATATAAAGGTATTTCTCTGATAAAAAAAAAAAATCATTAGTTGGATCAGATGATCCAAGGATTTTCTGCATCTACAGATTTATTATTTGCTGCTTTAAAAAAAAAATTAAGATGGCTGACTACAATTTGCTTACACTAATTACACTCAGCTACAATTCGGAACTCAATAAAAATACAGCATGTAAAATAAGATATTCTTAGGAGTCCAATTTGGAAAATACTCAAACATCAATCTTTTTGAAACTGTACTATTTGGGGCTTCTCTATTTCTTGCCTGGAGAATCCCCATGGACAGAGAAGCCTTGTGGGCTATAATCCATGGGGTCGCAAAGAGCCGGACATGACTGAGTGACTAAACACAGCACATATAGCTTTTTCACTGAGCCAGAGACTTTTCTCTTTAAATTGGTGGGAAATCAGTTCTGGCTTCAAGTGCCAACTGACAATAAAGGCCTCAGTCTCCCTCATTTGCAACATCAGCGTTTGGACCACAGGCGCCTTCAGTATATCTGTGTATTCAGTGTATCTGGGAGCTGTAACCCCACTGCAATCTGTAAGGGGAAAAAAAATCTTTCCTTTTGCATGTGATAAATCTCCATCTGTAACAAATTTATCTTCGCATATATGAAATTCTGGCCTCATTTCCTTTGGCAGACCCCATGGTGACACTTTTTTAGTTATGCACAAAACTAGGCCAAATTGTTACCCAGGAAAGGCAGAGAGGCGACATACTCCCAGACTGCATCGTCTAGACTCATTTTCTTGTTCCCTTTGATGCCGCTGCGGGAACCTTGCCAGCCGCCTCTCTAAAAACAATTATGAATTGCACTTGCTCAAATGAGTCCTTCCTCAAAAGTCCCCTCCCAAGATCACACGACAGTGCTGTCCTGAGATTTTGGGGAGAGTAACTCAAAACCTTCCCTAACTTCCCCCTTCCAAACAAGTTCCTCCAAATAGAGTCATGGGTAAAACAGGCCTCATGACATGTCTGATTCTTGGAATGGGCCTCTTTTCAGGGCTAAGAGCCTGAGGGCTGCATCTAAATAAAATAAAGTTTGTCATGTTGTCAGTGCTGGATGATATATATGCACTAATAGAGGAAAATAATCCCCAAACCATTTGCCTTTGCAAGACAGCTTTTGTGAGTTTTAGCACAACACTAGGCATAGAGCAAGAAATTAATACTCACGCTTGCTGAATAATAATTTGGCAAAAGTTTTATCTTTTTAAAGGGATTTTTACTTAAATTCACATCTATCCGACACTATAGTCCCCTTTTTTTAAAGTTTGATCCATCTGTCATTAACATATGGGTGGTTCTGCCCAATAGGATATAATCTGTATTTTGTGCTTCCCCAAGAAAAGAATCAGAGAAGGCAATGGCACCCCACTCCAGTACTCTTGCCTGGAAAATCCCATGGGCGGAGGAGCCTGGTGGGCTGCAGTCCATGGGGTCGAGAAGAGTCTGGCACGACTGAGCGACTTCACTTTGACTTTTCACTTTCATGCATTGGAGAAGGAAATGGCAACCCACTCCAGTGTTCTTGCCTGGAGAATCCCAGGGAAGGGGGAGCCTGGTGGGCTGCCGTCTGTGGGGCTGCACAGAGTTGGACACGACTGAAGCGACTTAGCAGCAGCAACAGCAAGAAAAGAATAGATTAGGGCTCTGAAGCCTGCGTGTGCATGTAAGCGTTCTCTTTGGTTCTTTACGAAAAGTTCCTAATTTTCAAGATGTATTGGCTACAACTGTGGATAAATTCAGGCTTTCCAGGTGGTGCTAATGCTAAAGAACCTGCCTGCCAATGCAGGAGATGAAAGATGGAAGATCCCCTGGCGGAAGGAACGGTATTCATGACTGAACCCTGTGAGGAGACTTCAATCCTTGGTTGAGCAGGATTAAGGATCAAGAAGTTTAATCTGGTCAGCTATGTACTAAGACATGTTATTTAACCTCTTGAGGCCCCAGTTTCCTCATCTATAAACTAGAGGAAACGTCAGTATCTCACATACAGAGTTATTATGCGACTTAAATGAAATGCAGTAAACTCATAGGGCTATCATGAGGTTTAAATGAAATAAAATGTAAAATACTGAGCATCGTAGCAAGAAGGTAGAAAGTATTCAATGAATTTTGCGGGTATTACAATTATTATTGTTATTACTGTGTTAAAGAAAGCTTCCTATTAAAATGGATTCTTCTGTTGTTTGAAAGTTGGTATGAAACACAGACCTTCACCCTCACAGAAATAACATTGTTCTATAAATGTCAGCTCCCAAATACCATAACCTCTCTGGCTGCAGTTCCTGTTGATATGTTCTCAGATCATATTTTAAATAATTCTATTGACAGAGCAGCAGGAATTATCTCTCATCCAGTGCACTTTGTGATAAAGGAGAATTATTAAAATAAACTGCTTTTATATACTGCAATTCCCATGTCCACAGCCTTGTGTTGTAGGCTATAAGAATTAATGGAGGTAGAAACACGGAAGGTAACCCTTAGTACCTTAGTTTTATTTATAAATATTTATAAAATTTAACTGTAATGATAACGGCACTTTTTTTTTTCTCAAGCCTGTAAACTGCATAATATGTCCTCAGATGTATCAGATGTATTTAGGAAACATATGGAAATTGCATATCTAGCCACCATGCTATTAAATTTGATAGAGAAATAAATTTGTACTCTCATTGAAGCCTCCTGATTCAAACCCAAAGAGAAATCCTGGTTTGTCTTTAGATTATTACAACTGAATGTTCTGAAAATAGCTTAAGGTCTGCCCTTAACCACTGGCTCTGGACAGGAATTCTACCTTTTCTTCTGGTGCCCTGTTTTAGCAAAGCATGAAACTAAGCCTTTCTCTCTTGCCTTCAATTAATAAAAGCTAGAAATAAAACCACTCAAGTGAAATAACTGCTGATTGATTTATAACGATACAGGACCAGAACTCAACCACGTTTGTCAAATTTTGTCAGCAAAGCTGAGTTTTTTTTGCTTGCTAGTTATTTTGTTATTTGGGGATGGTGTTTTTCTTTTTTGTCATTGTCATTGCTTTACTTCTCATGTGATCTAGTTCTTTGCCACTCAAAGTGTGGTTCCAGGACTGATATCCTCAGCATCACCTGGGAGCTTGGAAAAATGCAGAGTCTCAGGCCCCACTCCAGATGAACAGTGAGGTTCTGCACTTTAACAGAATGTGCTGAAGATCCAATGTGCTTTGACATCTAATCAATCAGTCTCAACAGTGACGGTTATTTTTTTCCCCCTCCTCAACCACAGTCTAGCTAACTCAAACAAGAAATTAACTGATTGAGTTTCTTCAACTGGTTGTGAAGTTTTGACCCTGGTAATGAATGATTGATAAGGTGCTGTCCGCCTTCCATGCCATCTGAGTCATAGCTCATCAAGCCTCTTTTCATGGCATTTTTCATGCCATCTATTATAGTTGTTTCCAAAACTCTCATATCTCCATAAGTACCATGAAAACCCCTTGTGTGCAGAAAACTGCCTAGTACTCTTAGCCTTAAGCAGAATAATATTTATTATTTTAAGGGCTTCTCTGGTGGCTCAATGGTAAAGAATTCACTTGCAATGCAGGAGACATGGATTTGATCCCAGGGTCAGGAAGATACACTGGAGAAGGAAATGGCAATCCACTCCAGTATTCTTGCCTGGGAAATCCCAAGGACAGAGGAGCCTGGCAGGCTACAGTCCATGGATTCACAAAAGAGTTGGACACAACTTAACAACTAAAGAACAATTTAATCAAAATGGTATATTAGATTACAAGGTCAGCCCACAAGTATTTATTCAATGCTGCTGCTGCTGCTAAGTCGCTTCAGTCGTGACCGACTCTGTGCGACCCCAATAGACGGCAGCCCACCAGGCTCCCCCGTCCCTGGGATTCTCCAGGCAAGAACACTGGAGTGAATTGCCATTTCCTTCTCCGATGCATGAAAGTAAAAAGTGAAAGTGAAGTCACTCAGTCGTGTCCAACTCTTATCGACCCCAAGGACCACAGCCTACCATGTTCCTCCGTCCATGGGATTTTCCAGGCAGGAGTACTCGAGTGGGGTGCCATTGCCTTCTTCATATTCAATGCTAAGCATAGCTAAAATATAGTTTGGATGTCTCTGGCTGCATCCAGGGGTCTGAGGAGCAGGGAGGAAATGCAGTGTTGGAGGAAGGAGGTAGTGTCTTGCTCCTGTTAGTGCTGGGCTATGCTCATGGATTCCCAGGGGCGGCGGAGCCTGGTGGACTGCTGACTATGGGATCTCACAGAGTTGGACACGACTGAAGTGACTTAGCAGCAGCATACTCATGGATTATTTTGACCAAGATTGTTTATTGTCCCCTGCTTTCAGTTCTTGAATAACCTAACTGCCCACTTGGAACGGTTTGCCTTACAATGGGGGGAATGAATTTCTAGGTCCTTTAACTCCCACCACATATTCAGAAAAAAACTAAAATTGCAACACTGGAAAGGGAGAAAAAATAACCCATTGCCACTCAATATATTTCACTCAGAAGGAGGCTTTGAAAGAAGCAATGATCCTTTGTGCCCAAGGCTGCTCAATTTGAGCACTGCATCCTGTTACTCTCTGAAATGATATTTTGTTTCTATTTGGATTCCAGGCCACTAAAATAGAGTCCTCCTCAGGCGAATGTACAAGAATACAGCGTATTGTCCTCAAATAACTCTCCTTACAGAATGATCCATCAATTTGAATATTACTTGTTATTTCTTGAATATTACTTGTTATTTCTTCCAAAATTAAACCTGCAACAAAAATCAGTCAATGTAATACTTTTAGAATTACTAGATGATATATCCAAATTTAATCTATAAGTTATATTTGGATGTCATGTTGCCTATTTAAATATGCATACACTTATGTGCATACTGCTAAGTCACTTCAGTCGTGTCGGACTCTGGACCCCATAGAAGGCAGCCTACCAGGCTCCCCCGTCCCTGGGATTCTCCAGGCAAGAACCCTGGAGTGGGTTGCCATTTCCTTCTCTTTCCTTCTCTTCCTGCATGAAAGTGAAAAGTGAAAGTGAATTCGCTTAGTTGTGTCGGACTCTTTGCGACCCCATGGTCTGCAGCCTACCAGACTCCTCCGTCCATGGGATTTTCCAGGCAAGAGTACTGGAGTGGGGTGCCATTGCCTTCTCTGACACTTATGTGCATATTTATGCATAATTACATGTTTATATAATTGATATATACTTAGAGGAAAAAAGAGACTAACAGCAGACAAAGAGATTGTCATATCTTACTTTATAAGGTTGTATTTACAATTATCATGTAGTGAGGTGTGGGTAATTTTTTTCCACTACTGTGTCTCTTAATATTTTTCAAATTAAAAACTTTGAAGAAAATAAATGTGGTACCCTATCATTTGCACAACATAAGTTCCTGGATAATGGCAAAGACTGCAGGACTATTAAAACCTTTTAGATAAATCTGTGTACCAAAAATAAACATAGCCTTTTAAAAATTTCAACATAGGAAAAATAACCTACAAAAGTAATGTTTTCTACTCCTGTTTCTATGAAACAGGATATTATATAACACATTCTTACAAAAGCATCATGATTGTCAAGGATTATCTCATCTATTCTTTAAAACAAACCTAATTTCAAAGATTGCTTAATCAAATCACAATGGAGTTCCATATCGTTCAATTTAACAAATGATCTAAAAAAGATAAAAAAAGAAAAAAAAACCCCACATGTATCATGGAAGATCGAATGTTTCCAGATAATACATTACCAAAGGTAATTTTTCAGAGTTTCTATTTACAAGCTACAAATGTTGATTTGAGTATTTAGAGATAGGCACTGTAGCAGACAGGAATCTATTTATGGAGTATAATACTCTATTTGCGGAGTATAAGTTTTAGTTCCCAGAGGGCTCTTTAACCCCCATGAGACAAAGAGTAAAGATATCCTCCACTGACAACCCGAGTCTGGATGGATCATACCAGCTGACCAAGTGTGTCCTTCCCTCAGAACCACACTGGAGGTTGTCAGAGCTGATGATATCATTCACAGTGCTCCTTATGAAGAATTAGCAAGTTGGGAGAAAAAGACAGGATGGTGAAAAAAATAAAATAAGGGCAAATTTCTTCTCAGTGCGCAAAATTTACTTTTGAATTTTCAAAAATATTTTTCATTATAGAAAGAAGTGCAAAACAAATTATAATTAGAAATTTGGAATGCAAAACATCCAAATGCTTCTATGATATGGATGACACAGTGTCATGTCTTCAAATCTATAGAAATATAGAGTAGTTGCCAGAGGAACATTTGCCTCTGTAGCTTGAAATATAAAAACATATATATCGCCACTGTTATTTATTCCCAGACCCAAAAGTAGTGAATATGTGTGTTTATATCTGTGCCTAAGATACAAATGCAAACTTTTTTGGAAAAAGAGAATCATACTACAAAAGTCAAAAGGAAATGCAGAAAATATTTAAAAAACCATCAAACAAACTCATATTGAAAATGTTTCAATTGTCTACAACGCTGTGTAGACAAAATATTGTGGGAATGTAAATCTGTACAGCCACTGTGGGAAAAAGTTTGACATCATCCACTAAAGTTGCAGAAATACATACTCTATGGGTCACCATTCCACATTCCACTCCTGCTTCATACCAAACAGAAATGTGTGCCAATGTGTATCAAGAGAAATGAGCATGGATGTTCAGAGACCAAACTGGAGAAAACACAAATGTCCATCCGTAAGAAATAAGATAAATATATTTTGGCATATTTAAAACACAGAATACTATATAGTAATTTTTAAATGAACTATAGTTATATATAAGAATATATATGAATCTTGAGAATGCAAAATAGCATAAAACAGTAGAAGCAATATATACTGTACGATTCATTTATATAAATTTCAATTATATGAAAAACTAAACTTTAAGGAGAGAAGCAAAAAAAAATAGTTAACTTTGGGATGAGGAGCTTAAAATGACAGGTTCTGGGGTATTGATCTGAACCACACATGTGCAGGAGAAGCGAACGACAGGATGAGATGGCTGGATGGCATCACTGATTCGATGGACGTGAGTCTGAGTGAACTCCGGGGGTTGGTGATGGACAGGGAGGCCTGGGGTGCTGCGATTCATGGGATCGCAAAGAGTCAGACATGACTGAGCAACTGAACTGAACTGAACTGAACACGTGGTGTTCACACAGCTGTTTATTTTGTGATGATTGACTTCATACATTTAAGTTCAGTTCATTTTTCTGTATGTTTGGTTATATTCCACATAATAAAGAAGCCAAATAGAAAGCAAAATATATAAAATGATTGCCTATATAAGCAGACTTATACCTAAACAGCATTTGGTGTCAAATATGCCTCATATGGGATTGTTATCCATTAAGCACAAGCGTACTTTTGTACATAACAACTCACATTATGCTGTGGAAACCATCAACTCAAGAGGACCCTAGAGTTATCTTTATTGCTATGTCATGATGGTCTTTAAGTAATGTACAACCATTGCTCTTTAGTGTCTTGAATTTTTTATAAATAATTACCAATTATGTTATATAAAAAGTAGAGGACAGCTGAATTCTTTTAAAAAATTAAAATTTCTTCAACTGTTATTTGATTTCCAGGGCAGAGAAACTGCTTGGTGAAGTTGGCTTGGGTTTCCAGCTACATCTGAGGCTCTTTATTGCCAAAAAGCTCAGAGCATACTAAATGTATAAATAAATATACATAAGCATAAATAAACACAAATATAAATAATAATAAATATCCAGGCACTTGGAGAAGGCAAACTGCACTGGAAAATCAAGTCACAATGGTTTAACTGTGAGAGACTAGGGTAGTAATTGGTAATGGGAGTGAGCAGAAGGGAAGGCAAAAAGAATAGAAGTCATCATCCTAGTCTTGATAAATCCATGTTGATGCATTAATTCTTTATTATTAGTATTAATCACTAAATAAATTCACTTTTATCTGAGTTTGACCCAATTTATGCACTAATTCAATTTAATTTGCTTGGCAATTTTTCCTTGGGCAAGGCTCCTAATAAGGTTTATCAGTCCAACCAAATTCTGAAATTTCACCTTTATTCTTAGTTCACAGGAGGAACATGGGTACTCAGAGAATCAGGATCTAGGATTTTACCTTGAGTGAAGGGTAGTGCGATGAGAAATCAAACACAGACATACAGGGTGGGAGGGTAGTCACAGGATAGAGGGGGAAAAAAAGGTTGATGCAGGCAGAGCTGACATGAGCAAAACAGTGGTATGTCTATGAGATGGCTGTTTGTTCTTCATTTTCTTTTTAGTCTTGGAAAATTTTACAGTTTTTATACATGGTCACAGAATCATGATCTAAGTTCTTAATCTAGGTGTCTTTGACAGTAATTTTGACAGTGTTTTTACATTTTCAATTCATTTGATATTTCCCCCTCTGACCATTCTTCTTTGACTTTCCCCCTCTGTATATTCTTGTGTATATACCCAAAAGTTTCACAACTGGTTCCCACCCTGCACACATGCTGAAACTGAGATATGTTTCAGGGGCAAGAGATCCCTTCTGGATTTCCTCAGAAGAGAATTTAGAACACTACCTTTCTGAATCTTCTCACTTCTCATACAGTCACTAGAAAATGACTAAATCATCTTTACCCCTAAGGTGAGCCAAATAAATCTATTACAGTTTAAGCCATCTTGTTCATCATGAACAACAACAACAACAAAAATATAACCAACAAAATGATGAAAAAGTAAACTACCGTCCACCACTTGGCTAAAGAATTTTAGGTTTTTGACAGAGACAGTGATTCTCAAACTTTATTGTGCATAAGTACTATGCAGGTGATTTGTGAGAGTGTGCCAGGGAACACTGATGGAGTTCTCTAGACTCCCATGAGAGTTCCTTCCTGCAATGGTCTGAATGTTTGTGTCTCCCCTAAACTCATACCTTGAAATTCTAACCTCCAAAGTGATGGTACTAGGAGGCCATGCCTTTTGGAGATAATTAGGTTGTGAGAGTGGAGCCTTTGTCAATGATATTAGTCCTTTGGCAAAGGGACTCCAGAGAGCTCTCTCTTCTCTCTACCATGTGAGAGCAAAATGAGAAGTCAGCACCCTACAACCCAGAAGAGGGTTCTCACCAGACAACAAACTTGCTGGCACTTTGATCATGGAATTCCCAGCCTCCAAAACTATGAGAAACAAACATTTGTGATTTAAGCTACTAGGTCTACAGAATTTTTATCATAGCACCCCTAACTGACTAAGCAAGGAGATTCCAGAAAAATATCTACTTCTGCTTCATTGACTGCATGAAAGCCTTTGACTGGGTAGATTACAACAAACTGGAAAATTATTCAAGAGATGGGAATACCAGACCACTTACCTGACTCCTGAGAAACATGTATGCAGGTCAAAAAGCAACAGTTAGAATCTTACATGGAACATTTGATTGGTTCAAAATTGGGAAAGGAGTATGACAAGGCTGTATACTGTCACCCTGTTTATTTAATTTATATAGGCTTCCCAGGTGGCACTAGTGGTAAAGAACCTGCCTGCCTGCCAAGGAGACATAAGAGATGCAGGTTTGATCCCTGGGTCAGGAAGATCCCTGGAGGATGGCATGGCAACTCACTCCAGTATTCTTGCCTGGAGAATCCCATGGAAAGAGGAGCCTGGTAGGCTACAGTCCATAGGGTTACAAAGAGTTGGACACAACTGAAGTGACTTAGCACTCTTACACATGAAGAGTACAGAATGTGAAATGCCAAGCTGGATGAATCACAAGCTGGAATCAAGACGGCCGGGAGATATATCAACAACCTCAGGTATGCAGATGATACTACTGTAATAGCCTTCTTGATGAAAATTAAAGAGGAGAGTGAAAAAGATAGCTTAAAACACAACACTCAAAATATGCAAATCATGACATCTGGTTCCAGCACTTTATGGCAAATAGAAGGGAAAAAGTGGAAGCAGTGACAGATTTTATTTTCTTAGGCTCGAAATTCACTGAGACAGTGACAGCAGCCACGAAATTAAATGATGCTTGCTCCTTGGAAGAAAAGTTAGACAGTGTATTAAAAAGCAGAGAGATCTCTTTGTCAACAAAGGTCCATATAGTCAAAGCTATGGTTTTTCTAGTAGTTATGTATGAATGTGAGAGTTGGACCACAAAGAAGGCTGAGTATCAAAGAACTGATGCTTTCAAGCTATGGTGCTGGAGGAGACTCTTGAAGAGTCCCTTTGACAGCAAGGAGATCAAACCAGTCAATCCTAAAAGAAATCAACTCTGAATATTCATTGGAAGGACTGATGCTGAAGTTGAAGCTCCAATACTTGGGCCACCTGATGCAAAGAGCAGACTCATTGGAAAAGACCCTGATGCTAGGAAAGATTGAAGGCCAAAGGATAAGAGGGTGATAGGGGATGGGATTGTTAGATAGTATCATCGACTCAGTTCAGTTCAGTTCAGTCACTCAGTTTTGTCTGACTCTTTTCGACCCCATAAACTGCAGCATGCCAGGCCTCCCTGCCCATCACCAACTCCCGGAGTTTACCCAAACTCATGTCCATTGAGTTGGTGATGCCATCCAACCATCTCATCCTCT
>NW_011494942.1:2260214-2283734 GCF_000754665.1 Bison bison bison
CATCCTCTGTTGTCCCCTTCTCCTCCTGTCCTCAATCTTTCCCAGCATCAGGGTCTTTTCCAATGAGTCAGCTCTTCGCATGAGGTGGACAAAGGATTGGAGTTTCAGCTTCAACATCAGTCCTTCCAATGAACCCCAGGACTGATGTCATTTAGGATGGACTGTTTGGATCTCCTTGTTGTCCAAGGGACTTTCAAGAGTCTTCTCCAACACCACAGTTCAAAAGCATAAATTCTTCTGCACCCAGCTTTCTTTATAGTCCAACTTTCAGATCCATACATGACTACTGGAAAAACCATAATCTTGACTAGATAGATCTTTGTTGACAAAGTAATGTCTCTGCTTTTGAATATACTGTCTAGGTTGGTCATAACTTTCCTTCCAAGGAGTAAGCGTCTTTTAATTTCATGGCTGCAATCACCATCTGCAGTGATTTTGGAGCCCCCAAAAATAAAGTCTGTCACTGTTTCCACTGTTTCCCCATCTATTTCCCATGAAGTGATGGGACCAGATGCCATGATCTTCGTTTTATGAATGTTGAGCTTTAAGCCAACTTTTTCACTCTCTTCTTTCACTTTCGTCAAGAGGCTCTTTAGTTCTTCTTCACTTTCTGCCATAAGGGTGGTGTCATCTGCATATCTGAGGTTATTGATATGTCTCCCGGCAATCTTGATTCCAGCTTGTGCTTTATCCAAACCAGCATTTCTCATGATGCACTCTGCATATAAGTTAAATAAGCAGGGTGACAATATACAGTTTTGATGTACTCCTTTCCCAATTTGGAACCAGTCTGTTGTTCCATGTCCAGTTCTAACTGTTGCTTCCTGACCTGCATACAGATTTCTCATCAACTCAAGGGACATGAATTTGAGCAAACTCTGGGAGATAGTGAAGGACAGAGAAGCTTGGTGTGCTGGAGTCCATAGAATTGCAAGGAGTCTGACACAACTTGACTGACTTAACAACAACAACAACGGATTAAGATGATGCCTTAGGCAGAAAAGATTGAAACACTGATAGCTAAGGACAGTGGTCATATTTATTAAGCAATAAATAAAAGTATAAGGTAACATTATAAGTGAAAGTCGCTCAGTTGTGTCCGACTTTTTGCAACCTCATGGACTATATATGGGCTTCCTTGGTGGCTCAGACGGTAAAGCATCTGCCTGCAATACAGGAGACCTGAATTTGATCCCTGGGTCGGGAAGATCCCCTGGAGAAGGAAATGGCAACCCACTCCAGTACTCTTGTCTGGAAAATTCCATGGATGAAGGAGCCTGGTAGGCTACAGTCCATGGGATGGCAAAGAGTCGGACATGACTGAGCAACTTCACTGGTTCATTGGACTATATATAGTCCATGGAATTTCTCTAGGCCAGAATACTGGAGTGGTTAGCCTTTCCCCTCTCAAGGGGATCTTCCCAACCCAGGGATCGAACCCAGGTCTCCAGCATTGTAGGCGGATTCTTTACCAGCGGGGCCACAAGGGAAGCCCAAGATAACATTATATAAGGTAATAAATGTTACAAAATTAGTTCAGAAAAAAGTGAGATTTCTACTGAATGGCAATTTTTTTCTGACAAATAGTGCTGGTGCTAATTTATGAAAATGTAGTATAAATTCCAATATATCAAGAATTATTGCATCAATGTCTTTAATCAAGGCCAAGATGAAGAATAACCATCTTCTTTTCTTTATGCCTTTCATTCTGCTCACTCCCACTTCCCTAGTTTCCACCCTATGTGCATGCTAATTCGCTTTGATCATGTGACTTTTTGAAATCCTTTGGACTGTAGTCCATCAGGCTCCTCTGTCAATGGGCTTCTACAGGCAAGACTGCTGGAGTGGGACACGTGTCTCTTAAGTCTCCTATTTTGGCAGGTGGGTTCTTTACCACTAGTGCCACCTGGGAAGCCCTGTTCCAACCCTAAGCTCTCACGATTACACTGTTACAACTTAGTTCCTCAATACCACTAATATTCCTGGGATGGAGAGTATTTATTCCTTGAGGATGCTCATGAGTTTTTGGCAATCAGGATCCATGAAATTGGCTGTACCGCAATATAAAATAAAAAGTTTAAAGTCTGGGACAAAAAAAAGGGGGGAGGAAGGCCAGCTCAAACAGCCCTTCAGGCAGTCCTCCTGTCCTGGGAGCTGTGGGCCCCGAGGGTATTTGCTTGATCATCTGCCCTGTGGATGCCAGCAAGCTTTAGTCCCTTCATGTGGTGATGGGTTAGGCATGAGCAGAAGAAATCTAAGCAGACATCACAATGCACAGCAGAAATTATATACTTAAGCAGGTATAAAACTCTCAGAGATGGATGACACTACTTAGCTGAGATCATCAAGAGCATCTTGGTCCAAGAGTAGCCAGGCCAATTAAACAGAAGTATAAATGATTGGTATAAGATCCCCCCCTTTGTGGAAGACATCATGTCTGCGGGGATGTTTAATGTCTTCAGGGAAGAGAAAGGATGAAGAAAAGGTAGCTGAGGATACTGAAGATAAATGTCTCACATTTCAATGATTTTCACCTTCCACTTGGCAGCTAGAAGCACAGCAAAGAAACCTTGCGTGGCAACTGTCATGTGGAGCTCTATTCAAAATGTTTTATGCACAAGCACATAAGCACAAAACACAGGGACTTTGTCAGTCCAACGGTATATAATGTAGTTTAATCAATATAAACTAATTGACAAAAATAATTTTGACACAATTGCTTACATGGATAATTTGAGTATTTGGAAATCCTGAATATGAAAAAACAGCGCATGTTGCATGCTCAAGATGAAAGTTTCAAAGCAGGTAGATTCTGAATAGAAAAGAGAGTCCTTATCTAGAGACCTCAATCTTTGATAGAAGACACTAGCATTCACTTGAATACTAACGAATGTTAAATAAATGCTAGTTTCTGCAGACATTTTTCCTGTTTCAAAAATATAAACTTCACTTTCATCTATTTCCCATATGGGCTCAGACAGTTTCATTAAGAAGAAAATAAATAAATAAAAGGAGTGGGTCTGGTCACTTTAAAAATGAAAACAAAACAACTCTCTGAAAAACTTCCAGAAAATACTTAATCCCTCTGTTCCCTTTACTCCTCAGCTCAAATCAAAAGTGACTCACCATAACTACAAAAGGGCAGGTTCCTTCTTCTCTTATATGCAGGTCAGGAAGCAACAGTTAGAACTGGACATGGAACAACAGACTGGTTCCAAATAGGAAAAGGAGTATGTCAAGGCTATATATTGTCACTCTGCTTATTTAACTTATATGCAGAGTGCATCATGAGAAACGCTGGATTGGATAAAGCACAAGCTGAAATCAAGATTGCCGGGAGAAATATCAATAAACTGAGATATGCAGATGATACCACCCTTATGGCAGAAAGTGAAGAGGAACCAAAGAGCCTCTTGATGAAAGTGAAAGAGGAAAGTGAAAAAGTTGGCCTAAAGCTCAACATTCAGAAAATGAAGATCATGGCATCCGGTCCCATTACTTCATGGGAAATAGATGGGGAAACAGTGGAAACAGTGACAGATTATTTTTTGGGGCTCCAAAATCACTGCAGAATCATTGCAGCCATGAAATTAAAAGACGCTTACTCCTTGGAAGGAAAGTTATGGCCAACCTACATAGCATATTCAAAAGCAGAGACATTACTTTGCCAACAAAGGTTCGTCTAGTCAAGGCTATGGTTTTTCCAGTGGTCATGTATGGATGTGAGAGTTGGACTGTGAAACAAGCTGAGTGCCGAAGAATTGATGCTTTTGAACTGTGGTGTTGGAGAAGACTCTTGAGAGTCCCTTGGACTGCAAAGAGATCCAACCAGTCCATCCTAAAGAAGATCAGTCCTGGGTATTCATTGGAAGCACTGATGCTAAAGCTGAAACTCCAGTACTTTGGCCACCTCATGTGAAGAGTTGACTCATTGGAAAAGACCCTGATGCTGGGAGGGGCTGGGGGCAGTAGGAGAAAGGGAGGACAGAGGATGAGATGGCTGGATGGCATCACTGACTAGATGGACGTGAGTCTGAGTGAACTCCAGGAGTTGGTGATGGACATGGAGGCCTGGCGTGCTGCAATTCATGGGGTTGCAAAGAGTCAGACACGACTGAGTGACTGAACTGAACTGAACTGAAGGTCAGAACAGTTCTAGTCCCTTACAGAAAAAAAAGAAAAAATTCATTCTACATGGTTATATGTGCATTGAAATTAATAGTGTGCTAAATCTATTGTTTCAAATGCCATGTTCAGATAAAGAGTGATTTAGGAGTGCTGAAGTACCAATGAAAAACATAGGATAGTTCTCTGTAATTATAAAGGAGTTAGAATAAAAGTTTCTAAAACTATATTCTCCACCAGGATCATGAAGACAAATGCCAAGAATGAGAGAAAACAAAGCAATATTTACACCAATGCTCACATGGGTCCTAGCTACAGTCCTGAGAAGCCTGAAGCAATTCTGGAATTCCTCTGAGAATTCCAATTCTCCTACACTTAAAATGAGGGTGATGGACTAGGTGATCTCAAAGTCCTTTCCCAACCTAAAATGCCACTATTTTATCCTCCTTCAGAAACACTTAAAAATTCTGATTATAAAGTAACTTTTATGCTTAGAATATGCTTGGGCAAAAAGGATATAAGTAATGCTATATATATCATATATTGGTGTATATTTTATAGATAATGCTCTGATTACTTAAAACACACTCACACACATACAAAACCACAAAGTCATAACAACCACAATAAAACACAGTGGGGTCTCCTTTCTGCTCTATCTCTCAAAAGACTATGTGAGCTCCTTTCCCATTTTAGCATTTAAGTGCTTAACAATTGAGATTCTGGCAACTAAAACTGCATAGGCAGCAACTCCATTTTTCTCAGAATCAAGTGAAACTGAACAGGCAATTAAAAGTTACTGAACTGCAAGGTAAAATTACTTCGCTGCTCTGCTGCTGGGTGACTAAAGAGGGGAGACAATGGAAATCATATTTAGAATTAAGATAGAATGATGGAACACAGCAGTCTGCTCTGCTAAAATGGAATCTATAAACATTAGACATAATCAGCAGCACTTCAATCATGCTCTTTGCTCACAGTTAGATGGAAGATTACACAAAACAAATGTGCAATGTTCAAATCTGTGGCATTGCTGGTTAACAGAAGGCATTTCCCTCCCAGCCCACATGGTGATCAAATTCTCCCCTGTACAGCCAGTGCCCAGCTTACAAATGGGCTATATGCCAAGAGTCCATTTACAACCCAGTTGTACCAAGCTCTGTGTTAAGTTTCCCATAGAATTAATGTTGAAAATGGTGTTTAGGTTCCTAGCTAGCCCAACAAAGACCAGTTTATTGAAGGATGCATTTTTAAAAGATAATATCAAGAGTACTATGGAGACTAATCACCAAAACAATGCTTCTTTGAAACTTGTACTCAGGGTTCAATCTTGGGAGTACAGGAATAGATAGATCCCCTATTCTGCAAATTACAGTGGTAGTTCCCATCCTCGGAAACACGTAGTAGAGTAAAAGGACAAACTTAAAAGAATTTCAGAAATTCAATCAGGAGGAGTAGAGGCCAGACATACAGGAAAGGGATTGACATTGCAAATGTGGAAGCAAGAAATGATACAAGGTGGAGGAACTGGTTATAATTAGGAAAGCATACAAAAAGAGATACTTATTAGAATGAAAGAACAAGCATTTTTCAAGGATTTCCTTCTGAATATCATGATACTGAACTTTTCTTTTAGTTAGGGGCTTGAGGATTATATAGTCAGGAATGAGGCTAGTTTTCTATACTTAGAATTTGGTGAGGTTAAATGAAGAGAGAAAATGCAGTGGAAATCTGGTGAAGTAGTAAGGCATTTCTACTACTCCTGAAATCTTATATCTATCACCTTCTGCTCCACTATAAATCCTATCCAATGATTTGAGCTTTGGGAATAGGTAGGAAGACAAGACGGAGAAGGCAATGGCACCCCACTCCAGTACTCTTGCCTGGAAAATCCCATGGATGGAGGAGCCTGGTAGGCTGCAGTCCATGCTAAGGTTCGGACACAACTGAGCGACTTCACTTTCACTTTTCACTTTTCCTGCATTGGAGAAGGAAATGGCAACCCACTCCAGTGTTCTTGCCTGGAGAATCCCAGGGACGGGGGAGCCTGGTGGGCTGCTGTCTATGGGACTGCACACAGTCGGACACGACTGAAGCGACTTAGCAGCAAGAAGCCAAGAAAATGCAGAGGGAAGAAAGTGAGGCTCTCAAGGGCTTAATAGGGTAGCTCAAATATCAAACAACAACGAAAATGAATAGGAGTATGGAAGACAGGCAAGGGAGGATCTTGGCAAATTTAACTGGTATAGCCAAAAAATAACACATTAAACTGGACTGATCAATCTGTAAGGTTCTCCTTAGTATAACCATTTTTGTAATCTAAGGGATAAAGACAGTAAATTTTATAATTGATGTCACATGATAAAATAGGAAACCCATTCATAAAAATTATCTTCCAAAGATGTAGGTAAGAACAAATATTCTGGAGATAAATGAAGTAGTAAATAAGATTAATATGTAACAAATACATATTCTGATATAGACTTATAAAACAGAGCAAATGCCAAAATATCAATTAGAAAGGCTAAGTTGAACCGAAAGGAGTTCTGTGGGATTCTACATCTACTATAGGAGTTATTCCAAGTAATTTTTAGTCCTGAAATATCATCAAATCTCAATTAATCCATTTCCCCCAAAATTTAATCAGAAAAAGATATTAAAAAAAGAAAAATAATTATTCTCAGGAGATGAGAGCATTTAAAAATAATATGTTGGAATTCCTGCCAATATCATGAACTAAATTTTCATAGAAACCCTTCCAGGTATATTTTTGAAACTCATGGATAAACTGTTAAAGACCAGTTAAAAAATATGGAGAGGACAATGAAAAAGTCTAACATACACACATGTAATCAGCATTCCAGAAAGAGAAGGAAAGGAGATTGAGAAAGAGGCTGGTTATTCTACATAATTCACGAATGATCAGTTCAGTTCAGTCGCTCAGTCACGTCTGACTCTTTGTGACCCCATGGACTGCAGCACTCCAGTCCATGGAGTTGGAGTCGTCCTTCACCAACTCCCGGTGCTTGCTCAAACTCATGTCCGTCGAGTCGGTGATGCCATCCAACCATCTCATCTACAAATCCTTATACCAGGAAGTATAGGGAATTCAAAGTTAAAAACAAACAAAAAAAAAACACTCACCTAGAGAGATGTATGCTAGTAAAAGAACAGAACAAACAAACAAAAGCAAAGCTGTTTAAAACAGTCAAGAGATATGAAAGTTTTAAATGATAGATTTACAAATGATTTCTCAAAATGTACAATGGAAGCCAAAGCCATGGAGTTATCCAATGGGATAACATCTTCAGCGTATGAGACAACAGCTGGTCTACCACAATTGCTATACCCAGTGAAATAATCTTCCAGAATGAAGTGAAAATAAAGACATTTTCAAAGGAATAAAATGAGAAAGTAATTTCCAAAAAATCCTCACTAAAGAAAATTGTAAAGAACGTACATCAGGAAAACAAAAAAGAAAAGAAAATGAATAGAATTGGAAAAGGAAAGAAAATGGTAAACTCCTGGGCAAATCTAAAGAAGTACTCTATAAAAATATAAACAGTATCGAATCTATAGGGCTAACAAAACAAAAATCAAAGTCACCATGATTAAGGAGATCATTAATGGGCTTCCCAGATGGCCTGGAGAATCCTAGGGACAGAGGGGTCTTGTGGGCTGCCGTCTATGGGGTCGCACAGAGTCTGACACAACTGAAGTGACTTAGCAGCAGCAGCAACAGATGGCTTTAGTGGTAAAGAACCCACCTGCCAATGCAGGACACTTAAGAAACTAAGGCTTGATCCTTGGGTCGGGAAGATCCTCTGGAGGAGGAAATGGCAACCCACTCCAGTATTCTTGCCTGGAGAATCCCATGGGCAGAGGAGCCCGGCGGGCTACAGTCCATAGGGCCGCAAAGAGTTGGACACCACTGAAGCAACTTAGTATGTAGCACACACGCAATGGAAATCAAAGCATTTAAAGGTCTTTTTATATTTTCAGAGGACGATATTCATTAATTCTAGATATTGTAACCTTAAGAACGCATGTTTTACATTTAATGACTTCAGGGTAGAAAAGTATTTCCTAAATGAGACATTAAGATGCAAACTATATGAAAATTGTGATTATTTTGACTACATTAAAACAATGAAACCCTTGTAACCAAGAAAAAAGAAAACAAAAAAGAAAGAAAACACAACTTTAAAAGTGAAAATTCAAACCACGAACTGGAAGAATATATCTAGAAAATACACGGAATTCTTAACAATCAATGAGGATAAGACAATCTAACAGAAAACAAATGGATGGAAAATATGAACAGATACTTCATGGAAGAGGAATCATAAATAGCCAAGAAACATGAAAACATGAATGACCATCTTCATTACTGAGGAGGAAAATTCAAATTAAACCACAATGAGAAACACTACTCATTCACCAGATTAGCAAAAATTAATGTTTTGATAAGCACATGTAGCAATGGGGGTCCCTGGGCCCCACTGTGAGGATTGTGAATGGTAAGCAATTTCAGTGAAAAAGTTAGCATATGAATGTTAGTATAAACATTAGAAAATGTTTCACATTTGAGTGTTTTCCTCAAAAACTATGTTTTAACAAAACAGCAAAACTTTAGGTTAAATTGAGGATGTTCTCTGTCACACACATTCACAATGTCAGTGGAATAACAATAACTGTAGCTCCCCTGACTCAAAGTTGAAAATGTCTGTTTGTTTAATTATTTTAGTTTCTGGTTTAGTTTTATAGCATTTCCCCATCATTAATTATATATTACAGCTGCATTATGAAAAATGAAAACAAAATTAGAAATGCTATGCTTCATAAAGTGTAGCATAAAGTTACAGTGGCTCAAATGACAGTTATTTTTGATTGTCCAGTATTGCTCTGTGACTGCACTGAGATATAGCCCACCAGGCTCCTCTATCCATAGAATTCTCCAGGCCAGAATACTGGAGTGGGTAGCCATTCCCTTCTCCAGGGGATCTTCCCAACCCAGGGATCAAACATGGGTTTCCTGCAATGCAAGCAGATTCTTTACCATCTGAGCCACCAGGGAAGCCCATATTGATCTCTGACTCCTTTATCTCTAAAATGTTTGAATTCTGTTACCTTAAAGAGAGGAGTCCCTTGAAAGACTCAACCAGCAGCAAAAACATTTATTCTAAGGAAGGCTGACCTGCAGGAAAAAACAGTATCAGGGCTGAGTGGGAGAAGGGAATGAGTGTGTGTGTTCAATTGTGTCCAACTCTTTGTGACCCCATGGACTGTAGCCTGCCAGGCTCCTCTGTCCATGGAATTTTCTGGGCAAGAATACTGGAGTGGGTTGCCATTTCCTACTCCAGGGAATCTTCCTGATCCAGGGATCGAAACTGTGTCTCCTGCATCTCCTGCATTGGCAGGTAAATTCTCTACCACTGTGCTACCTGAAGCCCAGGAGATGGGAACAGCACCTTAGAAATGCAAAGAAGAGCTCCCCTACACCCATCTCCCAGGCCTAGAAACTTAGATATAGCCACAGCCTATTGATGTCTCCTGGGTCAACCACTATCCCCACTCATACTTACTTCCTCTGTCCCCCAAGCACTAAATTCATTACCCAGAAACTTCTCCATCCTTGCCTCTTCCAGTTTTAACACAAGTTGCATTCTTTCCTGTTAGAAACACAACAGTCACTTTGGTAAGACCCTGTCTTCTCCAATCTAGAGAGCAAAGCACTTACAGAAATGGGAGGTGTACAGATCATATAATCAAAACCTAACACTTTCCTGGGAAAAGGCAATGGCACCCCACTCCAGTACTCTTGCCTGGAAAATCCCATGGGCGGAGGAGCCTGGTAGGCTGCAGTCCATGGGGTCGCTAAGAGTTGGATATGAATGAGTGACTTCACTTTCACTTCACTTTCATGCATTGGAGAAGGAAATGGCAACCCACTCCAGTATTCTTGCCTGGAGAATCCCAAGGACGGGGGAGCCTGGTGGGCTGCCGTCTATGGGGTCGCACAGAGCCAGACACGACTGAAGCGACTTAGCAGCAGCAGCAGCAGCAACACTTTCCTGGGAAGACTGAGCTTTCTAATTATCTCCACCAGACCCCTACTCCTACCCTTGATTCTGCTATAACCAAGATCATCCCAAACTTATGGATGACTTAAAGATTTATAAGCAGAAGACTTCCACAGTATTTTTAAATCTTAAGAACAAGTGACTGACATTTCTAATTGGAAGGTCTTGCATGATCACATTTAAAAAAATTTAATCTTATTTAGTCAGATGAAAAAAATCAGCAATTTTTTAAAAGTATTCATTGAGTCATACTGGAGAACAATGACTAGTATGTGGTTAGAATTAGATTAGTCTGGAGGTAGGGATGGATTTGTTTGGTAAAGGAAAAGGAAAGAAACACGGTACATTACAATAAGGACATTATCCTTAAGAAAATCTGCAGTTGAAGAGAATTAGACAAAATATGGAAAACAGTAAAATAAAGTGTCAAATGATTTAGCAGTGATATTAAGTGACACAGAAATTCAAATGGGAGACAAATCAGCATGATCAGGAGTATTAAGGGAAGACTTCTGAGAATACAGCTAGGGTTTAGGAAATGGATGAATGGATGGGAGCTAAAAAGTCAGAGAGGAGGAAGGAGAGTATTTCTGGTTGTAGATACAGAATATGGGATGAGGCTCAAACACATATGATAAGGATTTCCCCAGTGGCTCAGCATAAAGAATTCACCTGCAATGCAGGTGGGTTCAGTCCCTGGATCTAAAAGGTCCCCTAAAGGAGGGCATAGCAACGAACTCTAGTATTCTTGCCTGGGAAATCCCATGGACAGAGGAGTCTAGTGGGCTACAGTCCATAGGGTTGCAAAGAGTCAGACATGACTGAGCGACTGAACACCCACTCCAAGTCAAGGGAAACAAGGACTATGATGCTGCAACACGAGAGTTTAATGGCTGATCCCAGTAACTGGTCTGACGAGGATATGAAGAGAAGGCCACAAACACCCAGAAGTCTGCCTGTTCTGTTCATTGAACTCATGGAATGTGCATCAAATGCCATCTGATTCAAACAGCAATGGTTTGTACTCTTCCATCTTCTGATACTTTGCTGGCAGCACACACCTTCTGTCATGCCAAATTATTGCAGCCCTGAGTTGTGTAGGAAAATCTGTGGTAGTAAATCATGTCCTCGTCATCCTGAAAGAATTTAGGCATTTGGGATTGATTATTAACAGCTGGAAAGCTGAAAAAACCAGGAGAAAATCATCACCCTCTAAAGCAAAAGTCCCAAAGTCAGTAACCATATAAACATTAATATTAGGCAGTCTCACTGGAACAAGGGCATTCTTTGGCCTCCAGCCATGCACAATTCAGAGTACTTAGTATGTAGGCAAGCCAGAACACAAAAGAAAACATGTCTCTGAAATGCATGTCTCTACATCAAAGAGATACGCAAAGTCTTTAGTGATCCCCACTAGTTCAACACTTAGTGATTTCCTGTCTGTATTCCTAAACCTTAGAAAACGCAAAGCTAACAGGAATTAAGTTACCGAATTCAGTATTTCCCATCTAGACAAGGAGTGAACTGAGATTTGTTCAGAGAGAAACTGAAGGTCATATTCCAGTATACAGAAGATTCATCTTTTCCATCCTATGGACTAGTGACACAGTTTGTAAATTTGAACTTTAAAACAGTTTGAACAGTGCATAGATTTTATAAATTAAGGGTGAGGAAAAGGGAAGTAAAAAGTTACAAAATGAAAACGATTTTGTTTTTCAAGTACTAGTACCTCTCAGGGCTTCCCAGGTGGCCCAGTGGTAAGAATCCACCTGCTAATGCAGGAGACATGGGTTTGATCCCTGAGTTGGAAAGATCCCCTGGAGAGGGAAATGACAACCCACTCCAGTATTCTTGCTTGGAGAACCCCATGGACAGAGGAGCCTGGCAGGCTACAGACCATGGGGTTACAGAGAGGCAGACAAGACTGAAGCAACTAAGCATGCACAATGGTACTTTTCAAGAAATGGGAAGTGTTGAACTTTGGCTATCTTTTAAAAGATAGCCAAATAGCAAATGGAAGAGGCATAGTGCTTCTGATTTTGCTCTAAATTGAGAAAAATCACAAAGATTAGCAGTAATTAACCTCACTTTTCAGTAACTCTAATACTGCCTTCCATTCCACAATAAGAATAGTATAATATTCAATTTCACAATTGAACAACAATATATAACAATAAACTAGCTAAAAGTAGATAATATGCCAAATATTACATTAAATTATTTTAAAACGTTATATGAATTTCCTTTCCCCATTTTACAGATGAAAATTAATCAAATTACAACAGATGCTTGGCTTGGTAAAGTGACCCACTATGGAGGCGGTGGCAGTTTAATCATAAAGTCACATCCAACTCTTTGTGACCCCAGGGACTGCAGCTCACGAGGCTCCTCTGTCCATGGGATTTCCCAGGCAAGAATACCGGAGTGGGTTGCCATTTCCTTCTCCAGGGGATCTTCCTGACCCAGAGACAGAATCTGCATTTCCTGCTTGGCAAGCGAATTCTTTACTACTGAGCCACCTGTGAAGCCCTGACCCACTCTTGACCACAGAGCTAAAAATTGGGAAAGTCAAAAAACAGCCAGGTCTAAGACATGTATTCAATTATGTTATTTTATAAGTTACTTTATTCCTCTACATACTTGTTGATTAATTGATGTGCTCTTCAAGGCAGAATTGGGTTCATTCTAGAGGCTGAGCACTGACTGCTAGCCCAGACATTACATCAAGAAGGGTTACCTGGAGACAAGGGCTAATGAGAAGGTTACCCCAAGGAATACTCAGGGCCACTGCCCTTCATCACCTCAGCTCGACAGAGAAGAGCCTCAAAACAATCATTTAAAAGGAATAAACAAACAAACAAAATACTCCAAACACACCTTATGTGGTGGTGGTGGTGGTATTCTGGGACAGAGTATGAACAGGGGAGTTGGATTTAATAACTTGGTCCATGAAGAATGATTCTGTGATTTTAATGTATTTGATCACTAAGAGATACCCTCTTCAGTATGCACACACATCCTGAATAAAGAATTGACAACAGTGATTTCTTAGACAAGGAATCTTTCACGTGATGATTCTTTTAGAATTACGCTACCCTATAAGTATGCAAAGCTCTCTAATCTATCACTAGATCTGACAACTAATAAGGTTGAGTAGAGGCAGGATATGAATTTAGATATAAATTCATTCCTTGCCTTTGCCAAAGATTTACTTATAAGCCAATACTATTTTATTTTTCTCACTGCTATTTCTATCTCAAGTTATTCACCCCAAATTAAAAAAAAAAAAAACCTATTCTTGAAAAATGAAATTCTAAAGCTATAATTTAAAAACTAACCTCATGGAGTTAAAGGATGTTATTAGCCCTGAGGATAGTGCATTCCTTCTTATCAGTGTTTTATCTGTAAGTCATTCTATATTAACCAGTCCACCAACATTTTAAAGCATATTCTAAAATGATTTCTCTTCCAACTATAAAATAACTTTAGTGTTAGTTTTCATTATAAACTGTGATTTTGAAAAGTCAAAATAATTTAGTTATATGATATATTGGAATTTACTAAAATGCAAGCATAAAAATAACTATTAGACAGTATTTTTCCAAGATCCAGCTCATAGGTCTTATCCTCCATAAAACTTCATCAGAAGTCTTCTTCCCCCCAGTTAACAATTCCCGGCAGGGTCACTGTACCCTCTACAGTTGCCCAATGTCTGTTATTCCTCAAGAAATAGATTGTCACAAACTTTATCATGCAGCAGAATCTCTTGAAGCGCTTGTTTAACTACAGGTTTGCTGGGCCCCAACACTAGAGTTCCTGATTTATTAGGTGTGGGTAGGACATAAGAATTTGCACCAAACAAGTCTCCAGGTGATGCTGTTACTGCTGATCTGGGGACCACATTTTGAGAACTTTTATAGGGTTTCAAAGTCTGTCCTCCACTATGAGACTAGAGCCATAAAGAACAGAGACTGTGCTTGACCCCTATCACGCACTCAGTACATATTTCTGAATAAAAGGAGGCAAACAGGCCTTTGCGATGTTTGATGGAGAACCAAATGGAAGGTGGGAGGCTGAATAACATGGATTTTAGAAAATGAATGGAAAACTTCCTTCACACCTCAAATTTTATTTATACCACTGTCAGTACTCAATATTATGACCTTATAAGTGGTTTTATTTTTTTTAAAAAAGCATCATTTTTTAATGCAACTTTTAAAATCAATATGTGATTGAGCTCCCTCTAAGTCCTTTTCTAAAATATGCTTGTCTGTACTTATTCATTAGTATGAGCTAGAAAATAGCAAGTTGTAGAAAACACTCCTTCCTCTTAATAAAAGGGGTGCTAAAAATAGTATCTAACTCCAAGTATGGTCAGTATATACTTTCAGAAATAGATGTTCTAGAAACTCAAAGTAGTTCAGTGCAGCTTCTATAGGGGGTTATCAGGAGACTAGTTATGAAAAGATTTGAAAAACTGGAAAAATAGGAAGCTGGGGCCAAGGAAGGAAGGGTTTTAAATATAAGACTTAGGAATCTGAACTATTTGAACTTATTTTGGTAAGAGTGGGGTGAAAGTAATATTTTCATTTAGCAATGAGATTAACTTTAAGCAGGGTATATGATTGAGAAGACTAGAAGTAGAGGACTAATGAGAAAGCTATTGAAACGGTCTCCGCTAGAGGTTTTGAGATCTTTGGCAGTCAGAGGATAGAATGAAAACAAAAACAGCAAATGGGCAACTGTTTAGATACAGAGCCAAAGCAAAGGGGAAATTAATTTAAAGGTTTTGCACTTGAGTGATCAAAAAAATCAGGGTGCCATTTAAGATTTAGAAAGACCAAAAAGATAGAATTAATTTACTTGAAGCTAATGAATCTTAAGCTTCAGGGTCACCTATCTATAGGACTTCTTTCAGAACCCAGAGTGGGGGAACCCCAGCAGTGTGTTCACATAGTCATATCTTCTTGTAAAACTTGCAAAAGTCATTTCTATCTTGATCGTTAAGCTTCTAAATCTTTCTGCTCCAGTTTTTCCTTCGCCATACTCCCCCTCACACCAGGTGACAACAGAGCGACAGTGGTCATTTTTATTTAACATTTGGTATTCTTTTTCTTAACTGGCACTCCTTGAATTTTATTAGCTTTAGACCCTGAAAAACCTCCATCTGACTCTGCAGGAAAAGTTTCTAGTGGTGGGGAAGGTATGTTCACTTTTATTCTTGGACTTTGATGTGCTGCCCAGAAATTCAGGTGGAAAAAGTCCAGCATGGGTTTAAATATCCAACTGAACAGTTGGGTCGAGGGAAATAAACGAGAATACTTGATGAGATCACCAAAAAAGAGAAGGTAGACAGAGGGGAGAGGACTTAAAATAGAATTTCTGCACCTTGGTGGCAGAGAAAGGAAGAAATTGGGAGAGAAGGAGAGGATGGAACTATCAGAATGGAAAGAAAATAGTACAGTTAAATGAAACAGATGTCAAGGGAAGAAAGAATCATAATAAAGTAAGAATGGAGGCAGTACTCTGTGCTGAAAAGACAAAGGATGGTGCTAACATGGAGCTAGCAACTTTAGAGGACAGGGCCTCTGTACTGGTAATCACTGGAAAGAAGCATATGACTAGATAGGGAAGAAGTTTACAATGTCCTTCATTAGGTCCCATGGAAGCATAAAGAACAGCAGTTTGCCTAACCTCTTTTAAGGGAAATGGAAGTAAAATATGCTTATGTTCCCATGATAAGAACTTTACAGAATCATTCAAACATCTCAAGAAGATGACTAAATATGACTCCCATTTAATGGATGAGGAAACATCAGAAGTCACATCACCTAGCAGAGCTGGAATTCAATTCTGGTTTTGCCTGATTCCAAGTTCTCAGCCTTATGCTTACAAGCACATCTTAATAGCAAGTATCAATCTATTTGCACTATTATTAACAGTATTATTCAAATTATTATCTGAAATTTAGAATTAAAAGAAGCTTGGTTCTGATTTTAAGAATATTTTTGAGATTCCTCTTCAATTCAGAGATAAAAATCACATATAAATGAACATTATAAAATACACACTATTACTACATTTATATTTTATGTGTTTATTTTTATTTAAAAAATATTCTGATAAAATTTGTGAACATGTTAAAAGACTATGATTTCAATGGATTAGTTTTCCTTATTTATAGTTTCCCAATCAATAGATTCCAAAAAACAAAATAATTTCAAAATATAATTTCAAAAAAGTGGAAGGTATATATTTACCAGAGAAAGTTTCTAACTATAATCTATTATTTGAATGTATTTTCAAAAAGTAATACACAGTAAGCATTTTACTCCTCTCATTATATTTGTATAATGTTTATTAGTTTTCATCAAAACAAAGCTATATTTAAATATTCCTTTTTGATTTGGTGGGCTGATTCTTCATATTTTAGGAATATTTTACTTATGTTCACAGTCCAATTTTACTATTTAACACATTAATTAATATATTATGTACACTGTGCTAAAAGATATACTGAACAAATGCCAGCAGTTATTAACAAACCCTTTAAATTAAATCTATGAAATAAATTTAGCAGCAATTACCTTAAATGATACATTTTCCCTCAATTTTAAAAATAACTTTCTTCCTCAGATGTTTATTGAGATTATTATATTGTACTTGCTGTATCTAAAGACAGCAAGAGACTTAGTCAAATAAAATTAGAAAGCAAATTTTTACAAGTATTTTAATTTCTTAAAATAACACTTCACTATTGAGTGAAATTTCAGGCTAGCAGCTGCAGGCTCAGGCATAAAATGGAAGAGGGAGAGAAAAACCAAAGAAGGCCAGGAAGTTATGAGAGAGGACCTAAGCCTTTACTATGACTAAAGTTTTAACATGGAACTTTATCTTCAAATACTATTACTTAACTTGCTCTTTTTATGTCCATTAACTCTTTAGTTACCTTCTTTAATTATATAAAATTGATACTAACTTTAAAAATGCTTTAAAATCATATAATCTATAGTTTTTAGACTTCTCTTTGCTAAGAAACATCACCCTGTAACCATTTGTACTGATTATCATTTTGTTAGGGTCAGTCACAATATTCATAAACACATTGAACAAAATTAAAAAGTTAAAAATACTAAGTGTACATAAGGGTGTGGAAACAACTGGAACTTCCCTATAATGTTACTGGGACTGTAAAGTCATACAACCACCTTGGAAAACTGGCACAGTCTTCAACAAGCCAAAGCCTACTATATGTCCCAGGCTTCCCAGTTTCGGAATATACCTAAACAGAAATAAACGCTTGTGTCCACCCTGATACAAGAATAATCATAGTCAAAGGAATCCCAAACTGGAAACAAACCATAAAGCCCATCTATGCGATAATCAATAAACAAACTGCAATATATCTATACAATGGAACACTATTCAGAAATAAAGAGAACTAACTAAGATACAGAAAACAACACGATTAAATTTCAAAACCACTATGCCAACACAAAGAAACCAGACATAGAAGAGAACCTTCTTTATGATTCCATTGATATAAAGTTCAGGACAGGCAAAATCCTCTGTTACAATGGTCAGAAGTGGTTTTGGGTGGGGCAGGGTAGGTAAGTATTCTACTGAGAACCACAACCTACAATGATACAAATGTTCCATACTGACCAGGACAGGGAATATAAATAGGTAAAAAATTCCCCCATCTAGTTGTGCACTGAAAATGAGTATATTTCCTTGTATTTAAATTATACCTCATTTTTTAAGAGGAAAAAATGTGTTATAAAAAGAAAGAAAAAAAGAACTTCAGCTTGCTTCTTAATCTTACAAAGCAGAGTTAGTATATGCATGTTCTGATTTTCCTCTTAGGGTCATTGCTTATAAAAATGAAGCAGTCAACAAGATCATACAACAGAGAACATCTTGAAGGATAGTATAGCACATATTTACAAAGAGTTCAACACCATGGCTAGCAACAGTGGAGATGAAAGGTGTTATCATATTTAGTTCTCTCAGCTGCAGTTCTTAAGAATTGGAAACATTCTAATCAGTTTCTACTAATTCTGGTATCTCTCCCTTACTCTTAAACCCCAAGGCTTCCCTATGCTGTTAGCAGCTTCACTCTTGACCCCTAACTGCTTGCTAGGTCAATCTACTAACACACCTTGTCTCTTGTCATTTCTTTCACAGTTACCTGAATAGATGCTGGCTCAATATCTCCTGCCTGTGGACATAAAAATGTCATGCAGAATCACCTCCAAGCGGGTGGAGAGTTAAAAGGACACTACAAATGAAATTAACAACAGAGAAAAATGCCAATATATCTGACTACAGGAAAATATTAAAGCCCCTATGCTTTTGAACTGTGGTGTTGGAGAAGACTCTTGAGAGTCCCTTGGACTGCAAGGAAATTCAACCAGTCCATCCTAAAGGAGATCAGTCCTGGGTGTTCATTGGAAGGAGTGATGCTAAAGCTGAAACTCCAATACTTTGGCCACCTCATGTGAAGAGTTGACTCATTGCAAAAGACCCTGATGCTGGGAGGGATTGGGGGCAAGAGGAGAAGGGGACGACAGAGGATGAGATGGCTGGATGGCATCAATGACTCGATGGACATGAGTGAACTCCGGGAGTTGGTGATGGAACAGGGAGGCCTGGCATGCTGTGGTTCATGGGGTCGCAAAGAGTCAGCATGACTGAGTGACTGAACTGAACAGAACTGATACATTAACAGCACCATTAACAAAAGGCAAGTAATTAACTTGAAAAAAAAAAGTTAGACACATGTACAATAAATAGAGAAATAACAACATTTATAAAGAAATCTTACAAATCAATGAGAAAAAAAGGAACACCTTACTAGATAGACTAGAAAGGCAATTGGGTGAAGCATAATTGGCAAATTCACATGTGAAGATGTTTAAACACTGCAGAAATTTTAAAAAAAGTATATAACAGTTAAAACAATGAAGTAATTTTTTTTTGCCTGTAAAATGACCAAAATTAAAAGTGGCAATTATAGCTTGGACTGGCCAGTGTGACAGGGAATGGAAACAGACCAGGAGGTAATGTACAGGGATGCAAAGAGAGATCGGGTATAGAATTCAGTTTAGCAAAACTGTACCGAAAAACCAAGAGTACCAAAAAACCCTAGATAACTATACCTTCTAACTTAGAATTTCCACACTTTTCACACAGATACTGATATTCAAGTATCATTTATAACACCAGTGCTTATACAGCTTTTAAATGAAAGCAATCTAAATGCTCAACAACAAAAAGGGTTGGTGAAATAAGTATGGTCCAGTTAAAACACCGTGTCGTGACTAAGAAATTATATCTAGAATAAAATTATTAAAAAAATAAGATGTTCTCCATGCATTTTTAATTTAAAAAAGGTTACAAAACAGTATGTACAGCAGAATTCTTTTTTTTTCTTAGTGTTTAAATATGTAAAGATGACAACTAAAAAAATACTGAAGGTTTTAATAGTGCTGATCTCTGGATATCATAATGGACTTCCCTGGTAGCTCAGCGATAAAGAATTCGCGTGCAATGCAGAAGCCACAGGAGCCACAGGTTCAATCCCTGGGTTGGGAAGATCCTCCAGAGGAGGAAATGGCAACCCATTCCAGTATTCTTGCCTGGAGAATTCCACGGACGGAGGAGTCTGGTGGGCTGAGTCCATGGGGTTGCAAAGAGTCAGACGTGACTGAAGTGACTTTGCACACAGGGCAGCTGTATATTAGGATTATGAATGCTGTCGTTGCATTCTCTGCATTTTCTAAATCTTGTACAGTAATAATGATACTCATGTGTCTAAGGCACTTAGTTGTGTCCGACTCTTTGCAACCCTATGGACTGTAGCCCGACAGGCTCTTCTGTCCATGGGATTCTCCAGGCAAGAACACTGGAGTGGGTTGCCATGCCCTCCTCCAGGGGGTCTCCCCAGTCAAGGGACTGAAGCTGCATCTCTTAAGTCTCCTGCAATGGCAGGCAGGTTCTTTACCACTAGAGCTACATGGAAAGTCACTCAGCAATACAAATGTTATTTAAAACACTAATTATCTTTAAATGTCTTAAGAATTTGATAGAATTTAAAGTCAGAAGGAGCCTCTTTTTTTCCTTCTCTCATTAACAATGGGATACTAAAACAAGGCCATTGCCTCCTGCTGTAACCTTGCATGCCCAAAGATATTCACAGTAGAAAAACCTTCCTCCCGATACCTCCTTTTCCCTACTGCACCCAACCACCAAGCTGACACTATCTTTTCCCCATTTAAAAAATCTCCATAGTAAAATAAATTGAGCAAGGAAGTATTTTAAACTGTCAGCTTAATGGTGCACACAGGAGTTACGGTTGCTCTCAGTTCAAGGAAATTTTAATGAATAAAGTAGCTCAAAAATTTAAAAAAATTCTCAAACTATAAATGGAAAACTTGTTCAGTTTCTCAGAGCTTGTTTACTGCCAGGGGAGTCACTCAATTTAAAATTCTTCACAAAGAATGACTTGTATATGACTAGATTACTCTGAGTTTGGGTAACTCATGAATATAGCTGAGAGAAAAGCAGTACAGAATGGGAGAAGAAATGTACAGATGAGTATTTACTCTCCCTGGGTGTGAGAGTCTACATCCATAAAATTAGGGATAGGCATTAGTTAATCCAAAAATCCCTTTTGTACTCCAAGTGTCTGGTTCTAAAGATATACTTGTATCCACATAAAGTCTAAAAGAATGAAGAATTATAACCCAATAATAATGTCATTTTCCAGAAAGATATAGGTGATTTAGGAAGAAGACAAAGAAAGAGGAAGTTCATAAAAGATTTATCATTAAAACATCACAATCCTTAAAGGAGATAAAATTTGGAAAAGACATTACAAAGTCTAAACATTATCACAGGATATGATGAAATATGTGCTGAAATAACACCTGCATCAAAGTTTTCTTGGTCAAAGGAAAAAAAAGTGTTAATCATTAAGACATTTTTACTAGAAGAAAAGAAAAAAGAGAAAGCAACGATACCTTGGTCTGCATTATAGACAAAATAATCCTTTCTAAGGATACTGGGAATGAGAAACAAAAGAATGTGTAAATGGAAGGATAAAAGGATGTCACAGACAGATTTGTAAATTGTGTGTGTGTGTGCATGTCTCTACTTATATCTATATGCAGATACCCCTCAAAAGTATAACTCCACTGCAAAACCAGAGTTGGCTGAGTGTAGATACACCCCGTTCCAATCAAAACAATAGCTGTGAGCCTTTAATGGGAGTCTGCTTGCAGTTTTCTTCCTATAAGAATATTTTTAGATGTAACAGTCCTTCCTAGAAGAAAAGTAATAGACTTAACAACTTGCAGGTATCATTGCTAATATTTTACGAAGAGCAATTGAGAACTAACATTATGATGCCAGGTTTGAGGTACCCTTCCACATTTTTATCCCTGCATTCTAGTAATTTCCTGAATTCTCTTTATGTAAAGCAATCATTTCCTACTGGTTCATCAGACAATATGTGTTGTGGGCTTAGAAACAGGTGCATAAATGCCAGCAGTTGAAGATGATGCTATAAAGTCTTATTCCAAAAGAGCTGGCCAAGAACCATTTACACTAGAATCTCTTAAAGTGAGTATTGAGAAATGCAAATCTTGAATCTTACGTCCAATTTACAGAACAGAACCATGAGGGGTACAGCCCAGGCATCTGCAGTCTTAATAATCTCCCTAGGCGATTCCGATCTGTTTAAATTTTAAGAATCATCAGCTTGCATCAGTTTTGTGTATGACTATTTCCTAAGTAACTGGGTTACCTTTATTATTAAAATGTGTTTATTCTTCCTAAATATAACTTATAAAGCACAAACATCATGTCATTTACTTCTCATATAACATGGTTCAATAAGGACAGGGATTGTCACTCGTGTCCCATTTTAGAGCCATCATTCAGCCAGCAACTGATGGCCCATAACTCTAAACTTCATGCTCTTACAACATACAACAAATGTTAATAAAAGTTATCAAGACACTGAAGAATGCCATCTCCAACTGTGGAATCAAAGGCAATGGGAGAAACATTTATAGATTTAAGGCTATTTAAACAGCTCAAAACTCATACCCTGCTGACTGTAGATCTAAAGTCAGCTCCAACTAATAGGATGAAGATATCACGGCTTCTACGTAAGGAGGCAGTCTACGAATCATTCTGGAAACATTTCTGTATCTGTGAGTATTTACTGTTGGGCAGCACATTAGGTGCTGTAGAGAAAACAAAAACCACACTCCCTGTTCTCAGAGAATTTAGTCTAGAAAAGTTAGGAGGCTGCTGTAAACAGGCAGACAGTGTTTGTACAAACACATACTTTGAATGCATCTCATCATAATCTCTAAATTCATTGATAACACCTGGAAGCATTTCCTTGCACCTTGTTGGTCTCTGCTTTGGGGGGAATGTGGATTATCTCAGCAGCTGGGCATCATTTTTCATACTATTATAAGAAAAGTACATTTCCAAAGTGAGATTTCTTTGTAAGTTTCTCTGTCATCCTTGTGAAGAATCAAATGGTTTAATTATTAAGTTCTTGACAGAATATCTCAATTTTCCTAGTACCCTTAAATAATTTCCTACAAGTAATTGGGTGTTTTAACTATATATAGCTTCTTGTCACTATTCCACTAAAAAATATTAGTGTTATGTTAAATAAAGATGTATTAAACCTGAGTATTTTTCTGAGTTATTTCAACAATGATCAAAGCCAATGAGTTTGTCCTTCCAGCTGGAATCCTCATTTCCTTTCTAAAAGACAAACCCGAATAAGCAAGAAGAAAATGAAATGATCGCACTAACAAAATGTATTAACAGTCGATCTCTAACCATGACCATGTCAGCAAACCACCTATCCTTTTATTTCATTCTATCTCGTAGGACCTCCATCCCTTTTAGCTTTTTCTATGATCCCAAAGGTCTATAGAGATTGGGTCCTTTTTGTGGTTTTTCCCAGAATCCCTGAAGAATTCTTAAGCCTACTCATCTGCTTACCTGTGTTCCCCTATTTCCATGGAAGAAATAACACTGGACTCTGAGAACCAGTGTGCTATGTTTAAGTCCCACTTCTGCCTTTCATAAACATGTGACTAAGTCAGGCCACTTAAAGTGAGCAAGCCACTGTGGGTATCAGTTCAGTTCAGTCGCTCAGTCGTGTCCGACTCTTTGCGACCCCATGAATTGCAGCACGCCAGGCCTCCCTGTCCATCACCAACTCCCAGAGTTCACTTAGACTCACGTCCATTGAGTCAGTGATGCCATCCAGCCATCT
>NW_011494942.1:2283834-2290048 GCF_000754665.1 Bison bison bison
CCTCTGTCGTCCCCTTCTCCTCCTGCCCCCAATCCCTCCCAGCATCAGGATCTTTTCCAATGAATCAACTCTTCGCATGAGGTGGCCAAAGTACTGGAGTTTAGCTTTAGCATCATTCCTTCCAAAGAAATCCCAGGGCTGATCTCCTTCAGAATGGACTGGTTGGATCTCCTTGCAGTCCAAGGGACTCTCAAGAGTCTTCAACACCACAGTTCAAAAACATCAATTCTTCGGTGCTCCGCTTTCTTCACAGTCCAACTCTCACATCCATACATAACCACTGGAAAACCATAGCCTTGACTAGACGGACCTTTGTTGGCAAAGTAATATCTCTGCTTTTCAATATGCCATCTAGGTTGGTCATAACTTTCCTTCCAAGGAGTAAGCATCTTTTAATTTCATGGCTGCAGTCACCATCTGCAGTGATTTTGTGGGTATCAGGTGAGATTAAAACATGAGAAACCATTTTTTAATATTAAGAGCTCTACAAATGTGAAAATGGAAATGCAATCAAACATTTCCCCAAATACCAACAGAACATTGGTGGTTTCCTATAGACATGTGTAATAAAAGAAGACCTGTACTGGTCTAGTCCATCTGATGGGTAGATGGAGCTTCTGGTATGCTGTAAAGCCGCAGTAGAATGAAAAAGAGATGGCAGTCACCTTTCCTACTGGCTGTGCCCAGGACATTTGGGAGACCTCCCTCTAGTGTTGGTAAGAACGAAAGGTAGGCAGGGTGAATTTTAAAGCCTGAGGCAGCACAATGGATTTGATGCCTCCTTCAGACACTGTGTTCTTTGTAGACAATAAGACAACATCCTCTCCCAAACAGCAGACATTCAATAAGCACTTGTTGATTGATTGGTCTCTGCATTCTTGGCACTCACTGGAACAGTGATTAGCCAGCAGAGACTGTAAAAACACCCACATTTTGATAATAACCTAAATATCTGCATACTGTGAATGAGGAGGCTGAATGAAAAAATTATGTGAAAACAGAAAGTCAGCTCCCTACATCTCTCTCCTTTATCATTTTCTCTTGGCAGAAGCAGGACTTTTAACAGTGGTATATCTGGGCATCTTAAGGCAAATGAAGGATGGAGCACTGCCCTGCTCCTGGGGGGGCTTTTGGTCTCTATATATGCTGTCCAATGAATCAATCAGTGATGCTGTTCATCACTCAAGTATGTGCTCCTCTCTGGCAGCTCCCAGCCTGTGCCTAGTGAGCAAAGCACAGTGTTTTACAGCTAAACTAAAAATCAGATCTCTTCTATACTGCTTTTCCCCAAGGCTGGCAAAAAAATATATTTTTGTTGTTTGATGGCTGCATGTCTAAGAACACACACACACACACAGAGTCATTCATTTGGTGGTCGGGCCCAATTGGCTGGGATGACTAAGAAAAACTACATTTGCAACCATTTGTTTAAAAAAAAAATAGCACAAGTGGAGTGAAATTGGTGTTTTCTGCTCAGGTTATCTGCCAGGTTAAGAATGCCTTCCTCCCTGCTTTTTAGAAAGCAGGGTGGGGATCAAGTATAGATATAAATTCCTATTAAACATTTATTTTAAGAAACAGACTAGCTATATTTTAAAAACAGGTGATGAAATTACAGTTGCTGAGCATTTTTATTTGATTTAGTATTCTAAGATGCTTATGTTCTATTTAAATGCTAGACTTTTGGCATTTGGCTATGGCATAAGCATCAGAATGGCCACAAGAAAATAACATAGAGATTCTGGGCCAGGAAATACTGTTTCTCTTGCCTAAACCTTTTTCAGCTGTAGTATAGCCAGGTACACATGGCTTTGTGTTTGCTGACATTTTCAGGGACTAGTTGGGGAAAAAAAGGTGGAATTTTTTTTTTCCTAAATCTCTCCTCCTTATCAAAGCCCTCTCAGTCCTACCGTGTCTTAATGAGTCCTAATTTAAATTTTAAAAGAATTTTGGAAAAGATAACAATACAAAACAAGGTCCAACAGTAAGACACATCAATAGCCTTGGCAGTTAAACCCTGATGCAGGTTTCCTGGTTTAATTCCTATGTAGACAAAGGGCATAAAAATTATTGGTTTTCTGCATTATATTCTCTTGTTAATATCTGTGACATCCTTTTTTTGGGTTAATCAGACACCAGGAAAGGAGATCACCTTCAACCCCTTGCCTTCCCTTAAGGAATCCACCATATCAATCTAGCAGGATAAGAGGACAATCTGTTTTAAAAGACTTTGAGGATAGTTGTTTTCAAAACTAACCTCTGTCTTTCCTGTTTTTTTTTCCCCCTTAATTGGGTACAGAGCAGAGAGGACCCACTTGGAGAGAGGTTAATCTATTACTTGAACAGCAGCAGCCATTTATCAAGTCTTGTGATAAATGATTACATAAAGGGTCTAGGCCTCACAAAAACCTTATGGAGTAGATATCACAGGTCCTATTTTACTCTTGAAGAAACTGAGACTCAAAGAGGTTTGGAAACTTGTCCAAAGTCAGTTAGTTAGTGAACACAAAGATATCAAAAAATAAATCCTTTATAGTCTTGCTTGGGAACTCCTAGAGAAACCACCTGCCAAGGCAGGTTAGGCACAATAGAGGTGGATTTAAACTCCGCGTCGGGGAGATCCCCTGGAGGAGGGCATGGCAACCCACTCCAGTATCCCTGCCTGGAGAATCCCATGGACAGAGGAGCCTGGCAGGCTGCTGCAAAGACTCGGACATGAGTGAAGTAACAGCACACATGCACGCACGTGTGGCGTTAGTTTAAGTGTAATGAGTGCAATGTCAGCAAATAAACTGGAATGAAAATGCTGTTATAAAGTCAGAGGAACAAATGAATCTTTAAGAAAAATGTAGCTAAGACTCAAACTTCGAAGCATTTACCACCCTTTATGAATGTTCCTTTAGCTTATAGTCTGAATAGAAATGAGTAGGAAAAAATGCTTAAATTTATTATGTACTCATATAACACCATGTACATATAATCTACACAATTTTTTTAAAGGTTTTATATTAAGAAACCATAATTAAAATTAGGATAAATGCTTAGTTTATTAATTGTCAGTCTTTTCTCTGTACCTTGCCTTCAGAACTATACAATTTAATTTAACTATTTACAGAGGTATTTCTTTCATCTCATGAGAATATAATCACATAATCCCATACATTGCAACTGTTTCCTTTTAATTGTAAATCATGGCTGTACTTGAAAATTAGTCTATTATCACAGGAGATCTATCAATTTGATGGGGAATGTATTTGCCAACTAGAATGAAAAAAAGTTAATAAACATTAATAAGCATCTTAAATCAATCATTCCTTTACTCTTGATGTGCTGGTGGATATCAAGATTAATAAATCAGTCCAGACGAATCAAGGGAGGCACACAGAGAGGCAGCTTGATGCCACGTGTAGTTAAGAAGAAAGATGCTTATAAACAAATTGGAAGATAAGGATGAGGCACTAGACTTGCAGTGAAATGATTTGTAAATTAAACAAAATAAATCTAGATAGTCATCCACATTGGTTCCTTATGTACCACTGGTGATAAAAGCTGGAGGAGAAAACAAAATGCTCGGTCAGGATAAATCATAACTGTTGGCAGCACACTGTGCAAGTTAAGAACACGGACTTCAGAGTGGGCCTGCTCCGGTTTCAATCCAGGCCCCACAACGTCTGTTTTGTCACTTTGTCATCTCTTAACCTTCCTGTGCTTTAATTTCTCTAAGTGTAGAAGGGAAGTTAGTATTATCTGTCTCACAAAGTTGAATTAAATGAGTTGATATTTTGTTAAGGGCTTAGAATAGCATCCAACATACAATAAGCAATGAGTGATTATTAAATAAATGATATCACTGGCTACTTGCTATCACTTTACATAGCCCTAGTAAAGTGTTCTAGGGCTTTCTCTGTACAACCACTTTACTGAGGAGAACTGGGAGAGTAAAACACCCCTGCAATATTTAAGTCATTTTCTTGCTATTAACACAGAGTTGAATTGATTTCTTGGGTAGAAATTAAAATTTTTGTTTATCATATTAAAAATAAAAACTCATCATGTTATGTTTAAAACAAATATTACCGAGGCAAGCATTTTGTTACTGGCAAATACAGACAGACTGTTGTTATACAAATACAGTCATTACAAAGGCACCCAGATAATCAATACCTTGTATATCTACTGAAATACAAAGCTTTTGTATAAACACACTTATCAGAAACCCATCAGCAGTGATCTACTTTTGATTACTATATGACAAATGGTCCAGAGAAGCATCAAAAATTCTATTATCTCATTTAGGACAAGTCTCAAGAAAAAGAATGAGTGGGGAAGCCAGATACATTATTTGCATATACAACAGCATGTCCAATTAACCACTTTGCTGACAGAGATTCATTTATTATTCATCTTATTCCAGCATATGTTAATACTTTGAGAGTAGACATGAAAAAATGACTGATACAGCACATCGAATTTTGGAAATGTTAAGTAAGGACTTCAAGGAAGTGCATAGCTTAGAGTGTTGAGAAATATTCTGTTATTTCAATTTTGGAAAGATGTAATATAGAGAATTATTAATTTACAGTGAGTAGGCTCAAAGAGTCTAAAATGGCAAGACTTTCAGAAATCAATATGAAATATAAAATATGTAGACTACTAAATAGTGTTCTGCAAAGCAACTACAAAGTTTAATTTCTATAATATACCTTCCAGATAAAAATCACCAGAGGCATTTAAACTAGTCATGCGTTGGTATTATTTCTCTATACCAGCTTGTAATATAACTTATAATTGAAAAGTATAACTACATATAAAATGACATAGATATGAACGAGAGCATTTTTCTTGAAATATCCAAAAGAGAAGTTCCTCAGGAAAATGACATATTTCTTTAAAAGGTCCTGCTGCTTACCCAAATAAAAGTGCTAATTGAATAGTATATGAGTACCAGGACAGTGAGTTTCCATTTTTGCCCTAAATGCATTTTCAGAACATCATCACAATCACTCATAACAATGTGCTTCATGCTGTGGAACTACATGGATAATGCAATCTTAATGTAAAATTAAGATGAATTAATGTAAAATTAAAATGAATTCAAAACCATTTCAGCGTTAAGAAGCATCAGAAATACCACTTTTCTTTTCTAGCAGTTCTGAATCTTGTAGTCATGATGACTAAATGGTAACTAATAGCCAAGACAGACTGAACCACATAAATAATTACATGCACCAAAGTTAGTCCAATGGCAACTCAAACAATCAAAATAACTGTCAGAAGTAGTGTCCAAGTTAGTGATGTCACTGCCTGTATTCTACCACACATGAAAAATCACTGCCTTATCATTTATTAAAAAGGTCTATTTCTTTCTCAATGATCATTTTCCAAGATATAGCATAATACTTATTCATCAATTTAGTTACATGGGAAAACAAGTCACCAAATATGTACATGAACACAAAGTCCATAACCTTGCTTTTAAAAACTGTGGGTCACATTATATAATACATTTATACTGGAGATCCCATAGCCAAAAAAGATATAATATACTGAGTTTTGCAATGAAAATGTCTACAAGATTCATAGAAGCTTCATGTAAAACGTAACATGTACATAACCAAGTATCTTGACTGCACTCTGGAGAAAAACCTTTCTACCTCAGTTCCAATTCAAAAATCCACAGATATTAAGTTCATACAATAGACATAGTAGGTTCTTCTTGGCTGCCTGTATAGCTAGTGATTAAAAAGAAGTTTGTCCAGGAATCATCATTTTAGTCATAAAGTGTTTTATCATTATTACATGGCTAATATTACATTATTTATCACTGCCTGAGTATAGTGCTTTATGCTGAACTTTATAATGGTCCTTATTTTTTAATCCATCCCCCCTTACTATTACTTTTCAGCTAAATATCAAAATGCAATATTAAGTAAAAGTTCTTCTACCTGAATGGAAACATAAATTTCATATCTATACTCACCTGAAATTCTTAACAACTATTTGAGTTAACTATCTTTTTTGATTAACTTTATTCTTGATGAGGGAGAAGGCAATGGCACCCCACTCCAGTACTCTTGCCTGGAGAATCCCATGGATGGAGGGGCCTGGTGGGCTGCAGTCCATGGGGTCGTTAAGAGTCGGACACGACTGATCGACTTCACTTTCACTTTTCACTTTCATGCATTGGAGAAGGAAAGGGCAACCCACTCCAGTG
>NW_011494942.1:2291138-2291708 GCF_000754665.1 Bison bison bison
TGCCAGCAAATTTGGAAACCTCAGCAGTGGCCACAGGACTGGAAAAGGTCCGTTTTCATTCCAATCCCAAAGAAAGGCAATGCCAAAGAATGCTCAAACTACCGCACAATTGCACTCATCTCACACGCTAGCAAAGTAATGCTCAAAATTCTCCAAGCCAGACTTCAACAGTACGTGAGCTGTGAAATTCCAGATATTCAAGCTGGATTTAGAAAAGGCAGAGGAAACAGAGATCAAATTGCCAACATCTGCTGGATCATTGAAAAAGCAAAAGAGTTCCAGAAACACATCTATTTCTGATTTATTGACTATGCCAAAGCCTTTGACTGTGTGGATCAGAACAGACTGGAAAATTCTGAAAGAGATGGGAATACCAGACCACCTGACCTGCCTCTTGAGAAATCTGTATGCAGGTCAGGAAGCAACAGGTAGAACTGGACATGGAACAACAGACTAGTTCCAAATTGGGAAAAGAGTACGTCAAGGATGTATATGATCACCCTGCTTATTTAACTTATATGCAGAGTACATCATGAGAAATGCTGGGCTGGAGGAAGCACAAGCTGGAAT
>NW_011494942.1:2291808-2292921 GCF_000754665.1 Bison bison bison
TGATTGAATTCCAGAAGTCACACATTTACACACATTACTGGTTGAATCAGAACCAGAATTCCTGATTTCAAGATCTGGTTTTTCCTACTACATATGTATTCACTCTGAAATCTCTTACAATTTTTTAAAAGTGTATTTTATCATGGTAAGAACACTTAACATGAGGTTTACCCTCTTAGGAAAATTTTAAGCGTACAATACAGTATTGTTAATTGTAGTCACAATGTTGTACAGAAGATCTGTAGAACTTACTCGTCTTGTGTAATTGATACTTTATGCCTGTTGACTAGAAACTACTTCATTTCCTCTTTTCTCCAGCCCTAGGAACCACCATTCTGTCCTCTAATTCTATGGATTTGATTGTTTTAGATGTTTCATATAAGTGGAATCATGCAGCATTTTTCTTTCTAAGACTGGCTTATTTCACTCAGCGTAACACCCTCAAAGTTTATCCATGTTGCAACATACTACAGAATATCCTTCTTTTTTAAGGTTGAATGCATATTCCACGTTTTCTTTATATATTCAATCCAAATCACAGTATGATATCACCTAACGCCTGTTAAGATGGCTGTTATCAAAAAGACAAATTTTGACAAAGAGGTGAAACTGGAACCCATATACACTATGAGTAGGAATACAAAATGCTACAGCTACTGTGAAAAATAGTATGGGTGTTAATCAAAAAATTATAAATACAACCATTGTTTGATCCAGCAACCCCATTTCTATCTATTTATCAAAAACAATTGAAATTAGGATTCTGCAGATGTCATCACTCCCATGTTACTGTAACATCCTTCACAATATCAAAATGTAGAAACAAATTTTTTTAACAAACATTTTTTGGGGGCCTATTATCATCTGAGCACTTAACAAATCCATGGTCCTATTTATTCTTCATGGAGATGTAACTCATTGTATTTTCATTTTATAGGTTGAAAAATTGCACTCAATATGCCAGCAAATTTGGAAACCTCAGCAGTGGCCACAGGACTGGAAAAGGTCCGTTTTCATTCCAATCCCAAAGAAAGGCAATGCCAAAGAATGCTCAAACTACCGCACAATTGCACTCATCTCACACGCTAGCAAAGTAATGCTCAAAATTCTCCA
>NW_011494942.1:2293021-2293595 GCF_000754665.1 Bison bison bison
TACATCATGAGAAATGCTGGGCTGGAGGAAGCACAAGCTGGAATCAAGATTGCCGGGAGAAATATCAATAACCTCAGATTCGCAGATGACACCACCCTTATGGCAGTAAGCGAAGAAGAACTAAAGAGCCTCTTGATGAAAGTGAAAGAGAAGAGTGAAAAAGTTGGCTTAAGGCTCAATATTCAGAAAACTAAGATCATGGCATCTGGCAAATAGATAGGGAAACAGTGTCAGACTTTATTTTTTTGAGCTCCAAAATCATTGCAGATGGTGACTGCAGCAATGAAATTAAAAGATGCTTACTCCTTGGAAGAAAAGTTATGACCAACCTAGACAGCATATTAAAGATCAGAGACATTACTTTGCCAACAAAGGTCCATCTAGTCAAAACTATGGTTTTTACAGTAGTCATATATGAATGTGAGAGTTGGACTATGAAGAAAGCTGAGCACCAAAGAATTGATGTTTTTGAACTGTGGTGTTGGGAAAGACTCTTGAGAGTCCTTTGGACTGCAAGGAGATCCAACCAGTCCATCCTAAAGGAAATCAGTCCTGAATATTTTTTGGAAGGACT
>NW_011494942.1:2293695-2296834 GCF_000754665.1 Bison bison bison
GAAGAACTGACTCATTGGAAAAGACCCTGATGCTGGGAAAGATTGAAGGCATGAGGAGAAGGGGACGACAGAGGATGAGATGGCTGGATGGCATCACTGACTCAATGGACATGAATTTTGAGTAAGCTCCAGGAGTTAGTAATGGACAAGGAGGCCTGGCGTGCTGCAGTCCACGGGGTCGCAAAGAATCGGACTCGACTGAGGGACTGAACTGAAGTGAGGTTGAGAAAACAGTCTTAGGGAGGATAAGGAAGTTAGTGAATTTATATAAGGTGAGAAATTGGCAGTGGCCAAATTTTCACATAGATAATGATTTTGAGAATTATCTTCACCAGACCGAGCTGCCTCAACTACTTTTGTTAATACATTAGTGTGAACTTAAATCAGTGAATCCCCTGCCTTAAATACATTTGCAAAATAAGCCTTATTTCTATTTGAAAAATAAAAAGCTCTGTTTTTGTTAGAGGAAATATATGCAGCTACTTGGTGGAAAGCAATTGTGTAAGGAGCTCTTTCTGGAACATTAACATTAAAGGATAATGCAAAGTGATGTAGCTAAAATTCACTATGTTGATGTTTTCATCAGATCATTTCATGTTGAGCCCTGGATGATTTCTACATATACGTAAAGTTTATAGCTTCTGTATTTATGCTCAGAGGCTATTTGTTTTTAAAGGGCAAGTTTGTTTAAAGATGAACCCTTTCTAACAATAGCTTGCTGTATTTTTGGAACTAAATTGCAAAAATTTTTGATAGTCATGATTGGGCATATTAGTTCCTCCTCTCTCCCATCTGCTACCAATGTCCCCCTTGTTACCTGACCTGTCATGATATCTGGTGCACAAACACAAAAACATGCACATATTACCAAATGAATGAATGGGAGAAATCAATATATTAAAGTTAAGGGCAACTGAGACACTAGAGTCTTGGACTACTTGGGCCATAATTAATTCAAGGATTCTTCCAGGAGGATTAGCTGAGAAGCTTGTCTAAAATATCATGGCAGAGATCCACACTTTTGTCCAAGAAGCCAAAATAAGGAACAAATGTGGGGTAGGGTTACCTACTTTAGCAGAATATTCATAGCTAAAAATGTTCTGAGTTACACATATGAATCAATTACCAGGAAAGCAAAATTATTCTTCAACACAGTAAAGTCAAGTATATTTTGAAAGGTGTTGTTAACTCTCTTGGTTGCTAGACAAAAGAGCAAAGGGATCACTCTATCATACAGCACCCTCCCGACTGTGAGGAAAACAAAAACCTCCTCAGAATCAATGAAGTGATCCATGAGACACCTGGCAGATGCCATCAGCCTCTCTAACAGTATCCACTATCGTTAATACATGCTGGCAGCAAGATGTGAAGTCCTGGTCCTTGATAATGATTTCTACTCCAAGAGATTAACCATGAAAGCACATGGAGGACCCTCTCAGTTCAAGTTTCAAAAGCTCTGAGCTCATGCAATTGCTCTGGGCTATGGGCTGTGCAGAGTTGATTCTAATTCCTCTTTGACTCCAACTAGAGACTTGGCTGTATATTTCGGTGGCCCTGTGGTGTGCCTCAGTATCCCTACAAGGAAAAGGGTATTCAAACTGCCTCCAAAAGCGCCCATACTTTTTAGAAGTTTAGTGTGTGTATGAAAGTGCCTCTGAAAGAGAAATGTTATCAATTTAAGATACAATTATTTTCCTTATAGAAGCGCATTGGGCTACCTCAATTATAAACCACACTTTTTAAAATCTGTTAACATTCCCTTCTGGGAAAGCCCTTTAATAGTATAAGCTAATCATGGCGGTAAAATTTCCGGAGCTCATACTAGTGGGAGGAGAACGGCTGGCGCTGCTATGTTCATTCCTATGATGGTTTTCTCTTTCCTTTATCTCCTGAAATTATTGAGATGCTCTAAGCTTATTTTTGAAAGTATGCAGAGGTACTTAGGAAATCCAGGAGCAGAGATAAAAACCTGAGCATCGTACTGACATCATTCTATGCTCAGCACATATGGCACCTCGCTAAAGCAATACCAACTGAACACACTGGCTTATTCTGAACTCTTGCTGGCTTCAGTAGCAGTCTTAATTACAAGCAGGCTTGCTTTTTATCATTTACAGTCACATAGTTCTCCATTTATTTGACTAGGAAAATTGAATTTTTCTGTGGAGGTATTTTCAACCTTTATATATTTAAGTACATGCAAAATAAAATAGGATCTTGCAGTGATCTCAAAACCCGCTTCTCATATTCATTAAAAAAAAATCCTCATCATAATCTCTGCAACTGGGTCAGCTTGCACAAAGATGCTCAGGGTAGCGATGAGTGCTTTCAGCACCCCGCAATCCTTGTAAGTGACACCTCGTAATAGTGCAAATGAAGCATGGCATGATGAGAAAATGAAGAAGAATGGACCTGGACAGTCAACCCAGCAGTTTTCAAAACACAGAGGGGAGACTCAATTTTGTTCCCTTGAATACACCACACACGATTTTTCTTTTACACGTTTGAGCACATGCATGCTTTCCCTGTTATGAGAAAAATGTCTCATGATTCCACAAAATCCTATTATAAGCAAACAGGGTAGCTCGTGTGTTCATCTATATATGTATATTTGCCATAGTCTCAATTTTTGAGCCAAACTTCATTTACACCTGCCTTGATTTTCAGCCAGGAGTTTATCATATTGTCATTCACCTTTGTGCTTTTCCTTCACCCTCATCTATGAGGCTCAGAGATTATTTCCTTGTGGGCCCTCTCTCTAATTAGCTGAATATTCAGAGAGTTTATTGACCCAACAAATTCAACATCACCTCTTTCTTATTAGGTTTCTTTTAAGCCATCACCCTACCTGCTCTGCTCTCAGCCTCTCTGCATCCCCACCTCACTCGCGTCTCCACCTCACTCCTGTCTCTCCATCTTCCACCCTCAGAGGCTTATTTCATCCTTAACATGCCTCAGTTGTTCTCTAGACAAGAGTTTACCCCTCTTTCAAGGGACAGAAGAGAGAAAGTACGAAAAACCCACAGCTGCTTTTATTTGGTGGAGGTTGGCTACTGACTGGTAAGTTTGCTACCCTGATTAAAAAAGGAAAAAAAAAAAAAAAGAATCAGAAAGCTTCTTCCAAAAGTAGGTGTGAGAA
>NW_011494942.1:2297027-2298038 GCF_000754665.1 Bison bison bison
AGGGAGGGGTAAAGGGTTCAGTGAGGAACCAAGTCTGAAAGGGAAAGGGGCCCCCGCAAGCAAAAGAGGGAGAAAAAGATGTAAAAAGAATGTCCGTAACTTTCACCTTGCTTCTTAAAGTAACAGACTTTACACCAGGGGAAAAGAAAAATTGGGACTGGGGGAAGACACACACACACACACACGCACACACACAAACTGCTGATGTTTTATTTATTGAAAACTCAGAGAATCTGAAATAGGCATTTATCTGAAGATGCCAGGAACCTGGCTTTACACTGCTGGCCATTCTGGAGAAGAAACCTGCCAACCAAAGCTTTCCTCCATACTCTGCTCTTTACAAAGGAATTCCCGGTGAGGAGTACAATTCTCTCTGTTCTAACTTCTCCTCCTCCAGGCAGACCTCCTAGCTTAATTATACCAGCCAGCACTGACCCACCTGCCCTCTTTGGGGAACACTACACTCTGAGGAAGGAGGACACAGGACCTCCCTTATCCCAACAGCCTTCAGACATGATCCAAAAAGAAGCATATAAGTGTGAGGGATGGGGAAAAGCGGATGGGGTTCAGGGGTCCTCTCTAAACTGGGTAGGGCCTGGCAATCATAAGAGAGGGTGCCTCCACCACCTTCCTACCTTCTCCAATTAAGAGAAGAGGTGGGGACAAGTGGAAATAGCCTCCTGTTGAGTGAGTCCCGGGACCTGCCACCATCACTGCAGTCTGGGTGCTCTTTGGAGGAATGTGCGGGCTGGAACCTCTCCTTCCCCCAGACCAGGGAAGATGGGCAAGAGGTGGGGCAGCACACAGCACAGACAAAAGGTTCGGCAGAGCGCTCCTCTCTCGGGAGCTCAGGTCCCTGGGCAGAGCTCGGTCCCCTATTCGGCCACACTGAGTGACCTTCTCGCTAGTAACGCCCCCTTCCCTCGGGGCCCAGGCGCCCGACCAGGGATGGTCCTTTAATAGGTGCCCACATCTCTCTCCCGACACCCCCCGACATGGAACGCCCCTCCC
>NW_011494942.1:2298138-2299077 GCF_000754665.1 Bison bison bison
AGATTTCAAAAAGAAAAAAAAAATATGACCATACAACAGAACCTTCGAAGGAAAGAGAAAGTTTTCTGACTCAATAATGCCAACTGCTGCTCACATACAATTCCCTCCGCCATCCATCCATCCTTTCCCTTTCCCAGCGATAGATACGCCTGGTTTTTCATTCACGCACAGAATCACTACATTCTGGTGGGAAGGAAGTGTTTGCAGAGACCAGCAGAGGGCGCCTGACTGGGGCAGAAGCTGCAATGGTAGGAGGACCAGGGTGCCTCTCCACGGCAGGGGGCCCCCCTTGGTCTTCTGCTTTTCCCACAACCCCCGGATGCCCTCCCATTTCAGCCACATCCCTTGGGAGACAGGCAGAGCCGCAGCAAAGAAGTTAATATGCATATAAGATTATTAGCCAAGCGCTCCCCACTGGTACAATTAGGTGCCCCACCCTCTCGCATACCCCATCTGGCTCACCGCACCCACCCACGCTGTCTGCCCCGCCCGCGCCCGGGCTCGCCTCCTTTCCTCCGGGTTCACACAATTTTGCACAAAGGCCGGGCAGTGGGTAAGGACTGCACCCGGGAAAGGGAGCCGCAAGCTACCAGGATACTGTGGGCAAGGAAGAGAGCTAGGCAACTCCTTGCTGTTTCAGAGGGATCTTTCCTTCCTGTCACTTTGTGCCAAAAAAAAAAAAAACAACCCTTTGGAGGCATCACTCAGGTCTCCATCCTAGGCACGCTGAACTGGAGAGAGTCCTAGAGAAGGAACTGGGAGAAGGAAGGGAAGGGATTCCTGGGCCCATTGTAAGTGTCTCAGCTACTCCTAAGGAAGATGCCCAGGGGATTTGTTCTCCTCAGTTGGGTTGGGCTGTAGCCTCTCACATCTAACCAGAACTGTCTCCAGGTGGGAAGCCTTCCCTGGGGAAGGGGCCATTCTGCTATAACTAGCAGC
>NW_011494942.1:2299177-2300372 GCF_000754665.1 Bison bison bison
CGCCCCCCCCACCCCTCACCACAAACACCCGCGACGCCTTCCTCCAACCCCTTTCTATTGTCTTCAAAGAGATAAGTGGCTCCCACCAAACACACCCAAATGCACCTCCCTCCCTCGCGCTCCCATTTCTCCGAGCCTTAAGGGCCGAGAAGCGAGTGCAGGGTTGGAAGCGGGGAGCGAGGGAGTAGCCCGCGAGAACTTGGCATCGCAGACCCACCGTGTCCGCCTCGTAAGGATGCCGGTGACCTGTAGATTGCAATAGGCACTGAATGATGCTTGCTGCTGCCATGGAAATGGTGGATGTGGTGCGCTCCCAAACTGGACGCCCCCCAAGCCACTCCTAGGAGGCCGCTGAGGGTGAGCGGGACTATCCAGAGCAGGGCCAGGCGCCCCCCCGCGCCGCCGCCGCCGCCCCCAGGCGAGCCCAGCTCGGCTCCGCACCGGAGCATCCTCTGGTACATGGCGGGGCGCCCGCCGAGGGGCCGCCGCCGCGGGAGGCAAAGTTTGGGGCGCGGGGAGGGGAGAGGGCGCTGGGGAGCGGGCAGCTCAGGGGGGGCTGCAGGGCCGGCCGCCTCACCGCGCCAGGGCACCCATCCTCTCCCTCCTTCGGACAGTCTTCTCGGGGTCCTGGAGTCCGCCGTGCCTTGCACCCCAAAGATTCCGAAACATAGCCGAGGCGAATGCAGCTGATGGGGGCTTGTCCGGAAAGGCAGTCCCGGGGAACAGCAAGCGCGGAGCGGGCGGCTGCTCCCAGATTTCCAGGGCTCCAGGTTCTCGAGAGATACTCCCAAAGAGTTTCGGGCGAGTGCGTGCCGGGGGGTGGGGAGCGGGGAAATGGTTTAAAGCTCCTCCCGGAGGGTCCTCACTTCTACATGACAGCCATCCACCGCGAATCCACTAGGTAAATCCGTTTAGCATTGTGTGTGGGAACCGAGGAGGCCACTTCGCCGGCCCAACCTCCTTTCAAGGGAGAAGCAGACCCCATGGACTCCAGGCGCCCCTTCGCTCCATTCAGCTCGGGCCGGCTCGCCCGCTTGCGCCAGCCTCCCCCGGGCAGCGCGCGGAGCAGCGGCGCGCATCGCCTGCTCCCGAGGCAATCTCCGCGTCCGCCGCCTCCTGACACTTACGCCCGGCAAGGGGTTCAGAGGGAAGAGTGCACCCTTACGAAAGAAGCAGGGATCGAACAGGAGGCGGC
>NW_011494942.1:2300472-2321841 GCF_000754665.1 Bison bison bison
AAAAAGAGAGAAGAAAAACCACACAAGCTGGCGAAGCGAGGGGCTCTATGCAAATCTGCAGTCTCCAAACAGCAAATCACTGAAGCTCGGATGCAATGCAGAGGACGAGCCTATGTAACGAGGGAGGCTGGTCTAGCTTCCCACAAAAATCGCCCTGCTTTGCCTTTCTCAAGCATTCTCCACACATCAAAGGGACACGTGTACCGCGATGCGGGGAACACCTAAAAGGCAACTCTCCCTCCTCTGCCAGGTGATCCCGCCGTCTGAATTACAACGGCAAATGGCACCCTTCCCCTACCCCTACGGTTTAGATGTAACCAGTGTCTTGAGAGCTCTTAAAAGAGAAAGAATTCGGCTCTTTTTATTGGACCAAACTTGTTCTGCCAGGTGTTCAAACCGAATCTGCGAAATATGGCTTGACACCATCTACTCAAGCATCAGTTTTGATGATCTGTTAATTACACATATTACTCATAACAAAGAGTCCTGGTTCCTACTACAATATCCTATTTCATATAAGGCAGTAGAAGTGCAGGGAGCCAAACTACACAAGGAGGAAAAGGAAGGAGTAAATCTGGCCATTGAGGAAGAGACAGAAAAAGAGAGAATAAGAGAGAGAAGGAGACAGCTGAGAACGGATGACAGAAGAAAGAAACAGTATGAATGAGACTGTGTCTTGGTCCAACATTTTAGGGTTCTTTAAGAACCCCCAAGATCTCTGTAAAAGCACAGCTATGAAGATCTTTTATATGGATGCAGTTCTGCTTTTCTATTATCATGTTTCACAAGGAAAATAACACCAACAAATCAGGAAATAAAAATTCCTTAATCTAGCACCCCTAAGGAAGAGAGGACATTATATTCTATTGGTGAAATGAAGAATCTTTAACCTGAAACCATGTGTCCTGGAAAAGACAACACACAACTGAGAGTAAAAATCTTAGCATGGCAAGTAGACTTAGCCATGACAACCACAGTCACTGGCAGCGGCTGCTGCTGCTGCTAAGTTGCTTCAGTCGTGTCTGACTCTGTGCGACCCCATAGAAGGCAGCCCATTAAGCTCCCCCGTCCCTGGGATTCTCCAGGCAAGAATACTGGAGTAGGTTGCCATTTCCTTCTCCAATGTGTGAAAGTGAAGTCGCTCAGTTGTGTCTGACTCTTATCGACCCCATGGACTGAAGCCTACCAGGCTCCTCTGTCCATGGGATTTTCCAGGCAAAAGCACTGGAGTGGGGTGCCATTGCCTTCCCTGCACTGACGGCTAGTAGACAAGATATGGAAGTATGATTAAAACAGTTCCCTGGTTTCTAAAAGAAGATAAAAACTATGGCATGACTAGTGGCTGGACTTTTTTGTGTGTTTATTCCTATTTAAAGACAAAGGAAAACAACTCTGAGTAAGCACTACCTCTCACAGGCTACTTACTGTCTATATAATCCCTTATGCCAACAAAATTATGTATTGAAAAAAGGAGTTCTAGAAGGATTTGATACAAATCATCCACTCACCCAATTGGTCATTTAGATGAATGGCACCCCACTCCAGTACTCTTGCCCGGAAAATCCCATGGACGGAGGAGCCTGGTGGGCTGCAGTCTGTGGGGTCGCTAAGAGTTGGACACAACTGAGCGACTTCACTTTCACTTTTCACTTTCATGCATTGGAGGAGGAAATGGCAACCCACTCCAGTGGTCTTGCCTGGAGAATCCCAGGGACGGGGGAGCCTGGTGAGCTGCTGTCTATGGGGTCACACAGAATCGGACACGACTGAAGCGACTTAGCAGCAGCAGCAGCACTGCTTCCTAGTTCATTCAGAGTCAATCCTGGGACTCTGGTGGTCACTATGTTACCGGTGTACAGGGACTACCTAATCAAATGTGTAGCATTCCAACACCTTACATCCTTGGCAAAAGTTTACTTTATTTTACTGAAAACATAATAGTTCAGTTCAGCTCATTTCAGTTGCTCAGTCGTGTCAGACTCTTTACAACCCCATGAACCGCAGCACACCAGACCCCCATGTTCATCACCAACTCCCAGAGTCCACCCAAACCCATGTCCATCGAGTCGGTGATGCCATCCAACTATCTCATCCTCTGTCATCCCCTTTTCCTCCTGCCCTCAATCTTTCCCAGCATCAGGGTCTTTTCAAATGAGTCAGCTCTTCACATCAGGTGGCCAAAGTATTGGAATTTCAGCTTCAACATCAGTCCTTCCAATGAACACCCAAGACTAATCTCCTTTAGGATGGACTGGTTGGATCTCCTTGCAGTCCAAGGCACTCTCAAGAGTCTTCTTCAACACCACAGTTCAAAAGCATCAATTCTTCAGCTTTCTTTATAGTCCAACTCTCACATCCATACATGACCACAGGAAAAACCATAGCCTAAATAGCTTAGTCAGGCTAGTGAAGGTGCTTTTATCTGTTTAAATACACCATGTCTCCCAACTTACCACAACTGCTTAAAGATCAAGAGAACCCAAATCCAGCACTTTCCACTGTGTCCTGTTCCCATCCTTATCCCCAATCCATTTTCTCTCATTTTGTTACTTTTTAGCATGTGGGTTTTAATTCACTAGATTGTAAATATCCATTTTTAAAACATCCAGTAAGCTTCAAAAGGAAAAATGAGGAGCACTAATTTAGGAGATGGGAAATCTGGGCTGCCTTCTTGGCACTGCCATTTAAAATACTGGTTATGTCACATTAGTAACCTAGCATCTCCCCAAGGCTCTGTGGCTTCCTTTATAAAACAGTCATGTCCCTGTCTTTCCTAACAATCCCACAGGGCAGGAAGGGTATAATGTAATATTTAACGAGAGAGGGCTTTAAAATATATCAAACACTCCACAGGGTACAGGCAGTATGTCTCTCGTTCTGTAGAGGTCTAACATATTGGAGCTGATGGGCCTACACCATTCATCTGGTTCCTTTCCATCTATAGATATGTAGAGCACTGCATGGTTCTCTGATAGCCTGGTTAAGCGTGATGATCTGTCCTTCCCTTCCTAACTAGATAGTAGATTCCTGAAGGGGAGAGGAGACAAACCTTCATTTGTACTCCCTCTAGTGCCCGGCATTTGTGAAATGAAAATGTATCTCTTAATGCATATAGTCAATTGTCATTATTTACAGAAATTATGGTCTAAAAAGTGACTATGAACACTGATTTAGGGAATACAAACCATTGCTCCTATGGGTTAGGTTCCTACAAGTCTCTGGTCACAGTATTTTCATCAACAGATTGATATATAACCTTATTTTATTGTTTTCTGTTTAAAGACATTTTCACTGAAAAAAAAAAATATATATAGTCAATTCATAACACTGAATTCAGAGCCAAGATCACTATAACTTAAGCCTGAATGAAGCTTCTCTAACCTACTTATTTTCTCCGTAAGACATATCATGGCTTTCTTGCGCTCAGGAACATTAAACAGCACTTCAACATTATGTTTAGGGACTGTTTTAAACAGCAAAATCACCAACAAAAAGAACAGAAATGTGAAAAATATGGTACTAAATAGACCACACAAAGGACATTTGTTTACAATATAAGCTGAAGGCAGAATGTTGCCTTGTTTGACCTCAACTGGGAAGGCGGGTGTTTAGGACTCACATGTTTTGCCTCTCTGTGCATGTCTGTTAAGGATCACCTTGGTGCCATGAGTACTGATTTGGGGTTATAAATTTTATTGCAGAGGTGAGGTCACACCTGTGAAAAACAGGAATTTACTTTCTTGAATTAACAAGAAGGAGGGGGTGAAATTTGGGAAATGATTTGTATAAATGAAAGAAAAAGGAATAGAGTAAGTGTAGAAGATTTTGATGAACCTTTCCAAGAGCACTCGATGAACAAAAGACTCCCCTGACTGTCTTACATTATCTCAGGTCTTGGGAGATGATGGTGGGGTTAGGGAAGGCATAGGCCAGGAATCTCAGTTTTACTGGAGTCTCAAGGGCTTAAGAGGAAATATTTATGACTGCCTTGAAAGAAGAAATTGTAGCTGTCTGGGGCACCTTTGCAATACTTAGGAGGTTCTGGGATGGATTCTGTGATACAGATGCTGCAATATTTGTTATAAATGACTGTAATTTGGTGGAACAAGGAGCAATTCTATCTAGAAAGTAGAGAAAAGTCTTCTGAGCAAACTCATGCCTAATGTGGATGAAGCAAATAAAGCTTGTGCTTACTCTTGATGTCTCTTCAGCGGGTCCATTCCTGAGGCTGGAAGTGTATTATTTAAAGAAACTGAGGTAGCGCTGACATATGTTCTCACGTGCGTAAACAACTGTTTGGAGGAGACAAAGTGCTTGGCTGCCCGTAATTTACTCTTAAATATTTCACCATGGACAACGTGATATAAATGTGTGTCAGTACTGTTCTATGTCTCAGGAGAATTGGTTGCTTTCACCAGGAATGCATGCTCTAATGTTTCAGCCAGAACCACAGAAGTCAGAGGGGGCTTCTAGAAGGCTTGAGTTATCATCGTCTCCAATCATGATATGGCTTTGCTCATTAATTGGAATATATGTTGGAAACAGGTTATCATTAATGACATAAATGGCTTGTCATTTTGTTAATGGAGGTTAAGAATGGATGTCTTTGGTGAAATCATTAACATTCAAGATAGGTGGACTGGCCAAAATTTTTATGAACATGCTTTGCTTCTATTTGAATAGACTATGCGGATCTAAGAGACCTTTCACCCTTTACTGTAAGAAATAGTGCCATAATACTAGTAATAATAAGAACTAACACATTTGTAACTGTCACAACTCTGAGAGATGTAAAAGAGTGAGATCATTTAGTCATCACAAAACGATATGAAACCAGTGCTCACTGATCCCTAACAAAACTTGATCGCCTAATTCTAATAGATGAGGATCTGAATGCTACCACTGAAATACTGCCATATTTGCTTCAAGAAATTCTACTTGCAAGACATTTTTGGGAGGTGGTGCTTAAAAGAATCAGGAGTTGGAAATTAATCAAGCCTCCATAACAGGCTATAAGATTTTGTACCTACTTAGTAATAAATGTCTGCTTCTGTAGCAAAAGTTGGTCTGCGTCTTAAATCCCCTAGGACCTGTGGGAATGCTTGGGAGACTGGTTCACCCTCCCCTGCCTCTGACTACCTTGCGTACCAAGATCTACCAAGAGAATCTAATATCTATAAATGGGAGGCTATTCTAGATTCATTCACAGCCAATGATTCACAGTGGACAAGAAGGCAGGTGATTTAGTGTGAAGAAATGGGAGATGGGATTGAAAGCTGAGGGGAGAAAAGAAAGAAAATAGATGAAGAAAGAGAAGAGCGTGTAGAAGGGGGAGTGTGCACAGAAATGGAAACGGACAGGTCACTTCAAACTATTTTTTCCTATTCCTAAAATCAACCCTTTTGCCTCAAGAAGTAGGATGGTTGTCAGGCAGACACTTTCCAGCTTTTTGTATTTTTCTTAACACTTAATTGGAAATGGTTACAGCTCAGTATTAAGCTTTTAAAATAGAAAAGTAGACACTAAAACAGCAGAGAGGAAGTATATTAAAACCCACAGGCAGCGCCAATCTTTTAAAAATTAAAAATGAGAGTGTCAGTCATGCATTTTGAAAGAAAGAGAGAACCCATGTATCCATCTACCTGCATTTCTGGGTGGGGACTGAGAAACAGTAAAGAGGGGGGACCGAGGAGAGGATGCTCTCTGTGAAGCTGGAATGACAAACCTCTGATCCTGTTACCTTTGTGGGTTATTGCAGATCCCTAAAGGTGTTCTGATAAAAAATCAGGGAAAGAGAGAAGAGACAAAGGAAAAAAAAAAAAAGGAAGGCAAGAAGGAGGGAGGGAGGAAGAAAGAGAATGAATGAAAGAGGGGGGGAAGGGAGGGAGGGAGGGAGGAAGGAAGGAGACATGCCAGGACTAAAAGCATCCCTGGAAATCTTGTAGTTCAATCTCTTCAGATGATAAAGTTGAGGTCCACAAAAGTAATAATGATACCAAAACTTCAGATATACTTATGATGTGTTTACTTATCTGGAAGTGCACCTTCATCTCCCACCACCCATAGTCTCATCATAGATGTAGATTGGTGAATTCAATCCATGTACCCACTACCTAGAACCTCCACACTGATATACCAAAGGAGGCAGAGTAGCGGGAACCCAACATGAGACAGCACGATGCCCAGTTTACTCAAAATAAATTAAAGCCTGCGGTTGGATTTGTGAAATATCAATTGATTTATTCAATCACAGTTAGTGGTGTTTAGGCCTGAAATATTTTATGTTCCCTATCTTTTCTCTTGCCCTTTTAAACTAAAACTTAATTTTGACATCTGACATAAAATTCATTGCCTAAGCACCAAGGCTGGGTCATAGACATTTCATTATCAACTGCCTCTTTAAGTGTTGTGGGCATTACTTTGGCAACAACCAATCATATACTTTCAATCATTAGCATCTTATATTGTTTGTATAGTTATTTAAATGAAGTTGTGTTGCTGACAAACTCTTCCCCAGGTTCATGCCCTCTGATGGGACTGCATTCATAGTGTAGAGGAAGAATATGTGGCTTGAGTGCCCAGACTGTGGGTTTGAATCTGAGTCTGTGATTATTATCCATCTGACACTGGGTTTAATGGACCCTTACCCCCATTTCCTTGTCTGTAAAATGATTATAACACTGTGTAATGAAATAGAACAGCCTCTAAAATATATTAAGCACTAAATATAAGTTACTGTCACTTACTCACTGTGCATATTTTAGGTAGTTATTAAAGACATACCAATAATGAGCTGTAACAGGATTTTTACTTTTGCCCAATTTCAGACTCTTCCCCCTCAGTCAAGTTCAGCCACCTCCATGATTCTGTTTCTCGAAAACTGTGATGCTCAAACTTCAGTGTGTCTGAGAATCACTAGAACGGCTTATTAAATCATAGATTGCTTTGCTTTTGATTCCCTTGATCTGTACAGTGGCCTGATAATTTGCATTTTTAACAAGTTCCCAGGTAATGCTCATACTGCTGGCCCAGGGGAATTAGATTTTCAGAACCACTGCTCTGTCTGAATGTCAAAGTCTTTAACATGGGTTTTATTAACCAACACCGGGGGGGGCTTTCTAATTAAGCTCCTTACCAATAACTTTGCCTCTCTGGCTGTGTACTCTAAACATAGACAGCAGTGCTGTTCCCAGATCTTTAAAGCATTCTTTAAAGACTTCAAGATGTCTACCTTATAAACCTAGATGTTCTCATTTCACACCATGTAACTATAAATTCCTTTCATTCTACTTAGAAAAAACTATTTTCTTTTCTCTCTCATCTTTTGAATTTGAGCTCACTGACTGCATGACATTACACTCTGAATCTGACTTTACTAACTTATGCAGGTGAGAATGCTTGTTTCCATATAAAACCTAATCATCCAAATAGTCAGGTACCGTTTAAAAAAGAAAAAAAAAAAAAAGTAGTCCCTTTCAGGTCCTGGCATTTCAAGTTTTCAGTCTGACCAGCATCAACTACGGGAGAGATCAATGACAAAAACTGACAACCCAGGAGCTGTCACCTGCATCAGCGGTGGCACAGTCTGTCACATACATGCATCGCTGCAGAAGAAAGCAACACGGCATTATAGAGAATGGAACTAGAGTTGAAGGACAACTATAAGGCAAGTGAGGGTGATATAAAAACTGAGATGTAATTTGCAAATTTCTTAGTAAATAGAGATATTCAAATCTAGAACCAGACATCATACCCATGCCATGAGTTTAATTTCCTGAACGCTGGAGTACTTGGAGCATAAACCAATCTGATGTATCTTTATGGATATATGTTCTGGAGCATATGTTGCCATCTGAATTCACTAAAAATAATTTAATCATGCAATTTGAACTGAATCTCTAAATAGGTTTGTCTGGGATCTATAATCTAATCACCATCCAATTCAGGACAAATAGATTACACACTTTGTAAGAGTGATATTGTGAAGTTAGCACTACAGTTAGTTAGTGCGATTATCCCGCTACAAAGATTGCTGTTCCAGGTAATTCAAAGTTCTTTACCATGGCATATTAAGCCCTTCAAAATTTGCCTCCATCCTGCCTCTGCCTTATTTTTATCTCAACTTCTGCCACTTTCCCTGCAAACATCCTAGGCTCCCGCCACATGACCTTCTCTTCCCTAAACACACTATATTTTTTCACTTTTGCCACTGCCCATGCAATTCTGTTAAAAGATTATCTTTTCTCCTTCCTATGTCTCTTTAATAGCTCATTTATTCTTCTATAAAATTGTTGGAAATTTTTCTAAACTCTGTCAGTTAGTTGCTAAACTCCCTCAAGTATAGACTATCAGAAATACCTAAAAAAAAAAAAAAAATACCTGAAGTATGTAACAGTATATTTATACTATCATTGTGCTGAATGAATGGAATATCAAAATAACAGATTAAATGTATCTCTGTATGTAGGAGTTTAAAAAACTCCTTATAAACCAAAAAACAAAAGAAATGAAACAAACCCTCTTCAATTTATCCTTGCAGGCTTTTGATGAGCTCGTTCATTGCCTAAGATATGTAAGAAATTTAGGTTAAACTTCAGTTTGAATGATAAATTGGTTATGAAGAATAATGGAATTCATTATCATTTTCCTATTCATGTTGTATACAGATGTCTGTCTTTCCTCTTCTATGTAAAAGGAAAATCAAATAGCACCAAGCAAAGTTGCTTGCTGCCAAGTTGAACTGCCAAGGAAACATTTATAGCCAACTTATAAATCCTTGAAAATAGGGCTTTATAATGGAAATACTGGCAGCATTTTAACTATAACCATTCAAATAATATCACTATAGCAGAACTTATAATCCAATATACCTGTTCTGGGATGGATGAGAGACTTAGCTATAGGTTTTGGGAAAATTTCCAGTGGCTCAATTCAGATTGAATGATCATTCCATTTGAATCTCTTAGGATATTTATATTTATTTCCAAATGTGTAGTATATATTCCAAAATATTTATTCTTAAAATATAGAATACATTTTTTGATACTTGCATAAAAATATATGACCTCTGAGAGGCATTTCCAAAAATCATTAATCAGTTTTTTTTTTTTCAACTGTCTTCTTTTTCTTTCACGAAAGAATTACTTTCCTCAGCTTTTCTCTGTTCTGTTGCTGAGATGATTCCCCCAGAGACGTGTGTTTATCTTGACAGGTGTTAGTAGATCTGTGGACCTCTGTGGAATTGTTCCTAGTTGTGTTGAGGTACAGTAGAAAACACTACGTCTGCAAACTAATGAACTTACCTTATTGCATTCTAAATAAAATAAACCACCCAGCGAGTGGAATTAATCTACTAATGTCTTCCTAATGAAGCTTTCATTAGGCATATGGTGTCATCTTCAATATTTAATACATGATAGGTATTAAAACAAAGCATATCTGGTAATTTTTTAAATGCATACATGATGACTGCCTTGTATATTATTTTCAAATGAACTAGTTCACCCTCAGATTGCTTTAGGCACCTAATCAAAGAGATACAAGAAACATTTCTAGACTTGAGTGAATGTTTCACATCCAAATGGAAAGAAGAATTGTCTTATCTACCATCACCCTTAAATAATTAAAACTAGATTTGCTGTTCTAATTTTTAAGAATGGAGCTATATAATAGTGTGCAATTTTCTGTGCAATGTAAAATGCCACTCATTAATGAAATTTAGGAGCCAGATATTGAGAATGGAATGGTGTTAGTCCAATTCACAGTGGTTTGCTTTAAAATAATGCTACTTCCTAGCATAGCAAACAGCAGATTAAATTCTGATTGAACACTTCAATGGTCAATGGAAGATCAGCTGCTAACATAATCTGTATCCTTTCTTATTGGCAAGAAAAAAAAAAAGCAAAGTATAATGCAGAAATACCTGCCTACTTCAGAAATTCATCAGTTTGGGATCATGTGCTATCTTATTCCATCTAACAATTATAGTACCATGTAGACAAGCCACAGAGAAGTCACATCCTCATTGCTGTACTAAGCCAAATTCTTAATTTCTCATTTCAGGTTGCCATATAATATTATCTCCTATCTTGGAACAGTAATCATGGTTGTCCAAATGAGACTTGAAGATCTTATCAGTCATGCATTTTACTATTATTATTAAAATTTACTCATTTAAATGATTCTTTACTGCCAGGCCTTTCAGAGGCTAGAAAACAGACACAGTAAAAGAGTAAAGGTGGGTCTTTTTTCCTTCAGCAGTAGGAGCCAGAAACAGTATGAAAGCAACAGGTCATGAAGAAAGGCAGTTTCCTACTTGAGGGATTAGACAGTACCCTCTTTTGTACTGTTCAATCACGGTTTTGGTTATTTTTTCAAGTGATACTGATTTTTTTTCAATTTACATAGTCTCTAGAGAAACTGCAAGAGATCCCCAAACACAAACCATCTCAGGCAATCAATAAAACAGATTTTAAAAAGCCCTCATTTGTATTTACTGGAGAAGGCAATGGCACCCCACTCCAGTACTCTTGCCTGGAAAAACCCATGGACAGAGGAGCCTGGTAGGGTGCAGTCCATGGGGTTGTGAAGAGTTGGACATGACTGAGTGACTTCACTTTCACTTTTCACTTTCATGCACTGGAGAAGGAAATGGCAACCCATTCTAGTGTTCTTGCCTGGAGCATCCCAGGGACGGGGGAGCCTGGTGGGCTGCCGTCTATGGGGTCGCACAGAGTTGGACACAACTGAAGTAGCAGTAGCAGCATTTATATTTACAGCCTTGAGCAAACCTTCACACAGCATATAAAATAATAATAACAATAAACTAAACCACAACACAAGCTAAAGATAATTAGTTTGACAAGGAAGACTTTGAACTGATACGTGAGGCTTTTTTCTTTTATTCTTTAGGGAAAATACAGGTGATTTTTATTTTGAAGCAGCTCACATTTGCTAGCATTACAAAATTGAAAACTATGTAAGTTTCAGCAAATGTTTGCTGTCCTTTTTGGATTCACAACAATAATGACTGCCATCAGTCAGTATTGCATTCAGATTTGAGAACATTTGAAGCATAAAACTGTGCTCTTGAATATCATGTGAAAATCTTAATCACTTTAAAATGCTTTTACATTCAAGGAGGAGTAGGGCATAGTCTTAATAGAGGCAAACAACAGTTATATGTATAAAATGGGAAGTAAAATCATGAGGTTGTTTTCACAGCCCATTTTTTTTTTTTTAAGGTTTATTGCTTATGAGTCATGTTTAAGGAAGCTGCACTTTTTCTATGCTGGACTGTTATATCAGATAATTAAAAACAGAAATTTCCTGTAGCTAAATAGTAGGGTTGTGACAAATCCTTATTACTTATCTCAACATATTCCTCAGTTACCCAGTTTGCCTAGAATCCTACATTTCATACTATTAACAGACACCTGAGGTATGGTGGATGATTAGTAAACAAAGCTCTAACTTTTATTTTAATCATTCTTTTTTACCACTTTGTCAAAATAGTGATGCTAAGGCAGTTTTGATCTCAATAGCCTATAGAGACATTAAAAGCAAGAGAACAAGTATATTAACATAGATATTTCTTATTTTATATATAACTTGAGTGATATTTTCTAACTTGGTGGAATCATCTACTGTATAAACTTGGGAATTATTTGTGAAAATTAAAGGGAATAGGGAACTATACACAGAAATCAAATTAGAAGAGTACAGATCTACACTCCAATAGGATAAAATTTGACTGTTAGAATTATACAGTCTTAGAAGAAGTTTGAAGTTGTCCAGTGTGGCTGAGATAAGCAGAATTAGGAGCAATAAATGATATTATTTTTACCCAGTAATAGATTAAAAACAGGTTAGTTGGGCAAATGAAGTTTGAATCCACTGGGTTTCCAAAACTGGGAATTAAAGGAAAAAATCAAGAGTTGGATTACTATCAAGGAATAGAAAATAGGTTACAATTTTCCAGATTAAAAAAAATGGCACAAAAATACTCTAATAAGACTCAGATCTGGTTCTAAAGAACCCAACAGTTTCTTATGACTTACTGGGTAGTGTCTATATAGGAATACCAAGATTCATTTTAAAATTCAGTGACTTTAGTCCCTATAGTTTTTAGGGGCAGCGCAGTCCTTGGATCATAGATCAAGCTTAGAAAGGCAGTTGTATCAGATACTTCTAATTTGTACTCATTATCTATTCTGCCATCTTTCTGGCAAATTGAATGACCTGTATTTTGGGAGTAGGGAGGAATAAAGTACATGGAACAGCAATATGTCCCATTAAGAAACTTGCTTTCCCAAACTTCCCGACAGTCAGAGTGTCCTTGTGACCCCGTTAATCTTGCGGGAATATAAATGGAAGTTCTTGGGAAAGGTTTTCTACAAAGACAGACTTGGACAGCATGTCCTTTCATTCTTTGTGCCACAAAATCTTATTCCTTTTGTCCAAAATGCAGAATCACTGCTATGAAAGATACCCATTCTGAGACCATGAGGTCAAAATCATATTCTAAGGATGGAGAAGTAAGAAGGAGTCTAAATCCTTGACATTATTTTACTGGAGTTATACTAGCCCTACCTCACCTACTTCTGAGCTTCTTATTAAATACGAAAACTAAATGATCTTCTGTTTAAATCAGTGTAAGTCAGGTTATCAGTTTGGGGAAGTAAATATATCCCTAATATATAACTAATTTCTGGTAAGGATGATTATTTAGGTGAGTTGGTTAGCTACATTGGACTCAGGGTGACATTTATTCTTAAGGAAAGTCAATAACATACTGTCCAGAACTGTGATTTTAATGGGTCAGGATATGCTTTGGATTCCTCCAGAACCACATGCATTTTAGAAAGGTAGTTGCTTTAATACAGGGGCCTATTAGAGATAATAATTGAGAAATAAGGCTATCTAAGGCCCTTGAACAAGAAGAAAATTACTTTGAGTAAAGAATGTTTGGGGCCTGAAGGGAAGTGTTCTCTCTTTGTCATTCCCAAGCATGCCAGGGAAAAGAAAGAGAACATTCTATTTTCTAGAAATAAGGAACTAGAACCTGCCAAAGACATATTCTCAATCAGGAAGTCTCTGAAGTGGGGTTATTAGTAATAAACTCATCTTCCCAATCAGTATACATAAATGTGAGTAGGTGCAGCTGATATACATTTATTTTTCCATTTATTCCTTAAAGAATCAAATAATTTATTGATTGAACAAATATTTACTGAGTACCTGCTCTATAGCATGATGTGTACCAGGCCCTGATCTCATCCAGAAAGAAACAATTTGGGGTTTGGTTCTAGTTGAAGAAAGGAGGCTTTGAGCTTATTGCCTCCTTATCTTGAACTGGGCTCATCCCCATCCTCTCTTGAAGTTCATAAAAGGCTAATATGTACCTTGACTTATAGAAACCGCCCTGTAGATAGGATTGTATTGGAACTGAATGAGTCTTACTTCAGTTAATATAGTTTCATACTCAAAGGGTTTCAAAGCAGTTCAGACATGCTTATTGACCAGGTGCTTACCACCTATTTGGCAAATGCTGTTTATAAAGTTTTCAAGAAACAAATATTGATCCAAACAACTCCCTTGCATTTAATATTCTATCATTGTAGAAGGCTACTATTAACTTTGATGTACACATGCAATTACCTGTCTGACTAAAGAGTTTCAATTGCCCTAACTCTTGGGCACCACACCATGATTAAATGCATAGAAGCAACAAGTTGTTAACTTGGGCAGCCAGAAAACCACTGTGGCATAAGATCAATAGTTATATCACCTACTAAAGAATGTCTTTGTCATTGTTTTCTACAGTCCTCGAAGTCCTAGATAAGAATTTACAGCTGGGTTTTGTTCTTCTTCTGTGTATATATTATTTATGCAAATAAAAATTAAATTTATCTAGGAAGAGTCGAGATGGTCCATAGAGGAGTGAAGATTGTTTTAATTATTGTAGAGCTCACAAAATACATTTCAACTGGCAGGGCATCCTCTTCAACAGACTACCATATGCTTCAGAGAAGGGAAAATTAGCATGCATAAATGTAAAATCTTGCATGTGGCTTTAAGAAAAATCAGTAGCACAAGCACAGGATGAGGGAAACCTGATTCTGTAGTTCTTAGTTTAAAAAAGTACCACGAGATTTTCACTGAACAAAAAAGTAATCATAGACAACAGTTTGATGCAACTGTTATAAAAAACAGCATGAATTTAACTGAAGGATGTAGTTCTTTTTTCCCACACTTTACATAAAACACATATGGAATATGGTTTGACATGCTGAGTTCCTTATTTTAAAAGATACATTGACAAAAGGAATGACCAGATGCTCAGAAAAGCCATGAAAATGAAGTGAAAGTGTTAGTCTCTCAGTCATGTCCGACTCTTTGCAACTCCATGGACTTTAGCCAGGTTCCTCTGTGCATGGGATTTTCCAGGCAGGAATAATGGAGTGGGTAGCCATTCCCTTCTCCAGGGGTCTTCCTGACCCAGGGATTGAACCTGGGTTTCCTGCATTGCAGGTAGATTCTTTACCATCTGATAGGTATGCTTCACTGACTTTGCAGCTAGAGAAAGAGCCACTAGATGGAAACAGATTAACAAAGAAGCAGATTATAGCACAAAGATAAATGAAGATTTCAGAAAGTGGGGATTTGGGATTAATCTGCATTTCCACAAGGTAATTTCTGATATGTTCCCCTGTCCTGAGATCTTACCTGTGGACATGTCCTTACAGAAATAATGGAACTTGAGAGAAATAATAAAGTGAGCTTTAGGTCTAATTGTCAACCAAGGAAACTGAAAGCAGGATCCTATGCAAGAGTTGTCAAGAAGAAGCACAAAGGCTACCCTCTGATGTATATACTGCTGCGCCCTCATTAGGCAAGTACCGCATCTCCAAGTACCTTCCTGGGGAGCCAGGTAATGATCCAGAGGAAAGTAGACATAATTATTATTTTATGTATCTTCAATCATATGTCCCTAGTTCCAGGAAATGTACTCCATGTTCTTTAGGAAGGGGTGCAGGAGGGAAGTACCATAATACACATAAGAAAAAATAATTCTAACGCTAAGAAGCTGAGAATGCATAGCCACCAGTTTGGAAGCCTAAAAATAAATAGTCTAAAATAGGAGAAGAGAGGAGACCTCAATGGAGAATATAGAAGGGCAAGGTCAAAATGATCTGAGAAAAAGGTGGATGGTGAAGTAATTATGGTAACTGCAAACACAAGAAAAAGGGCACGTGTGAAATAAACCAAACAAACACATATTACCTTACTATATTATGTGTCTTCTATGAAATTTTCACTGGACTCTGTTGAAATTAGACTGTACTGCAAACTATCAACTTCTGACTAAGTGTCATAACAATGCACACTCTATTTGATCATAAGCATTTAGGGTTTTATCAGTGTTCAATTAAACTCAAATTCTTATCTTTCCATAGCAGATCACCTGGGTAGATGTTATAGGAGGTTAAACAAATTCTACAATCTCAAATACATAGGCTCAAATAAATTTAATAGCATGATGTTACTTGTCTTCCATATTCTGGTAGAACTGATACACAGCTGCCTTACATATGCTTAATCTGAAAAAAGTAGCCAGTTTTTGATGTTCTTGTGATTTCTGATTATAACTCCCCTCTACAACATTTTCTGTGGCTTCAAACACTCACATGGCTTAGGCAGACTGGCATTTCTATTGGAGGTGATACTGAAATAACCACTGACCCACAACTCCCACAGGTTGCTACTAGAAGTGCTGGCCAGTATATCTTCCTACTTATTTCGGTGAGCTCTGATGTAAGAACTAAACACATTAGAGAATGCAGATAAAAGGCCAAAAGAAAGGTATTAAAAGAATGATGGCCATGGCCAACAGGCAAAGCTAAACATACTCTTGATAAAAGGTATTTATTCTATTTATTGAAGACTCTCCTCAGTTTCTACTTCTTCCACTATTTCAGCCATGATTTATCACGACCTTAGCCACTGTGTAGCTCTTCTTCTCTGTGTGCACAGACTATCTCTCCAGCTAGACTCTAGCTTCATCAGGGTAGGGTCTATGTCTTATGTTTTTCTGGTTCTCCATTTCATAAAACAGGTCTCCATTCAAAATACAGTCAGCCAACTACTCACAAAACTTTCCTGTGAAACCATGATTTAAAGTTGTACTTCACCCTGGACTTACTGAATTGCTGAGGTTTTGCTCAGGAGTCTGCATTCGTAACAGATGACTGGACACTAGTGTCACAAATATTTGCCAGCCTAAAGCCTTGCATACAGCAGGTGCTTATAAATGTCTGGCACTCCTGTTAAGATATTGCTTCTTGGCATGTCCATCCATATGTGTTTTTGAGAAACAAAGAAACAATGATTTCCTCAGTGTGTCTTCTGTCAGCCACCAGATAGTAAATGCCTTGAGGGTTGATGTCTTGCCCAGATGGTCCTTTGTATCTTCTTTAAATTTTTTTTTTCTATAAAACTAGGCACTTCCTAGAGTGCACCATAAATAATTGTTTATGATAAGAAGGAAAAAGACAACAGTGAAGGAAGAGGAACATGGAAAAAGAGTTGGGAGGGAAAGAAGGAGGGTTATTCCAAAAACTCCTTTACTTGGATGAACTGGAATTCAAAAGTGCGAATGAATTTTCTACTTACATTTTTTCTAATTAATTCCTGTGTTCAACACTTGACTTACTAACACTGAGAATTATCCCCTATGATTTTTTTTGAGATTACTAAAGGCAGTCCTCCTGTGATAAAACATAATGGAAATAATATGAAAAATAATGTATATACATGTATAACTGAGTCACTTTTAAAGCAGTAATTAACACAACACTGTAATTTAACTATACTTCAATAAAAAAAAAAAAGACAGTCTTTTTCTGGATTGAAGATAGACCGTACTATGAAGGGCTAACATAGAACAAACCTGTACTATAATAGCAAGGAAATGCTGGTCTCTATTTCTCCTCCTAAAATTGATTTAGTGGAAATAATTTTCATTTCTATATGTACATAAAGGTTTGCATATGTATGTATGTATAATTATTTCATAAGGATAAACTCAGCAATGATCTGTGCCAATTATGGGCAGTGTTAATGAGCTATAAGATGGACTCACCCAGTCACCCATGATTTCCAATTGTCTTTTATTGCAAAAGACACTCCTCATCTTTCACTCGGGTCTAACTCCCACACACACCTTCTGTGCCCTTGTTTTATTATCATAACTAGACAAAAGATAAAATTGGAAATCAAGATTTGAGAACAAGTTTTTGTCCAAACCAAAAGGGACGAGGCTTTATTGCTTCTAATCTCTAGGATTCAATTTTTCAAGTGGTGGGAAGACCCCTGCTTTCCATTTCCATTTCCATTTTTTCCTACTGAGGATGAGTCTTATACTCAAGAATTGCTTTCTAACAGAACATCAAATATGTGTGTGTGTGTGTGTAAGAATGTAAAGATCTATCTACGTGAAAGATCTCTATTCACTACACCTTAATTACGAAGATTCTGTGGCCTACATGGGTTAAGCGATTCACTCAGAATTGCAAAGTTAATTAAATTACTGATCAGATTCTTTTCCTGGGATGTATGAATAAGCTTCAAGGGGACCAAGAATCTTCAAACTTGTATGCAAATTGCTTGTGTGCATCTGTGCATTTTTGTGGAGACAGGATCCATAATTTTATCAGACTCTCAAAATGTTCCTCAATATAGTTGGGAGAGTTATTGCTAGACCTGTAATTTATAAAATATTTTTATAACTAAAGAAGAATAGAGTTGAAGGTCATGAAACCCAAACTTCCAGTTAATATTATCCTTAGGTAATATTTCTGGTAGAGAGCATGCAACAACCTCTGTCTAGTATATTCAGATAACTAATAGCTTATGACTATTCATGCTACCAGGGTTCAAAGCTGTAATAATTAGAAAGGGATTAATTTCTCTGTATATTTCCTATTCTATATTTTCTCACAAAGGGCCAAGTACAGCCTTTCAAGCCACAAAAATAAAGCCATTTTGCTTATTCAGAAATATTTGATGATGATGGTTATATTCCTAAGAATCCATGCTTCTCTGATCAAAACAGCCCCAAAATTGCCATTCTAGACTCACACACATTTAAAGCTGGAAAGACTGTATTTCAGTTTGTCAATATTCTTTAACAAACATACAATCAAATTCTAAAAATGATGCCCCACTTGTGACCTGGTTAGTCCATGATTAGACTGTCCCTGGTGGGTATTTTGCACCCCCTATTTTTTTTTGGTGGCGGAGGATCATAATATTTTACTATCTAACTGGGAGGATTGGGGTTAATGACTTTTTCAGAAGTTTCCCACCTGAAAGGCAACAGAGCAACAGGCATGAAGTTGGGCCATTCATACCAACTCTAGGCAGTTGCAGTTCCAGATTTAACAATAATGAGGTTAACATAAATAAAATATTTGAAATTAACAAAAGAGAAACAGTATATATTCTTTTTTATGTGAAAAATCTTGCATTTTTTCCACAGGTTGAGTCAGAAACAAAGAATGGAACACCTCAGATTTATAAAATCTGAGCAAGGATGACTTAGAATATAGTTTTTCTATTTCAAATGTCAGAAAAAGTATTGTCAGGTTTACTTGATATAAAAGTTCCAGGACTTCCCTGGAGGTCCAGTGGTTAGGACTCCATGATTCTAATACAAGAGGGCATGTTTTTGGTCCCTGATGGGGGAACTAAGATCCCACAAGCTGTGTGGCATGGCCAATAAATAAATAAATATAATAGAAGTTCCACAAACCACTTCCTTGCAATGTATACTCACAGCCCAAACTTCAATAATATAGCAACAATCATGCAAATAATTTAAACCTAGAAAATGGACAAAATGAAAAAGTCGGTCTCTTTCCCTATTCCAATATTGATTTTCTACATCAACATTCCCCTAAGACTGTTAATCTGAACACTAAACCTAACAAATGTTCAGTGAAGATAAAAGACTGACAGCTAAATACATTTCAAAAACATCCCCTACCACATCTGCTTGTTGCTGATCCCCACTGCAAGTTACGCATTTCAGGTTTCAAGACCTTCCCCTTTTAAAAACACCTATTAACATCCCACAGCACCAAGGTTGCCCAAAACACACTTTGAGAATGACTGTACCACAGTGATCCAATTGACCACATTTCTATAGATCTTCACTCTGTTTTAAGTGAGTGCATACTCTTGGGTAGTAAGTAAGAATTGTGAGTACACATTCTCCTTTATGATAGACACTCTGAACCTAGGACCTGATAAGCCACAGCATATCCTATGGAAGAGCTGAAGTGAAGTGAAAATCCCTCAGCTGTGTTCAACTCTTGTGATCCCATGAACTGTAGCCTCCTCTGTCTATGGAATTCTCCAGGCCAGCATACTGGAGTTGGTAGCCGATCCCTTCTCCAGCAGATCTTCCCAATGCAGGAATTGAACTGGGCTCTCCTGCACTGCAGGGGGATTCTTCACCAGCTCAGCTACCAGGGAAGCCCATGAGAGAGATCAGTTCAGTTCGGTCTCTCAGTTGTGTCCAACTCTTTGCAACCCCGTGGACTGCAGCATGCCAGAACTCCCTGTCCATCACCATTAACAATCAACTCATGTCCATTGAGTCCGTGATGTCATCCAACCATCTCATCCTCTGTCATCCCCTTCTCCTCCCACCCTCAATCTTTCCCAGCATCAGGGTCTTTTTTAGTAAGTCAGTTCCTCACATCAGGTGGCCAAAGGATTGGAGCTTCAGCTTCAGCATCAGCCTTCCAATGAATATTCCAGACTGATTTCCTTTAGGATAGACTAGTTGGATCTCCTTGCAGTACAAGGGACTCTCAAGAGTCTTCTCCAACACCACAGTTCAAAGGATGAATTCTTTCACTCAGCTTTCTTCATACATGCTTTCTTCTTTCTTCATTTGCATCCATACATGACTACTGGAAAAACCACAGCCTTGACTAGATGGAACTTTGTTGGCAAAGTAATGTCTCTGATTTTTAATATGCTATCTAGGTTGGTCACAGCTTTTCTTCCAAGGAGCAAGCATCTTTTAATTTCATGGCTGCAGTCACCATCTACAGTGATTTCAGAGCCCCCCAAAATAAAGGCTGTCACTGTTTCCATTGTTTCCCCATCTATTTGCCCAAATGAAGTGATGGGACCGAATGCCATGGATGAATGCCATGATCTTCGTTTTCTGAATGTTGAGCTTTAAGCCAACTTTTTCACTCTCCTCTTTCACTTTCATCAAGAGGCTCTTTAGTTCTTCTTCACTTTCTGCCATAAGGGTGGTGTCATCTGCATATCTGAGGTTATTGATATTTCTCCCAGAAATCTTGATTAAAGCTTGTGCTTCATCCAGCCTGGCAGTTCTCATGATGTACTCTGCATATAAGTTAAATAAGCAAGGTGACAATATACAGCCTTGATGTACTCCTTTCCCAATTTGGAACCAGTCTGTTGTACCATGTCCAGTTCTAACTGTTGCTTCTTGACCTACATACAGATTTCTCAGGAGGCAGGTCAGGTGGCCTGGTATTCCCATGTCTTGAAGAATTTTCCACAGTTTGTTGTGATCCACAAAGTCAAAGGCTTTGGTGTAGTCAATAAAGCAGAAATAGATGTTTTTCTTGAACTCTCTTGCTTTTTTGATGATCCAACAAATGTTGGCAATTTGATCTCTGGTTCCTCTGCCTTTTCTAACTCCACTTTGAACATCTGGAAGTTCATTGTTCACATACTGTTGAAGCCTGGCTTGGAGAATTGTGAGCATTACCTTTCTAGTGTGTGAAATCAGTGCAATTGTGTGGTAGTTTGAGCGTTCTTTGGCTTTGACCTTCTTTGGGATTGGAATAAAAACTAACCTTTTCCAGTCCTGTGACCACTGCTGAGTTTTCCAAATTTGCTGGAGGAGTTAGGGTAGGTCAAAGTTTTTTTTTTTCCTCAGGCCTAAGTAAATGAAAGCTCTAAGTTTAGGTTGGAAATTCTTAATATTCCTTTTCTACTCCTGGCAATTGATGGCTAAGTAAACTCATTCCTTTCCAGTCCCCATATTCTTACTTGCAGAAAGATCTATGAATGACAGTGATAAAGATTCAGATTTGTGTGAGAGATTTCACTTTGGCTTCAAGTCCATGTTGGGTGTTTCAATTATTTCTTCTAGAGAGTTCTATATGAAAAGAATTTAGGCATGCATTTTGTGTTGTTCTTGAGAATCCTGGGGAGATAGGAATCCTGGAAGAATAGTACTCAAGACATTTCTAGGTCATAGCTGTAATGTCATCAGCAAAATAGCACCAAAGTTATTGTGGTCATAGTTTTTCT
>NW_011494942.1:2322124-2346429 GCF_000754665.1 Bison bison bison
AATGAAGATCATGGCATCTGGTCCCATCACTTCATGGGAAATAGATGGGGAAACAGTGGAAACAGTGTCAGACTTCATTTTTTGGGGCTCCAAAATCACTGCAGATGGTGATTGCAGCCATGAAATTAAAAGGCAGTTACTCCTTGGAAGGAAAGTTATGACCAACCTAGACAGCATATTAAAAAGCAGAGGCATTACTTTGCCAACAAAGTTCTCTCTAGTCAAGGCTGTGGTTTTTCCAGTAGTCAAGTATGGGTGTGAGAGTTGGACTGTGAAAAAAGCTGAGTGCTGAAGAATTGATGCTTTTGAAATGTGGTGTTGGAGAAGATTCTTGAGAGTCCCTTGGACTGCAAGGAGATCCAACCAGTCCATTCTAAAGGAGATCAGTCCTGGGTGTTCTTTGGAAGGAATGATGCTAAAGCTGAAACTCCAGTACTTTGGCCACCTCATGCGAAGAGTTGACTCATTGGAAAAGACTCTGATGCTGGGAGGGATTCGGGACAGGAGGAGAGGGGACGACAGAGGATGAGATGGCTGGATGGTATCACCAACTCGATGGACATGAGTTTGAGTGAACTCTGGGAGTTGGTGATGGACAGGGAGGCCTGGTGTACTGCAATTCATGGGGTCGCAAAGAGTCGGACATGACTGAGCAACTGAACTAAACTGAACTGATATATATATTGAAGTATCTGAAGGTAAATGAGGCAGTCCTGGATTTGCTTGAAAACAATCAAGTCAGAGGGTAGAAATTGAGGGAGTTGAACTTACAGATGAAACCATGTCAATATGTCAGACAACTGTCAGAACTGGGTGATAGATACATTTGGATACTCATTATCTGCCTGTTTTCTTTGTGATTGATATGTTCTTTGACTAAAATTTAATAGTAATAAGTACCACAATCTGACACAGAACTTATAAATAAATTCATAGACATGAGTGTGACAGTTGGAAAGTTTTCTCCAAATGGTCAAAGCATTCACTATTGGAACTAACAGTTTTGCTGAGGCTACTATTATCAACTGCAGCACCCACATACACATAGTATTCCTGGGCATATTCTCCTTATTGGAGTGATTGATCCCTTTTGGCCAAAGAGAAAATATTAAAAATCATCATGTTGCCGTTTAGTCAATACAGTTGTGTCTGACTCTTTGCAACCCCATGGTCTGCTGCATGCTAGGATTCCCTGTCCTTCACTATCTTCCAGAGCTTGCTCAAACTCATGTCCATTGAGTCAATAATGCCATCCAACCATCTCATCCTCTGTTGCCCTCTTCTCCTCCTGCCCTCAGTCTTTCCCAGCATCAGGGTCTTTTTCAACGAGTTAGTTCTTTGCATCAGGTAGCCACATCATCATAAAACTATGTAATTATTGATTGAATGGTAACCATAATATTATGAGAATTTTAACAATAAGTATCTAATGTAGAGTCAAATATCACATTCAATATTTTGAGACAATATTTTTAAAGTCTATATTTTGTGAATTGCAAATAATTCCAGCTTGAATGTTAGTGAATGCAACAAGTTTCTGTAAAAGCTTTTGAGTTTCAGAAGCTTCCTTTTGACAGATTTTTGAGTTATGGAATGCAGCCATCAGCAGTCTGTAGAAAAATGAAATACTGCAAGTCTATTTTTATGCAGCTGGGATCAAGCTACTAAATGGATCAAAAGAAATAATTTCTTTGAAGAGGTGGCTGTTGACACCAGTGCCCTAAAAATAAGTGCAATTTTGTGGGTACAAAAACTTGTTTATACTTCAGTGTAAGTAACTATAGATACAGTTTCCATATATATGCTCACACTAAAGATATATTGGATCCACTCTGAACATATTTTAATACTCATCAGTTTAACATCACTGCCATTAAAGGGAAATCGGATGCTAGTTTGTGAACAATTGACATAGCTAATGACAATTATTCCTGCTAGACTAACTTATTGGTCAATAATAAAAACAACTAAAATCATTTTCCAAGTCTTATTCTGTGCCAAATACCAGCCAAATCCTTTCCAATATTATTTTATTGTATCTTTGAATTAAATTTGATTTTAATAACTAGCTATTATTACTACCAGTTTATAGATGAATAAACTGACTCTTTGAGAGAGTTTAAAGGGTAACTTGCCAAAGATTATAAAGCTAGTATGTGCCTGAGCTGGAATTTAAATGCTGGTCTAATACCAAAGCTCTTAATCATTAAATTATATGCTACCCTTTTAGGTTAGATACCATTTCAACTGGTTCTAAAGTACAAGAAAATATGTTAAGAAACAGCTGTATCTTTTAAAATCTCATTGAATGTGAAAGCAGGCTTATTTACTGAAAATTTGGTTAATTGGATAACTATAGCAATAAACAATGGATGCTGAAAGCTAGAGCTCAAGTATAAGAAAGTGCCAAGATAAAGTAAATAATAATGTGACACAATGAGAGTCTTCATCACAGTAAATGGTCAGAATAAAAAAATAAAACAGCAAGACGACTATAGGAGACAAGAGGGACGGTTGATCTAGGAGTACAACAAAAAAAATTTAAATGGTTTTTTAAAAGGAAACCATTGCAGGCTCTGAATTAAAAAACAATGAACGCAACCCCTTTACATATAATAATAAACAAACTAACCAACTGTCTTTTGAAGTAGAATTATATAGTCTTAGTTCCAGAGAACCAAAATTCCTCCAGGTAGCACCCCGACTGATTCAGAGGTGCTTCTGTTATGCACAGACCAGAGGATGCTGGCTGTAGCAGGGCTTTACCTTCAGAGCCCTGTGGCAAAACCAAATGATCAAAGAAAAGTTTACCTTAAAAGATAATCTAAGTACAATAATACCAGACATTATCTAAGGTTAACAAAATAATATGCAAAAAGAAAAAAAAAAAGATCAAATTTTTAGAGATGGTGTCATATTAGGAAAAAACTATTCTGCAAGTTAATATTAATTAAATATTTGGATACATATATAACTCCTCTGTATTGCTGAGGGGGGAGATATAAAGTAAATTCTGAAGACGATCATCATTTTTATTATTTGGTTGGCCAAAATATTTGTTTAGGTTTTGCCAGACAATCTTAAAGAAAAAACTCAAATGAACTTTTTGGCTAACCCAATGGCTCATTAATAGCTAAAGAAAACACATTAACAAATTCCATTTGAAGATCTGTAAAGAGTATAAAAATATTTCCTACTGTTTATATCTTAAAGAGAGGGAATCAGTTCTGATGCAAATTTGAGACTTTAATGATCTAAAATCAAGGTAAAATTATTTGTCTTCTCCATGCTCTACTGGCAGCAGTTCTAACACTTGCTCCACCAAAATCTGAAGCAGGATTGAAAAAAAAATAATAGGGAAATTCTAGAAAATCTCCCAACAAAGATCTCTTCAGCTTTATAACACTTTATAACATACTTAAGCTACTCAGGTTCTGTTGGTAGATTTACACAAACACTGGTGAAGTATGGGTTTACTGAGTTTTGATGTTACAGGTTCCAGAACAATTTGATTTCAGAGAAAAGGAAGTTTTCTGTTCTTCATTGTTCAGGAAAGGATGAGTTAAGAGATTTAGCTCACAAAAATTCAATTGATTCAATTAATAAAAACAATGCAGCCCTTTGCAAAGGAAATATTCATAAAGAACAATAGTAGACATAGAAATAATTCTACATGGTTGATGACTGATTATGTAACTCTCAACAAATTACACAACCTCTCTGGCTTTCACATCCTTAAAATGAAAACTTGGGGCTAGTTCATCTCCAAAGAACCATCATGTGAAACACAAGACAGTTTCTTAATCTATCAAAAGACAGAAGACTGAGTTAAGGGCAGACATTTAATTGCTATCTCAATATCCACTCCCCCAATCCCCCTGGCCTTACCAGGCCAGTTTGCATTCTGCCATTTGCTCACATATTTGACTCTCATTACACATTTACGAGATGTGTAAGTGGAGAAATGGTTTGAAAAATATTCAACAGAAGTCATACACATTTTAGAAAGGCCGATTTATGAGGAATGAGTAAAGCAGTTGAGTCTGAACATTTGTGTTATCCCAACAAAGGAGACGGAAAGTGGGAAAGAAGATTGCAGCTCTGTAAGGCACAGACAAAAAGGAAGAGTCAGCAGTAATCAGGATTTTTCTTTTTAATTGTTCAAGTTCAATGACATTATCATTTAACTCTATGACTAGACAGCTGCCAAGAATCATGGAATCTTGGTTTCAAGAGTCAATTAAAACAGGCTAGACCACAGGCCCGTGCCTAGACACAGGCACATAGGAAATGAGAAGCACGCAATACAGGTATTCAGTATATAGTACGCTAGATTGGCCATGTAAATATTCACTTGTCAATAGGCTGCTACCCAAACAACATAAGCTTGGCCTAATAACTGGCTTTTCTTCTTTTGGGGTAATTTTCACATATATTCACCTAGTAATCCCATGAAAATCTGCTAGGTAGATGCTGGTAATTGAACATAATGATTTAGGGCCATTTATAATATTGGGACAGAAAGAGGGAGGAAGATATAACAATAAAAGCAGATGGTTGATTCCTAATTTTGTGAACAAAATAAAGCTGTTTATTCTGAAAAGTGATTGTGAACTTGAAGTTTGTGAAGGGAATTCAGGATCAGATCATGTAACTTTAGGAGGAAAACCTGTCCTGACCCAGTTAAGACTACAATGTTCCGCTAAGGCTCCCTGACTTCACACACATATTGCTTCCAGGACTTCCCTCTCACGAAACTTTATAAAAATCTGCAGGATCATTTGCTCAGTGTATATTTTCCCATATGGCCCAAAGATGACTCTGCCTTATTCATTGATGTAATTTCAGCAGAGTGTCTGTCACACAACAGACATTTAAAAAGTGTTCATTAAAAGAAGAAATGTCCATACTGTATGTTTTTGAAGAGAGGAGAGAAATGAAAATAAGAAAAAGGACTATGGAGGAAAGAGAGAAAGGCATAGTTTAAAGGAAGGTGAGAAGGGAGATGGACAGGCACCAGATTGTCAGGATGACTTCAAAACTGATCCTTTATTTTACACAGTGAGGGAACCAGGGCAAATCTCTGAGGCGTCAATCTACTCACTTTCTCTCCCTGACCCATATACATTTTATTTTTTTTTTTATCCCTGACACATAGATACTTCCTCAGGAATGTTTGCAGAGAAGGGCTAGACAAAATAAGATGGAAAATGAATATCAGAGAGACTGACAGGGGGAAATAACAAAGAAACAGACAGACTCTATTGTGTACAACCCCACGGTCAAAGATTTTCTACCTCCCTGAGAATCAGACTAGCTTGCAGGTGGAGTATTGACTGCTAGGCAGAGCATCATGGCTATAAAACAGACCACTGAGCTAGGCAATAAAAAATAGAGAGAGAGAAAGAGAATGAGAGGTCTAATGTCTTGTTTATGTCCCCTTTATAGCATCTTTGAGATGCTCTGCAGTCCCACAGCTGGCTTTAGTTCATATGCTTTTCTGATTAAGGCAATACATACCAAAGCAATCTAATATTAATGTGCAATTTGGAAAAAAAAAATGAGGTGGGTATAGAAAAGGAAGGGACCTTCACAAACAGTGTAACTAAACAACAGGATACAAGACTTGCTTAATTCTTTATTAAAGAAACGCTTTATTTTAAGTCTTTAAAACATTTGTAACTCATTTTAAACACTCAATTCTAGCATATTGTGTTTAGTGACACTAATCCTTGTTTATAGCCTAATCCTTTGAGAATAAGATTATGTTCCCAGTGAATACTTATAAGTAGTTACAAGTTTTATTATAACAGCTTTGATCACAGATTTACAAAAAGGCAATAAATGAAAAAAACATAAATGTAAATGACTAGGATAATATTCAATAGGAAGAAATCTTTATTTAAAATGAAGTGTAAATCTTGACTGAGGAAATGCCTATGAAAATACTTCCAAGAAATGCTTTATAAACTCTTCATGAAGAACTAAAGTACTGTTTTAAATTTAAATGCTGGTTTTATAGTTTGTCACTTTACTATTATATAATTTGTAAGGCCAGGAGAAGTTTGAATACCGGATGCAAATTCACTCATGTATTCAATAGTCCACATTGCCGGGAAATGATTTTAAACTATATCTCTCTTTCTCTCTCTCTCTCTTCCCTCTAAGAGATTCTATTTCAATTTTGCTAATAACTGAATAACACATCATGACTATTCCAATTGTCTAAAGAATCCTAGGGCATTGGTACAACTGTTTCAAATAATTAGTTGTTTTGGAAACATATCGACATATTTGGCTCCAATCTTCATATTGATAATAATATAGAGTGGTTAAATGGAGAAATGTGGAAGATAGAGAGTATTATAATTCTGGCTCAGGAATTCACTGTCTCACTGAGCCTCTGTTTTCTTATCCATAAAGTAGGAAAAATACCCAACCACCAGGGACTGTGTTATAATTGAATAGTGTACCATGAGAAAAATATATTAATATAGCATGGTACCTGATATATAATGTGCACTCAATAAATGGCAGCAATTTATAACTGTAATAAGTGATTGCCAGTATTAATAATAAAAGCCACCCATTACCGAGAAGCATTCTTATCATCACAATGCTTGGCACCTATCTCAGTTCTAAGAAAGATGATTTTCCACCTCCTTTCTTCTGTGAATTTCTACTTATGCCATATTATCATTACCAATAACTGTTTACTGTAAGCCTAACAAGCATAAGGTATTACATTGTGCACCCTAAAGAACACAGCCAGAATCAATCGTTCTCTCATGCAGGCCGCTATCAGATCTTGTGCTTCCTCTACCATGGCAGTAATACTCTATGTTTTGATATTTATTCATATCTTATTTAAATTATTGGATAGAGAATTCTTCATGGATAGGTTTTACTCTGAAGGCCAGCAGAACATTAGACATGTCCATCTAAAGTTGAAAGAATTAATGAAACATTTCTAATTTCAAAAAGTTCAAGTTGAGGATAAACAATATGAATATTAAAAAAAATCCTACAGAATAAGAAAAGGTTTCACATATTTCCAAGAGAAGAAATCTGTCTGTACTAGTGGTAATTTATGAGCTGCTGCTGCTGCTAAGTCGCTTCAGTCGTGTCCCACTCTGTGCGACCCCATAGACGGCAGCCCACCAGGCTCCTCCATTCTGGGATTCTCCAGGCAATGTTCTATTATCATGATGATATTCTGGGTGGTTACCTTCTATGCTGTGTATGAAGGAATGGGTTGCAAGAGAAGCGGGAGGAGGGAACTCTTGAATAATAAATTACCAAAGAATACCTGGGGGAAGAATGGGATTGTTCACTGGGTTGAGGGCATGCCAGTCTTGTTAGTTTTGTGAGGAAACTGACAAGCAGAAATTGGAATTTAGTGAGAGGTCTAAAGGGGACTCGAGCTTCTAAACAGGAGGAAAACTTGCTTTTGGCTGTGAAAAGAGCTCAAATAATATAGAATGGCATCCTATATAGTAATGCCCATCTAGAGAAATTAGCTGGAGATATTAATTTTAAATGTAAGGTGAAGGAGCCAAGATTAACCTAATGGTAAATCCAACCTCTTTGGCCTTATCTATCAACTAGCAAATATGCTTCAGTGTCAGCCGATTGATCAGAGTGACCTTTGCCAGGAGGAGGTTCACAGATTCCCAGGTCTGGAGCCATGGATGTGTTCTGTAGGAATGACTTTAGATGGGCCTTTGAGCTAGTGTAAGGTCCTATGTGGGCTTCACAGGTAGTGTTAGTGGTTAAAAAATAAAATAAAATAAAAAACCCTGCTAATGCAGGAGAGGTAAGAGACATGGGTTCGATCCCTGGGTTGGGAAGATCCCCTGGAGGATGGCACAAAGACTCAGACATGACTGAAGAGACTTAACACACACACACACACACACAATCCTATGTATCACAGTGAGAACTATTAAAGGCAAGATAGAGAAGTTATTTAGCCTTCAGATCACTGGATCTGAGGTAGATTCTGAACAGTAGATTCCATGGGGCCCAGAATAGCTATCTATTTCTATATGGTAAAGCTTAGAGTCTGGGAAGGCAGCATAGGGAGCTGATTCTCACACCTATGAAAGAGGGCAGTTGGGATTTACTTGAGGCTAAGGATGCTGAAAACATCTATTTCTGCTTTATTGACTATGCCAAAGCCTTTGACTGTGTGGATCACAATAAACTGTGGAAAATTCTGAAAGAGATGGGAATACCAGACCACTTGACCTGCCTCTTGAGAAACGTATATGCAGGTCAGGAAGCAACAGTTAGAACTGGACATGGAACAACAGACTGGTTCCAAATAGGCAAAGGAGTACATCAAGGCTGTATATTGACACCCTGCTTATTTAACTTATAGGCAGAGTACATCATGAGAAACGCTGGGCTGGAAGAAGCACAAGCTGGAATCAAGATTGCTGGGAGAAATATCAATAACCTCAGATATGCAGATGACACCACCCTTATGGCAGAAAGTGAAGAGGAACTAAAAAGCCTCTTGATGAAAGCGAAAGAGGAGAGTGAAAAAGTTGGCTTAAAGCTCAACATTCAGAAAACAAAGATCATGTCATCTGGTCCCATCACTTCATGAGAAATAGATGGGGAAATAGTGGAAACAGTGTCAGACTTTAGTTTTGGGGCTCCAAACTCACTACAGATGGTGACTGCAGCCATGAAATTAAAAGACGCTTACTCCTTGGAAGGAAAGTGATGACCAACCTAGATAGCATATTCAAAACCAGAAATATTACTTTGCCAACAAAGGTCCGTCTAGTCAAGGCTATGGTTTTCCAGTGGTCATGTATGGATGTGAGAGTTGGACTGTGAAGAAAGCTGAGCACCGAAGAATTGATGCTTTTGAACTGTGGTGTTGGAGAAGACTCTTGAGAGTCTTGGACTCTTAAGGACTCCTTGGACTGCAAGGAGATCCATCCAGTCCATTCTGAAGGAGATCAGCCCTGGGATTTCATTGGAAAGAATGATGCTAAAGCTGAAACTCCAGTACTTTGGCCACCTCATGCGAAGAGTTGACTCATTGGAAAAGACTCTGATGCTGGGAGGGATTGGGGGCAGGAGGAGAAGGGGACAACAGAGGATGAGATGGCTGGATGGCATCACTGACTCGATGGACGTGAGTCTGAATGAACTCTGGGAGTTGGTGATGGACAGGGAGGCCTGGAGTGCTGTGATTCATGGGGTTGCAAAGAGTCAGACACGACTGAGCAACTGAACTGAACTGAACTGAAGGATGCTGAATCTGAAGCTCCAGTATTTTGGTCATCTGATGTGAACAGCCAACTCATTAGAAAAGTCCCTGATGATGGGAAAGATTGAGGGCAGAAGAAGAGGGCATCAGAGGATGAGATGTCTGGGATGTCTGGATGGCATCACTGAGGCAATGGACATGAACTTGGGCAAGCTTTAGGAGATGGTGAGGGACGGGGAAGCCTGGTGTGCTGCAGTCCATGGGGTCGTAAAGTCAGACAGGACTGCGCGAAGGAACAACAAAAGGTCTGGAAGATGGCTTGCATTTCAGTATAGACAGAGTAGAGTGGTTCAATTTCTGACTAGAACTAAGAAAATTAGTTAAGATGGAGGTTTTATGAAACCCCTACAACTTGTACTTCAATGAAGATCAGGAACCTTCATCACTAGTATACAAAGCCCGGTATAGAGTAGGCACTCAATATCTTACTGTAAATTTCTCAATACTTTGTTACTTCCCCATGTGTTGATTTGTCTTTAAGAACTTATCATGATTTTAATTTTGAAAGGAAATTCATTTTCTTATGATACTGGGTTATCAAGTGAAAAATAGCGAGTGGCAGTTAAGTATCAATAGCCTTTGAAAATCTATCAAGAGTTCTAAAATTCCATTTAGTTGTGAATTACCCTGGAACATGGAGGGAAATGTACACCAGTAGATACTGGAAAAATGACAAGGTCAAAACTAGACTGTATTTCTCCAAAAGGACAGGGAAACAAGAAGGAAACATTTCTCCTGGGCTTCATCACTTATTTTTCTTTGATATCTATTAAGTGCATGCAGCCTGCCAGATCTGAAATAGCCTATGGCCAGAAAGCTTTTCCTCCTGGATGTTGGGCATCATTTCTCTCAAAGTAGTGATTTATCATCAAAGTCTAACATGGAAGGAAAAGATCAGCTACATAGGCATCCATCTGCAACTCCCCACGGGCAGACACTCTGATCTAACTCTGGAGGGGAAGGGACTAGGCAGTGGGAGGGCAAACTTGATGTGGAAGTCAGCTGACTCTGGATCTTTATTCTAATGGAAACTCATGGTTTTCCGCGGTAATGCCCCAAAGGCTTAAAGTTAAGTTTCCCTTAGGAAAACTTCTGAAGTTGCCTTAGACTCAGTATACTTTTTCTCTTATTTGGGATCTTTCCAGATTTAATCTCACAGTGTTTAACTTACTTATATTTGCATTTACTTAGTTTTTCTTAGAATTATTCTCATTGTCCTGTAGGCTCTTGGTCATAAGCAACCTGAGGGCAGGTACTATTCATTTTCCTTTTTATATGATTTGTTGAGGGTTGATCAAGTTGTGGAATGAATGGGTATTGTTAAATTAATTAAATAAGGAGCTTATTAAACTGCAGTGGCTCTAATGCTACAGAAGCCTAATTAAGCAAACCCAAACCTACATCTGTACATACGTCAAGGTTAAGAAGTTGAAACCTAACGATAGCCAATCACAGTCAACTAGGCTTTGAGCTACAGTCAATCAAATTATTTCCTTTTTGTGCTTCTGCATCTTCTGTACATTTCACCCCATTCTGCCACCCACCTTGGCTCCTAACCACTTCTGGTTTGGTACTTCAAAATTCAAATAGATTTTTGCTCAAAAAAATTCTTAAAATGCTTAATATGCCTCAATTAATCCTTTAACAGTATGAATTTGGATTTGCCTAAAACTTTGAAGCCCAAGTTAAATCTCCTTAATACAATATCACAAGGATTTCAGTAGGGAAGAAATAACCCGGACAGAATGTGGTATGATCTGATCAATCGGTGTTGAACTGCACTATGAAATACTTAGGAAGGCACTTGGAAACCAGGCATCATCTGCCTGTTTCCCATAAAGGTTCATCACCACCAACTAGCACAAGTTGAGTAATAATAATAATAACAACATCAGCAGAAGAAGCAGAAAAGAGAACAGCTTCTAACACTGAAAGAAGAATCCATTATCATCCAAATGTTCTGAGATTTCGTAGACGCAAAACAAATGAGATTTTAAGCACTGGCCACACCTTCCACAACAATGTTTTGTTCCCCTCTCAAAAGGAATAATCCTGCAAAAGAAAAGTGAGTTAAGAGAGTGAAGAAAACAGGTTCTGGTACTCCTTGAAAATAACGTATTTTATACACTGGGTAAATCTCTTACAGTGCTTCTTTCCTTAACCATAGAATTAAAAATCTTGGACAGAATGATCTCTTATGGATTACTTCACCTTTAAATAGTTCATGTTGCTCTGGTTCTAGCTGATCAAATCTTCTGAAAAGTTCCTACCATGGGGGAAAGTACCACAAAAAGACTGATTGAGAAATAGCAGTTAGTCCATCCTTCTGAGAGTTGTGTTGTAAAAACCAATTCAACTTGAGCCTACTTCGGCATGTTGTACTTGCCTAGACAACTGACCTTTGTCAGAATCTGAAGATAAAAAAGAAAGAGAGGGAAGAAAAACCTTTGTATATCCAACTTTTTTTTTACTACACCTAAAGTGACAGTTCAGCATGTAGTGACCTCGTGGGGAATTCTGCCTCTAGCCTCAGAATATAGATTTTCCTGAGTGAGACAAAGCCTGAAAAAGGAAATTAGCTACTGGACGTTTTTCTTCCTATTGATGTACAGTAAAATCATGATGGCTTAGAAAAATGCAGCCTCTCCAAAAATGCACTGTTCAGAGTCCTGTTTAAGTGTATGGTTGTCTCCTTTCTTACTGAATTCTGGTCTCTAGATCACTCATCTTTCACAGAAAACCCTGACTCCACCCCAAACCAGGAAACTCCATTTCTGCTTGCTTATCAGATAACATTTTCTTTAACTCTATTCAGTTCGGTCGTTCAGTCGTGTCTGACTCTTTGTAACCCCAAGGACTGCAGCACGCCAGGCCTCCCTGTCCATCGCCAACCCCTGGAGTTTATTCAAACTCATAGTCATCGAATCAGTAATAACATCCAACCATCTCATCCTCTGTCATCCCCTTCTCCTCCAGCCCTCAATCTTTCCCAGCATCAGGGTCTTTCAAATGAGTCAGCTCTTTGCATCAGGCAGCCAAAGTATTGGAGTTTCAGCTTCAACATCAGTTCTTACAATGAATATTCAGGACTGATTTCATTTAGGATAGAATAGTTGGATCTCCTTGCAGTCCAAGGGACTCTCAAGAGTATTCTCCAATACCACAGTTAAAAAGCATCAATTCTTCGGTGCTCAGATTCCTTTATAGTCCAATTCTCACATACATACATGACTACTGGAAAAACCATAGCCTTGATTAGACAGACTTTTGTTGGCAAAGTAATGTCTCTGCTTTTCAATATGCTATCTAGGTTGGTCATAACTTTTTTTCCAAGGAGTAAGTGTCTTTTAATTTCATGGCTGCAGTCATCATCTGCAGTGATTTTGGAGCCCCCCAAAATAAAGTCTGACACTGTTTCCACTGTTTCCCCATCTATTTGCCATATAGTGATGGGACCAGATGACATGATCTTTGTTTTCTGAATGTTGAGCTTTAAGCCAACTTTTTCACTCTCCTCTTTCACTTTCATTAAGAGGCTCTTTAGTTCTTCTTCACTTTCTGCCATAAGGGTGGTGTCATCTGCATATCTGAGGTTAGTGATATTTCTCCTGGCAATCTTGATTCCAGCTTGTGCTTCTTCCAGCCCAGCGTTTCTCATGATGTACTCTGCATAGGAGTTAAATAAGCAGGGTGACCATATACAGCCTTGACGTACTCCTTTTCCTATTTGGAACTAGTCTGTTGTTCCATATCCAGTTCTAACTGTTGCTTCCTGACCTGCATATACGTTTCTCAAGAGGCAGGTCAGGAGGTCTGGTATTCCTGTCTCTTTAAGAATTTTCCACAGTTTGTGGTGATCCTACAGTCAAAGGCTTTGGCATAGTCAATAAAGCAGAAATAGATGTGTTTCTGGAACTCTCTTGCTTTTTTGATGATCCAGCGGATGTTGGCAATTTGATCTCTGGTTCCTCTGCCTTTTCTAAAACCAGTTTGAACATTTGTAAGTTCACGGTTCACATATTATTACTAGCGTGTGAGATGAGTAACCTTCACACTATCATCCTTTTCTGTCTCATACCTTTCAAAAATTATTACTTTTAGAGTCACACACAACTCCATCCTGTGTCTGTCTTTTTCTCCACCTGTACACACGAGTGGGCCTGTTTCCTTTGATTCTCCCAGGTCCTTCCCAGCTGCTCCTTAGAACTGTTCACCCACTCAGCTCTTGGCAACTTTAAATAGCTGTCCCTTAGTCTTGGAACAGCATTCCAATCAGGGAGTTTTGAACCACCCCCTATACTTCAAAAAGAAATAATATTCCTCCAACTCCATCTGTTTAGAGAAATTATCTAGTTTCAATGATCAGTTGCTCCAATATTACAGAAACTAAACTAACATTTTAAAATATAAATGTTGCTGTTGTTTGCCTATTTACTATGCACACCAATCAGCAAACAGTTGAATGTTTACTCCACACACCCCCAGGGAACACTGAGGATGAAAATCGCCAATTCTTCCCCAACTTTCCCATTTGAAAGATGGGTTTGTGTTTATGCCGAGCCTCACGCAATGACTCTCCATGGCAGTCTGCACCTCACCACGTGCGTGAGGAAAGCAACATCTGCATTGCTTTGGGCAGCTGAGAGCCTGCATCCTCTCCTTGTACACAAAATTAACAATTTACTTCTCTTCTACAGTATTAAATCTTCTCATGTCCAAAACTAATAAATCAAACATTCTGTCGACCACAACAGAGTTAACTCACTCAAATGGCTTCCTTAAATCAGCACTGCCAGAAAGAATTTGATAGCAGCAGATTTCTGAAGTCTCAGTGATTTCTACATTAAGCTAATGAAACTCAGGCATTCATGCTCCCCAGGAATGTTGGTGGCATGTGGCTTACACCTCAAACCAGCACTGTCAGTGGGGAAACCAGCAATGGCACGATGCCATTTTCATATTATTTTTTCTGAGCTGTACATTACTACTTTGATTTCTACCACAGCTTATTCCCTTTCTAGGAGGCTTTCCAAGCTCTTTCTCACACTGCATAAGATTTGCCTTTTTTCCCCTGCTGCACTCAGAATACCGATAATCAATGTTATCATAAATCTGCCATACTATTCAAAAGTTTGGTCAATGACTTTGATAAAAACAACAGAAGGGATGCCTTGTAAATTTACAAAATGACCCCTCAATTGTAAAGTAATTTTCAGATAATTAAATTTCTGAAATTTCCAGAGGAAAAAAAAAAGAAATTATTTATTACTAAAATTATATACTACTACTTATATAATAAAATTTTCTCAAAACAAACATTAAGAAAGGTGGTATAAAATATATCAAATACAAATACAAATTGAAGCTATATTTCATCACTCGGCTTCCAGGTGGTGCAGAGGTAAAGAATCTGTTTGCCAATGCAGGAGGTGAAAGAGATGCAGGTTTCATCCCGAGGTCTGGAAGATCCCTTGGAGTAGGAAATGTCTATTCAATCCAGTATTCTTGCTTGGAAAATTTCATGGACAGAGGAGCCTGGCAGGCTACAGTTCATGGGGTTGCAAAGAATCGGACACCACTGAGTGACTGAGCACACACACACACACACACACATATATCTTTGTAGATATATAAGTGTACATATCAATAATATATCAATAATTATACTAATGCTAGAGATAGAACACTACATAAAATCTGTCAATACTTTCAAATTTTTATTTAATCATGTCTCCTTTAATAAAAATGTTATTTTAAAAAATCCCTCATAATCAAAACTCACAAAAAATAAACATACTGACCAGACTGATCATTATAAACAAAATATCATCTGACAGAGATAAATTTAGAAATTTCTGCACTAAAGACATAAAACATGAAATATATAAGTGAAAAATATTGGAGCTTTGAGTTAATGGTAAAAATGTTGCAAAAGATCTCAGAAATGTTAACTAATGCTGATCCCAATGAAAGCCAGTCATGAATTCTGACTGCCAAGAAAGCTGATGGATTATATTACACACATACACGTATTTATTTTTTCAATTAATGAGTTTTATAGACGAGAGAGTGAACTACTCTCTCTTTTCAGCATATCCAGGATGAAAGGGCAAAAGTCATGGTAAAATTACAGATGAATAAGATTAGGATAACTAGTATATTGCTGTTTAATTTCTAAGTCATATGTCGAACTCTTTTGCAACTCCATGAACTGTAGCCTGCCAGGCTCCTCTGTCCATGGAATTTTCCAGGTAAGAATACTGGGAAATTTCCTTTTCCAGGGGTCTTCCCGACTCAGGGACTGAACTCCAATTTCCTGCATTGGCAGGTGGATTCTTTACAACTGAGCCATCAGGGAAGTCCAAGGTAACAAGTATACCAAACAGTTAAAAAGTCCCCAAACTGAGGCATTCAAGCAGAAGGTAGTGACAAACTGTCCGGGAGCCACCCCTGCCCTGGGATTCCCTGGTGGCCCAGATTGTAAAGAATCTGCCTGCAATTCAAAAGACCTAGGTTTAATACCTGTGTTGGGAAGATCCCCTGGAGAAGGGAACGGCAACTCATTCCATTATTCTTGCCTGGAGAATCCCATGGACAGAGGGGCCTGGCAGGCTACAGTCTATGGGGTCACCAAGAGTCGGACACAACTGAGCAACTCAACACACACATATATATCTGCTCCAGATGGCTACTTTAGGGAGCTCTTATAATACCCTTGCAACTTTAGATATTTATGATTCCAAGTTGCAATGGAAAGGGAAGACAATTACTATTTCCCACTGAGTCAGGCATGTATTTTAAGACAGCAGGGATTGGCTCATGCAGTGGGAAGAATCCTGGGTGAGGCAGAAGGCAGGAGAAGATCTAGCGGTGTCTTTGAAGACATGTCTACCTGCTGAACTCTAGTTTTTCCATTGTTTCCACTTAGTGTTATGCCTCCCAGGGACTGTGCATGAACTGAGTGCTTTACATACACAATTACGTCTACTCCTCACATGAGAGGTATTATGATCTTTATAGTTGACAAAATTGAGCTTCAATGATCTGGCAGAATATGCCTAAAGTTCTCTCTAGAGTTAAGATTCCCTGATGTCTTGTTAAGGAGCCTCAGATTGTGCCTTAAGTTGCCCACCCCTCAGATGGGGTCTGATTCATCAAAGGATTCTTCACATTTACCAGGTATTACTCCCTTTATCCATGAACAGCTTTCTCAGTATTGTTAATAAAACAATGGATTTTATGTAAGGAATTAAAATGACACACTGCAGGAATGGGGGAAAGATTCCTTTATTCAGAGCTAAAGCATTCTACTTGATATTCCTTATATATTTTTAAATATATTTCATTTGTAACACTTAGAATGGGTTTCAGGGAGGGAAAAAATTAACTTTATAAGAGATAATAAAACAATTTTACATGAACAAAGAAAATCCATTTCTAATTAATTGGTATCAATTGTGATATAATTAATTTTTTTTCCTCTCAATGGGACAGTATTCCCAGCATCTTCAGGCCTCAACCAATTAGAAAGAGGGTGAATTAGACCTAACAGGAGTTGGGTTTATTGTGTCTTCTTAACAACATAGGAACATGTTGCCCTTTAAAAATATATAATTTTTTTAACCTTTGCATTTTCTATTTACTCATACCTAAATAACAAACTTCTGCTAAGGTAGGAGAAATGAATGCCAAGTTCAGCTCAATTCAGTTACTTGTGCTAAAGGCTAAAATTACAGGAACAGCATGAAGAAGTAATTGACAGCTGAAGTGCATGGTCCTATGAAGCCTCTCTTCAGGGAATCTGTGATTGCTCTTAATGGCATTTAAAAGAAAAAAAAAAACAGGTCCTGTTAATTTTTCAGATATTTTTAAACACTCGATTACTTTTAAAACAATCAGCACCATTATGAACTCCCAGGAGGCTCTGAATTAAGAAATGAATACCTTTATTTCATAACATTTTACGAAACACTTGCTGTGGACAATAAATGTCTAATCCACTAGGGATGTAGGTAATGCAGCACAAGTCCTGAAAAAGTGAAACCTAATGGTGATTATGATATGATTAATCACAATTAAAAATGTCAGTTGATCTTAAAGACGCTAAACATGAGAGCAGTCTGTAGTTTTGTCTTTTGGTTGCAGGCTTTTATTTAACTCACTGCAGATTAAAGGTTCACGCTGAGTAAACCATTTTGGAGAAGAACCAGCCATGACAGGTGGAAAGACTTTTTTTTTTTTGGACATGATTTTCAATTAGACCATTCATAGCACAGAGAAGTAAAATAGACTGATTACAAATAACAAATGTACTAGAACTGTCATTTCAGCTGCACAGAACTGGTATCAACCTAACCATATGCTATTATATAATGCATCTATATTTTGATTTGCTTACAGTCATTGTCCAGCATGGCCTTATCCTCAGTCTGTTTGATGACCTTCTAGAGGCGGTCATTCTGTGGAGAACCTGCTTGGCTCTGTCAACACTCAGAACCTGGTGTGTGTGTATATTGGTTCTGTCATGGCCACTTGGGGCATATCCAAATGCTGTACTTTATCTCTAATGCCCTATATACCATACAAATCAGGGTTTGGTTTTCCTGTGTCCTGACAGTGAAAACATCTTCCAGTAATACTCCCCATCAGGGAGCTGGCAGCAACTCTGAAATCTGGCTTCTGACAGAAGGGCATTTTCTGAGGAGTGCTGTTGCTTTGGAATTATAATTTATGCTGCTTCAATTCCATTCAATTATACTGAAATTCAGGATATTTGTTGAAAACCAACCTTGATAGTATGGAATTGGCAGAACATTCCTCCCTTATCATCTTGCAGAGATGCCTTGCAATCCCTCTGATATGTGCTTTTACCTGACACCCTTTTATGGAATGTCTCCCACTCATTAAAGAGTTTGTACTAGACTCCCTGGTTACAATAGCAAAAAAACAAAGAAGAAGAATGTTTGCTACTTTTAAGAAGTTTATAGATACTCTGGTTACTTATGTAGTGACCACATTAAACAAAGGACACACATCACAGTGACTTTAAGAGTATATCTACAAGCAGCACAGTGTCTAACCAACTTAGTAAGGGGAACATGCTTCAAATCAGTTATTCTGTGTCATAAGGCAAAAACAAGGACTATCCACATGACTATATATAAAACAGATAACTAATAAGGACTTACTGTATAACACAAGGAACTCTACCCAGTACTCTGTAATGACCCACATGAGAAACAATCTTAAAAAGAGTGGCTATGTGTACATGGATAACTGATTCACTTTGCTGTACAGCAGAAACTAACACAAGTTATAGATCTATAACTATACTCCAATAAAAAATAATTTTAAAAAAGACTATCAGAGCTTTGAATTAAGTGACCAGATATCCTGGTGATAACCATATAGATTTAGGCATATGCATATAAATGTCTACGTGCCAGCACTCTTCATTATTTGTATTCCTATAACATGAATAAAATATGAATACCGTTCAGTCCAATGATAATGCTTACATGGTTACAGTTAGAGAGAGTTGGAAAATAAGTTCTGAGACAAAGTCCACCAAAGTGTTTTTCAACACAACCAATAAAGTTGGATTTCCTGGTATCAATAGTATCTGAACACATCATTGATCTATTATATTAACTCCTTCATTGTACCCAAGGGTACAAATTTGTAAAACTGTCCCTTTCTCTTCCCCCTTCTCCCAGCTATTTTCAATTGCTGTTCGAATTTCAGATTGAATATAGCCTTCTCAGAGATTTGTGCTTTAACTTCACTAACTAGGTCATTTTCCCCTACAATTCCCTTCACTGTCTTTTAAAGCATCTTTCAAAACTTCAAACTAATAAACCACTGATTTGTTGTCAACATCCATCTTCCCCCTTTAAGCTTAATTTCATTAAGTAGGTGACTTGTCTGCCTTCTTTGGCAACATATTCCTGTGCTTAGGAGAATAACTGGCACTCAGTAGATGCTTCATGAATATTATTGAAAAAGTGCTGAAATAACCCAAATCCAGGACCTCATATTCAAATGGAACTTTAAATACTGAGTTGCTGATTATAGTTGGTGATATTATGGTATCTGATTTATTTTATTGAACAGGTTAAAGGAAGTTAAAATTCTAGATTGCAATGTCAAACTCATCTTTAGAATCATTAATATACCATGTTACTCAATTAAATATCTACCTCTTACAACTAACTAGTTGATATCTCTAACCTTTCTTGTCCTTAAATGGTAGTGTCAGATTTATAGACTAGCAAATTATGCTGTGAGTATGCATCTTTCCTTAATATGGACAAACCAAGGCAGAGATTAGAAACATGGATTTTCCTGTGTTTATTATAAAAATCCTTTGTAAGTTATTAAGTCATGGGTTTGGCTATTTAAAAGGATTTCATCCAGAGGAAAATGGGGTACACAGGAAATATGGGAAATCCTCACAAAGATAATGAAGTCCTCCCAGACTTTCTTCCTACACTTTGTTTAATTTCATTAATAAAAAGTCAGGTCCCTTTGTTCATTCTTCTTTTAACTTTTTAAATCTATTCAACTGATTTGAGAGAAGATCTCTTTGTGAATTTAGGAACATTCTTCCCTACTCTTGAGAGTGACTGGTTTACACAGGCTGGTTCAGCCCACACATTGATTTAATAAAAAATGCAATGCTGTGCTTACTATATTAGAACTACAAAGGTTAGTGACAAGTCTCCTTGATAAGCCATATTAGTATTTAACTACCCAGTGGATCAGGAGTTTTAAAAATAAGCTGATGAAGCACAGAGTTGATGTCATTTACTCTAACAGACTCTGGGCTTATTTTCCCAAACTTTGGAGAACTGTTCCCTTTAGTTTCCAGAATAACTCAGTGAAATTTGAGCCTCCTAGTAGAGCTCAGAGAGCTAGAGGACCAGAATTAAAAGGCTTTGGAGGAGTGGCAAAGTGAGGCAATACTGGGAAAATTGACTTAGATGTATTTAGAGAGGCTCACAAGAGTGCAGACAGAAACCCTCAGAGGTTACCCATTTTGGGGATAGGTATATGTTAATTTAGTTATGACTAAATCTAGCTGTGTTATTTTAATAACAATTTGCTTTACTTAAGAAGAGAATCTGTTTCAAATTTATATTTCATTTAAAATATAATAACAGCAGCAACATTCTTTAAATCTGCTTATTAGCAATTTCATCATTATTTTAAAAAATTCAGTATGTGGCCTTAATGATTTAGAAATATAGGTACAACATTGGTCTTTGTTAGAATGGAACTTTCTGGCAAGGGCTCCTAATCTAGTTTAAGTTCCAATGTACTGATAAGACAGGCTGGTTTTTACCAAATGGATCAATGAGTCTTAATCCAAGATCTGAAACTCTCTGCTGGTTACTAAGCTTCTAATTTACACAGAAGAATGAGAATTAAGATGACCAGGCAGCAACAAATGGCTTAGGGAGGAATGAGAAACAATTGAAAGTAATTTCCTCAAATATGGCTTTTCTTTTCTCTGTTTATATGTTTCTATACAACCCAGACAGGGTTACGCAAGGGTGCTGTCTATTTTATAACATATATTTCTGATGATTTTTAAAAAATCTTATGAGCAATTGACTTCTTTTCACTTGTAAACATCTCTGCAGATTACATGTTGCTGATTCCTAATGAGGCAGATTATGAAACTTGGTTTTCAATTTATCAAACACTTGCCATCTATGCTAATCATTGAGGTGTCTCTTTCTTGAATTATTATCTATTCATCACTGACAGAGGCAATCATGCATTTCTAAAATGACTTGATCACACATATTATTTATACAATTACTAATGATAAATTATCAAACCAAACCTATTTAATAATACTGGAACCAACAAAAGTACCCTATCAGGGAGATTTCAGGGCAAATACCTTCCTAAATATGCTTTTTATATGACTACTTTGCTTTCTACCCAACAGCCACAGCCACCCCTATCATCATTACCCTCTAAAGAGGGTGGACTGAGATTAGAGTATTTTCAGAATTCCACCACAGGATGCTTTTCACTCTAGCAGTGTTTTGCCAGCACTGCCTCTAAAAGATTGCTAGATGATAGTATCATGGAAGAGAAATGAAAATACTAGTTCAACTAAATCATAAAAAAGTTCAGTTAGATTGTAACAAGGTAAAAAAAAGAGATGTTTTAAAGAACCCTAATTATTAAATATTATAAATCAGTATTACTTTTTGAGATATATTCTTGACTAGAATACTGTGATCATTAGGGGAAAAGCAAGAATGAGATAAAGTAATGGAGGATAAAGAGAAAGTTAATAATAAGAGATATTCTTTACATTGGTCTAGTTGGTACTTGATAAATATGTGTTCTGTAAATGAATGAACATGTGAAAACAAACAGATAGTAGAAAAGAGATTTCAAATAGGTAGCCCCTATAGTTAGATCACTCACCTAGAGCCAGACATCCTGGAATGGGAAGTCAAGTGGGCCTTAGGAAGCATCACTATGAACAAAGGTAGTGGAGGTGATGGAATTCCAGTTGAGCTATTTCAAATCCAGGAAGATGATGCTGTTAAAGTGCTGCACTCAACATGCCAGCAAATTTGGAAAACTCAGCAGTGGCCACAGGACTGGAAAAGTTCAGTTTTCATTCCAATCCCAAAGAAAGGCAATGCCAAAGAATGCTCAAACTACCACGCAATTGCACTCATCTGGGGTCACACAGAGTCGGACACAACTGAAGCAACTTAGCAGCAGCAGTAGCAGCACATGCTAGTAAAGTAATGTTCAAAATTCTCCAAGCCAGGCTTCAACAGCATGTGAACCATGAACTTCTAGATGTTCAAGCTGGATTTAAAAAAGGCAGAGGAACCAGAGATCAAATTGCCAACATCTGCTGGATCATTGAAAAAGCAAGAAAGTTCCAGGAAAACATCAATTTCTGCTTTATTGTCTATGCCAAAGCCTTTGACTGTGTGGATCATAATAAACTGTGGAACATTCTGAAAGAGATGGGAATACCAGACCTCCTGACCTGCCTCTTGAGAAACCTGTATGCAGGTCAGGAAGCAACAGTTAGAACTGGGCATGGAACAACAGACTGGTTCCAAATAGGAAAAGGAGTACATCAAGGCTGTATATTGTCACCCTGCTTATTTAACTTATATGCAGAGTACATCATGAGAAACACTGGGCTGGAGGAAGCACAAGCTGGAATCAAGATTGCTGGGAGAAATATCAATAACCTCAGATATGCAGACGACACCACCCTTATGGCAGAAAGTGAAGAGGAACTAAAGAGCCTCTTGATGAACGTGAAAGAGGAGAGTGAAAAAGTTGGCTTAAAGCCCAACATTCAGAAAACTAAGATCATGGCATCTGGTCCCATCACTTCATGGGAAATAGATGGGGAAACAGTGGAAACGGTGGCTGACTTTATTTTTCTGGGCTCCAAAATCACTGCAGATGGTGATTGCAGCCTTGAAATTAAAAGACGCTTACTCCTTGGAAGGAGAGTTATGACCAACCTAGACAGCATACTAAAAAGTAGAGACATTACTTTGCCAACAAAGGTCCATCTAGTCAAGGCTATGGTTTTTCCAGTGGTCATGTATAGATGTGAGAGTTGGACTAAAGAAAGCTGAGCGCCGAATAATTGATGCTTTTGAACTGTGGTGTTGGAGAAGACTTTTGAGAGTCCCTTGGACTGCAAGGAGATCCAACCAGTCCATCCTAAAGATCAGTCCTGGGTGTTCATTGGTAGGACTGATGTTGAAGCTCAAACTCCAACACTTTGGCCACCTGATGCAAAGAGCTGTCTCATTTGAAAGACCCTGATGCTGGGAAAGATTGAGAGCAGGTGGAGAAGGGGATGATAGAGGATGAGATGGTTGGATGGCATCACTAACTCAATGAACATGGGTTTGGGTGAACTCCGGGAGTTGGTGATGGACAGGGGGGCCTGGCATGCTGCAGTTCATGGGGTCGCAAAGAGTTGGACACGTCTGATCGAATGAACTGAACTGATAGGTAGATCAGGACTACAAATTGAATGGTTCAGCTCAAGCAATGTATTAAAAGCAAAGTGATAAAAAATCAGCAGATGTTACTTATGGAGAAGGAAATGGCTACCCATTCTATATTCTTGCCTAGAAAATGCCATAGACCGAAAAGCCTGGCGGCCTATAGTCTAGGTGGTCGCTAAGAGTTGGACACAACCGAGCAATTCACACACACACACACACACACACACACACAGTTGTTACCTAAAATCTCATATTTTTAAAAGCTGAAAGACATGGCAACAATATTGGGAAAGAAGAAGTAAGGAGAGAAATACAATAGACAAATCACAGTGTACACATAAACCCAAGATATTTTCAAATCAACAGATATCATCTCAAGGGAGAAGCCATTTTGTTGTTTGGATGTTATTATTTTCTAGGTTTTATAATTTATAAGCTGTTTCTCTAACAAGATAAACAATCTGCATACTGGATAATTTTCTCCTTCAAAAATCTTTTAAATCCTTAGTTTTCAAGACTTTACAAATTAATTCCATTGTTCCTCCTTACTGCCATTTACTCTCAGAACTGAGCAACTCTTTAGACAGTTTCATTCCTAATGATACCTAGCCTGTCAGTCATTGAATGTATTAACATCTTTTTTGTTAGAATTTGAGCTTTGTGACATTTCAAGTAGTAGTTCCATGAAATATTCCAGGAAGATGGATGAGAACATAGTGTGTAATTTTCAAAATAGGCAAAACAGAAATTTGACCATTTACTTAAGGGAGTAAAAATATCTTGGCTTTGGAAATGTGTAGAATGGATTTATAAGAAAATGAGGAAAACTAAACTATTCCAAAGTAGGTCATTTCTCCTTTTGGATTTTGTGAAAATTTGGGATAAAAAGCACATTATTCCTCAATTTTTTTTTCATAGAACCTTCATTTTTCCTAGTATTTTATTCTCTGTGGTTTGCTGTACAAAGGCATTTTTGAATAGGAATAAGAGGA